>NW_024545820.1:600000-1127500 GCF_018152505.1 Drosophila elegans | reverse complement strand
GAAACGTTAAATTTCAGCCTTTTAAAAGAAATCGAAAATTCAGAACTTGAAAATATTTAGCGAGAAAACCCACACAACTCACTTTTTTGCTTGAATTATTACGTTGGAAAAATCATTTTGAGGGAACTTTGAAATACCGCGTGTATAATTTTTGTTCACCACTTTGCCGAATGGGAACGGATAAAATTTCACACGTCTGACTGCCACGCCGGTTTAATTAAGAAGGAAGTTCAAAAATCATGCGGCGTCGGTTTCGGTCTTTTCCAGAAATTTCTGCCAGCTGAAAAATCCGCCATTTCGGCTTAGGAGAAGCTTCTCAGCTACAGATGATTGTAGAACTATCTGGCATCACCCGCTTCCCTGGACAATCTTCTTACCAAATTTTGGGAGATGAAGGATTTGCCAGTAAAAGTGGCAAAAGCATCCGATTTGACTTGGCAGGGCAATATTCTCCGGACTACTACGAGAGACGATAGCGGCAGGTACGTCGTAAGCCTTCCGTTTCGTGATCCTAAAAACGTAAAATTCTCCCTTGGACACTTCAGATTCTTCACGGGGTCTTTATTCCTAAAGAACGAGGTAGCGCCTATAAAGGGACAGTTAACGTGATTCAAGAATATCTCGACCTTCCTACCCATGTTTCCGCATCATGGAAAGTACGACCACCAAGCTTCGTGTGCTATTCAATGCCTCCAGCCTTCACAGAATGGGGGCAGTTTAAATGATATTCGCCATGCCCAGTCTTACAGTCTAATCCAAATCCTGAAGTGGCGATACTTCCAATACGTCTACAGCGCCGATATCGAGATACATCTGACAGATCTGGGTAAATCTGAAGCATACCCCGTCCCAACGCATTTTATTCCGCAACAGCGATTCGAGATCTGCAACCGCTGGCGTCGGACGTACAGCTTAGCCAACCAAGAGTGAGCAACGTCATTCGCAATAACATGTTAGTTAAGGCCGGACATGGCCGGGGGGTACGAAGCTAACCTATACTACCTTATGGTAACGTTGATCAGCTGCATCTCACTCGCTCACTCGTTATTTTGGTTTTTAAGAAGTTCAATAACTTTACTTTTGGATTACGTTATAAGTTTATTTTTACAGTCTAAAATTGGGTCCGCACAGTACTGGCTTGGTTACAGAAGTGCGCTCTTAAATACTAGTGGGTTGGCCTCTTAACCAACTCCGGTCCTCCGGCGTCAGCATGCCGTTGGCAGACGCGGAAGTACGGTAGCCGACGGCAGCAGGTGGCGGCTGTTGAACTGAGACAACTAGCGGGCGGTCAACAGTCTTCCGCTTGCTTGTTGCTGCCATTGCTCTTCTGCCGCTGACGTTCTGGCGCTGCCGCTGTCGCGCTGGCGCTGCCGCTGTCGCTCTATCTCTATCGCTGCTGTCGCATCTCTGCCGCTGTTTAGCTGCTGCTGCCGCCGTCGCTATTGCTGGTGCTGCCGCTGTAGCTCTTGTGGCCCAGCGGCCGGGTCATTGCAGCCACTTGAATTGAATGTGTACGATGTGGGTGGCCGAGGGGTCGAATGAGAAGGGTCGTCGTCGGGTATCGTGGATGGCGAGAGGGGGTGAAGGGAAGGGGGCGCTAGCCGGTGTTAACTTGTATGTAGATGATGTCCTTTCGGGAGCTGACTCCGCAGAGGACGCTCAGCTCAATGTTCGCGAGTTACAAAATGTCCTAGATTCCGCGGGCTTTCTATTAAGTAGTGAACCTCCAACCACAAAGAAAACTTCGCTTATATTCAAAGCGATCATCATCTGAATACAGGTTTTCTCGAGATCGACCACCAGATTTATCAAAAGAGATCCCCCTAACAAAACGACAGGTCCTTTCCCAAATTGCCAAACTGTTTGACCCAGCAGGCTGGCTCGCTCCATTTGTAGTGTGTGCCAAGATCTTTATACAAGAGATTTGGCTCCGGGAGCTAGGGTGGGAGGATTAACTTCCAATTGAGTTCTGCAAAAAGAGGCGCAGCTTTCTCCAGAGCTATTCGGTCCTAGATCAGGTTCGAATTCCAAAATGGGTCTCCTTCCGCCTAGCCTAGTATTCTGTGACGCCTCGCAAAAAGTATACGGTGCTGCTATCTATGTGCGTGTAGAGAAGGGACACACGACGGTTGTGCACGCCAGTCAAAACTGTTTCGCTCCCCATGCTTGAGCTGTGTGGAGTGCTATTGAGCTGTGTTGCAGAAGCTATCCTTGCTATCATGCCGATGCTGACCTCGAAACTCTATTGTTTGACCGATTCCACTAGGTAGAAAATCAGGCAGTCAAAAGCCATGTGGCGTCTATACCGACAGAAGATATCCTAGACTGTTTTTCCAAGTTAGATAGAGCATTGCGGCCCTCGCTTATTTCCATCGTTATTCCAGGAATGTAGAAAACAATTGCCGCTTTCAGGGGTCCATCTAGAGGGGTCCGCCGCTGCTCGCAACGCAGATATTTGACTAAAGAATATCGATGCTTGAGTCGAAAGCGTTCTGTGTCCACGTCCAGTTTGATTCTCTTCTTGAACCCCTTTCTGCATCAAGAAAGGCTAATAAGGGCGTGTGGCCGTGTAACGGCCTCCGAAAGCTTGCGTTGCGATGAACGAAATCCCATAATCTTCCTGTACGAATGTTCACTCTCTCGGCTGCTGCTAAAATTTACGCATCTCATAACGCTAAATGGCGGTAACCTACCACGGTAGTGGTAGGTCTTACCCGGTCAAGATACTGGGTTCCGATAATAAAAAATTGGTGAAGGCAGTATATAGCTCCTGCAAGGTCTGCGTCGATGATGGGAAATTTGCTGTAAGAGCAAGTGTCCTTTTCCCGTCCATTCACGTACACTCTCGCCGGCCCTTTTGACATACAAAATTACAGGGGAAGAGCTTGTCTCATCACAAAGGTGTATGTGTTGGTTTTTGTCAATCTATAGCATACAACCGAATTAACGACCGAGAAATTTCTTGCCGCCTTCGCGCGTATCCAGAAGAGGGTGTCGTCGCCAAGTGCAGTCCGACAACAGGAAGACCTTTGTTGGCGCTGTTGTTTTACACGTCCACAGCTATGCAAAAGTACACTTTTGAGAAGCTTTCCAATCTCCTAGCTAAGATCGAAGCTTGTCTTAATTCCAGACCGCAATCTTCCATGTCAGAGGGTCAAACTATTTTCTAGCGTTGACACCAAGGCACTTTTATGTCGGTGGACCTCATCTATGCTTAGTGGAACCCGAAGTCAAGGGAGAATCCAAATCCATTCTGAACCGGTGGAAACGCTCTTCATCAGCAATTCTGCGCTCGATGGAAGGATGAGAACCTTAAAGATCTCCAAAAGCGCGACAAGTGGCAATTTCCCACGGAAATCAAGGACGACAATCTGCCCTCGATTGCATCCGCAGTCACCACACCCTGCTTCACATGACCGAGCCTCCAAGTTCCCGGCGACGTTCCGCTTCCCAGGAACGTCCCGCTTCTCGGCAGCGTTCGCGTCGGCAAGATTCGCGAACTCGCAGAGCGCTCACCTCTCCACTGCGCTCAGCATCCTCGGCACCGGCTCCCTCGCTCACTTCACTTCTCCAACGTCACAGTGTTAACGTCCTTCCGACGGCCTTGATCATCCTGGAAAGCGGGCTGAAGACCTTTGATATGGCCACTCTCATCAACTCATGCAACCCGACCAGCTGCATCGACGAATCGATGGCGTCCGTCATTTGCTTGCCGACCACCAGTGTCGGTGACGAGAAGGTTTGTACGATGATCGAGCCCAACGTCCGGGTCGATCTTCAAGAATCTCCCGCTCGCTGATCAGAGATTCTACTTGCCGGCGACAATCTTCTTGATCCTGGGTGCGGATGTGTTTAACAAGGTCATCCAACCAGGAATTCATCGGGTCGACGCTGGACTGCCAGTGGCCCAGAAGGCGGCGTTTGGCTGGCTCCTTTCAGGAGCCTGCAACCAGTCCAGAATACAGTTGCAACGCCAGTGGCTGCAAGGGGGGCGGAATGTTCAGACTGCCCTCGCTCTCTCGTTCTCCTCCGCTCTCTATTATTACTCCTAGGCTTTTCACTGTGTCATTGCCCAAAATACCGTGGAAGGTTTTCAGTGTGTCGAGTAAAAAAAATTTCATGGGTGTATCCGAAATATTAGCGAGCTTAAGTATTGCGTGTTGTGTAATTTTAGTGTAACCTCCGACTGATCTAACTGAAAAAGTGTTCTCATTTGGCTTTGGATTTGGTACTAATTGGTTTTGAATATAATTTTGATTTGAGCCCGTGTCGATTTAGAATTTTTCCGTTCCTCGTGGTTACTTTAAAGTAAAACAATGAGGAACGATTTATTCTAAAAAATGAAGTTCTGACATATCTATATACTCCTGTTGTTCGGTATCGCTTTGCCATACATATTATTCCTGAAGTTCGTTTACGTTGATGTAGCTTGTCTGAATTTTGCTGCGTGGTACTTTCTGTCTCTGGTTCAATATGGAACTGTCTTGGCATCTTGTTATTATGTGGGACATTAGCGGTGCTGAGAGGTCTTTTCCCTGTATAATCGTTATTTGCTTGTTTGTTCATGAAATTTATATGACGCGATCGAACTGACTGATCGACGTCCATAGGTACGGGTTTCGGTTGTGGTCGTGGCGGAGGTTTTGGTGTGGTATAGGGTGCTACTGCACGGGCTTGGTTTGTACAAGGTTGACTATAAGATTTGAATTGATTAGTTTGAGTAATTGGGGGTTTTCCAGAGATGCTGATGGAAATTTACCATCCGATATGGTTGTTGGGGTTTGGGTGGTAGCATGGGTGTTTTAACACCTCTTTTCTTTCCTGAAAAGTCTCTAAGTGTCCGAACAATGACTGGTTGTGTGTTAATTCTCTTTTAATTGTTTGATCTGTATATTTGAAAAAAATCTTTATTTGGATTAAGTATTTCCTTTACTAGGCTACTGAGATTTGTCTCTAAGACTGTTTTTGTTTTTCATGATTCACGGGTTTATTTGTGTGATACTGGCTGATTAGTGTCCGGCAAGATTCGCGAGTCTTGTTCGGTCACTTTGGGTATGGATAAATGAGAATTAGGGTGTGGGATTTTTTTTTATGGGGTGGATTTTGGGTTTTTTTTAATTACTAAAATGTGTCTTCTGCACCTATATTTTGGTAAAACTTTTTTGTTCTTTGAATATTTTTCAATTAAATAATTTTTTTGTTTTTGCTTTAAATAGATTGCTTAAAACTATTTTTACAGGAGTAACATAGCTCGCGTGCCTCGTGATGACAGGTTCGGCTGATTTCTTTTTATCCCACGCTGCAACGATCTCTCCGGAGTGTGACTTTACTAAGGGGCCTTTTCTGTACCTTAATTCACGTTCCCTTCGAAAAGATACTAAAAGGATCACTGCGATAGAATTTGGCCTGATTATTCCACCGGGTGCAAGTCAAAGTAGATCAAACTTCTCTTTATGCAGTTAAATTAAGAACTATTTTACTTGAGTTAAACAATTATTGATTATAGCTACGCGTCGCTCCATCGCTGCCGCCGTCTCTGCCACTGTTGCTGTTTCCGCTGATGTTCTCTCATATTATTGGTTGCTGCTCTTGGCCACCGTCGCCGATGGCCAAACTTAATTGTAATTCGTCGGTGCATTTTAATTATTGTTTTTATTGTATGCACTTAGTTGAGTTCGATAAACTTTGCCAATTGGCTGTTTGGCATTCTCAAGATCGCTGACCAAAAGGTGCAAGCTCAACGCACGTTGCTAAGCGTATTTAAACTTTATTGAGGGCATTGCTTTGCTGTTTGTTGTGCAATCAATGCTTACTCATTTCTTCTGTCTGGGAAATTGTATTATTTTGGGTGTTACCTTATATATGTGGGATTTTAGTTTATTATTGTTTATTGATTAAGTATTAAGTATTAGAAATAGAAATACACTTTAGCAAAATTTAAATTGAACAAGCTCTCTCGTCTTCACGTCCTTGGTTATCGTCTTGCAACCGCTCTCGTCAAAGGCTCGAACTCAACTCTCCGTCTTCTCGTCGTCTGCATAAAGCCAACTCTCGCTTTTTGCTCATCCTCGTCGTTCGTCTTTAATTTCAGTTTGTAGTCTTCTCGTCTTTCGTCTTTACTTTTGGATCGCACATCTTTCGTAGTTCTCGTTCAGCTTAAAGGTTGTTGTCTAGGGTAAACGTATGGCATGCTTGCTCCTTAAAGCAGACACACCCCACATTCGGCCATCCTGCTATGCTTTCGCCTCGAATGCATCGTCGTCTTCATCAGGTGTTGACCAGCGCTTCAAATACTCAGCACAAGTCGAAGAATTAATTGGACCATCAAAATTGCCGATCTTCTGCACATCGTAGGAGTTATTGCCTTTTGATTTGATAATTTTATACGGGCCCAAAAATTTTGGTTTTAGCTTTAGGCCGCTGCCAAATTGAGTCCTTTTAATAGCGACAATGTCACCAACATCGTACTTATTAGCTTGCTTGCGACGCAAGTTATAGGATTTTCTGTTTTCATCTTGTACCTTCGAGATTTGAGTTTTAGCTTTAACTCTCAAATCACTTCGCTCGTCGTTAAATGCTGAAATCGCCTCCTTGTTTATCAAGTCTTGGAGCTTGATGTCCTCCTTTGTACGCATTTTGGTACCTACTAGAAGCTCGAACGGCGTTGTGGCGATGGATCTAGAAAATGTAGAGTTTATCGCCTGCTGTACTTTGTTGACGTGCTTGTACCACTTTGTTGGTTCGTCGATGCTTAATTTCGAGAGGACTGAAATTATAGTGGCGTTCAATCTCTCGACTTGCCCATTCACGCGTGGAAGTCCTGTGGTCGACTTGATGGGTTTAATGTTTTCCTCGTCGCAATATTTTAAGAAGTCCTGCGAAGTAAATGCGGATCCTCTATCCGAGATGATGATTGTAGGGTTTCCAAATACTGCACTCTGGCTACGCAGTTTTTGGATTACTTCGTTCGATGAAGTCGACTTAGTCGGGTACAACCAGCAGAACTTTGTAAAGGAATCAATTACTGCTAGGATATGCTTGTAGTCCTTGTTGGTTGAGTCTAACGGACCTAAAAAGTCGATATGAAAGGTGTGTAGAGGAACGTCTCCTTTGTCCAGAGGGTGCAGTAGTCCTTCTTGTTTACCCTTTTTGCGATTGCTCAGAATACATGGAATGCAGCAATCTATGACCTTCTGAATTTTTTCCTCAAGACCTGGAATGTAGTACTCCGTTCTGATCAGATCCTTAACTTTCTTTGACGCAAAATGACCCTGCTCATGAGCTCTTGTTATGATTTGCCTTTGCATGTCTCTCGGTACCACAACTAACTCAACGTCACTGACTAATTTGTGAAGAATGCCACCCTTTAAAAAATAGTCATTGTAGGCTTCTTTTCCGTCGTTGAGAATATCAAGTATCGCTCTGAGATGTTCATCTTGCTCCTGCGCTTTTAGAATACCTAATGATAAACTTTGGTCAACAATTGTCATGACTGGGTAACGGCTCAAGGCGTCCACGTGTTTCATACGAGTTCCAGATCGATGTTCTACCTCATAGTCATACTCTTGTAAAAATAGGACCCAGCGAGCGACTCTTGTGCAAAGATTTTGTTTGTCCAAAGTTTTTGTAAAAGCGTTGCAGTCGGTTATTATTTTAAAGTGGATACCCAGCAAGTAAACTTTAAACTTGGTTAGTGCTTCAATGACTGCAAGAATCTCAAGTTCGTAACTGGTATATTTTCGTTGAGCTTCAGTGGTTTTCTTGCTCATAAAATGTACTGGATGCATCTGACCGTCGTCTAAGGATTTCTGCAAAAGGATTGCCCCAAATCCATCAATGGAAGCATCGGTGTGTACTTCAGTCTCGAGTTTCTGATTGTAGATGCTCAGAACTGGATTTGCTGTCAATATCTTCTTGAGATTGTTAACGGACATTTCTTCTTTCGGACCCATAAAAAATTTGGTATTGTTCTTAGTCAGGCCCGTAAGGGGTTTAGATATAATAGCATAGTCTCGAATGAATTTCCGAAAATAGCCTGTAAGTCCCAAAAAACTTTCCAGCTGCTTCAAAGTTTGCGGAGATTTAAATTTAGACACAGCCTCAATCTTCTCTGGTGTTGGATAAATCTTTTGGTTTTCAATGATATGGCCAAGGAATTGTACTCGCGTTTTTAGAAAATGACATTTTTTAAGATTCAGCTCAAGACCATACTCTGCACAGGTGTCAATAACCTCCTTCAGATTGAGTACTGCATTTTCTTCGTTCAAAGCCGGTATGATGACGTCATCGATGTATGGCAAAGCAATGCCTTTGCGAGTCAGCTGCCGAAAAATAGCGTTAACGTGACGCTGGAAAACGCCAGGCGAATTCGAAAGGCCAAAGGGCACCTTCAGGAACTGATATTGTCCACTTTGAGTGACAAAGGACGTAAATTTTCGGCTTGACTCTGAGACAGGAACATGGAAAAATCCGTTCTTCAAGTCGATCGTGTGGAAAATCTTTGCATCTTGTAGGCGGTCTAGTTGATCATCAATAAGAGGTAGGGGAAAATGGTCTTTAACGATTACCTTATTGATCCTTCGAAAATCAACGCAGAGTCGTGGAGAGCCGTCCCGTTTTTTTACCATTACTACGGGGCTTGTGAACTCGGAGTCAGACTCTTCGATGATTCCATTTTGTAGCCATTCTTCTACTTGCTCTTCTACTAGGCGCGCCTCAGCAAACGGCAATCGTCTTGGTCTGGCAAAAATTGGCGTATCGTCCTTTAGAACTATGCGCATCTCGATTTTAGTTGTTTTTGTGTGAAGCGGCTTGTAGTTGGTAACTATTTTGTGAACTTCGGCTTTCGCGAACGCACTGGCTTGCTCGTTAATATTAAGTTCACTATTGTTTTCAGCCATATCAATTTGCATTACGTTTACGAAATCGTTTTTTTGTTCGTCGTCACTGGGCATTTTACGCACTTGCAAACCGTCACGATTGAAAATAATCTCAGCATGTAAGCAAAGTTCCTCACCAACAATCAATTTGAAGTCCATGCAACCGATTGGAACCACATAAAAATCTAAAAGGAACGATTCCTTGTCAATTTGAATGGTCTCTTTGAAATGTCCAATAGGATTTATTCTGCTTGCTTCGCGCTCACTCCCGAAACCAATTAGAGATACACTACAGTTTTGCAGCTTCGGACGTCGAATTTCGTCATACAAGTCTTCGCGGACAAGACTGAACTTGCTACCGGTGTCGAAGAGAGCCACGCACTTTTTGTTAGCAATAGTAATTTCCTTGCTCGTAAAACTGCTCTTCGACTGCACTCTATGCGTGTTCACTTTACTGTTCTCAGCTTTTGCATTCTGGTCACAATTGCGTGAAATATGTCCGTACTGGTTACACTTAAAGCATTTTGTACCTCGTTCTTTGTTTTTGCAATTATTCGAAACGTGTCCTTTTTCACCACAATTATAACAGGTAACCTCTTTTTTAAAGTTCTTGTTCACTGTTGCACCTTTCTTGCTGTGAAACATTTCCTCACTACGCTTGGGTTTCTCACGGTCGTACACCTTTTCTCTTTCGTTTTTTGTGACGTAACTTTTTAACTTCTCTTTGAACTCACTCAAATTTCTGGCACCGTATAGAAGTGTTTTGTCAATTGGATGATCGTCTATGCCATCGATTACGTACTGTATTAAAACTGAATCACTAATTTCACCACGAATGGCCATCTCCTTCATTCGGTACAGGTAAGCGAAACTACACTCTTCTTTATCGCGTTTACTTTTGCTTAGCTGTTCGTGTATTTGCTTGCTGCTTACTACAGTTTTAAACTCATTTAAGAGAGAAGTTTTAAGAGCTTTCCAAGTGCTTAGTCCTCTCTCACTCATTACAAAGAGTTTTGCAGTTCCTTTCAAAGACTTTTTCGCGAATATTAACTTTTGCACCTCATTCCAGCACATGATCTCGGCCTGTTCTTCAAACTCAGTTAACCACGATTCAATAGATATTGAGTTAGTACCGTCGAAAAAACGAATTGAGTCTTCTAAATCGCGGAAGCTAAAGGCGAAACGCGGCATTGCCAGGTCTTTGCAAAAAGTTTTCGGTTCTTGATTCGCACTATTCGCAGAAATTCGCGCATTTTTCGTTCTGTTTTCTTCCTCAGTCATGTCGATTCTTGTACTTCTTCCGCTCTCAAACACATCGACATCCTCGTCTTCGTCGTCTGATGAGTCGATTTGGTTGTGTGCAAGAAGCCTATTTTGCAACAGATTGCGAAATATGTGAAGTCCTACGTCATCAACGTTGTACGTTATGTTTAAAACATTGCAGATCGATGCTAAGTCCCGTTCGCTTAGATGTTGCTGTATATAGCTTACTTTCGCCTGATAATTTTCCGAGGTCTCATCAAAATCGAATCCGGAAAAGTCTCGAAGTCTTTGGCGGTTGTTTCGATCTCCCGCTCTTTCGAACACGTATTTGTGCAAAGCAACAATGTTCTCTTTTCTGCTGCTGCGCAAATTTTCACTTATGAAATCATTCAAACGGCTCATGTTTGTTAAAAAAAAGCAAAATTACAGCGACGAAATAAAGTTCTAGAAGTTTACGCAGATCGAACCACACACATGGTTTTTTTTTTTTCAGGTTTTCACTAGTCACTTATCCAATTATCCACATATTCCCGGTTGAGCCCCCAAATGTGGGATTTTAGTTTATTATTGTTTATTGATTAAGTATTAAGTATTAGAAATAGAAATACACTTTAGCAAAATTTAAATTGAACAAGCTCTCTCGTCTTCACGTCCTTGGTTATCGTCTTGCAACCGCTCTCGTCAAAGGCTCGAACTCAACTCTCCGTCTTCTCGTCGTCTGCATAAAGCCAACTCTCGCTTTTTTGCTCATCCTCGTCGTTCGTCTTTAATTTCAGTTTGTAGTCTTCTCGTCTTTCGTCTTTACTTTTGGATCGCACATCTTTCGTAGTTCTCGTTCAGCTTAAAGGTTGTTGTCTAGGGTAAACGTATGGCATGCTTGCTCCTTAAAGCAGACACACCCCACATATATAAGCCTCATATATTAAATTTAAAATCATATACATCTATATTATTATTTTTATAAATTATCTCCAAATATTATTCTTGACTTTATATTCATTCTTACTGCAAATAGTAAATACACCTCTAGAATATTTCTGAATTTAATTAATTTAGGTACCAAATTAATTAAATTAATAAATTAACACTTTGCGGAACTCAATAAAGTTTTGGTAAACGTCTAAAGGGGGAGCTGGCGCAAATGGAAAAGCTTTGGTCAAGAACAGTGACGTATATTTCGACTGACGACATTGACAATAAGGGATCGATTTGCCAGCGGCGATCCATCGGCCTACGAAACGTTTGAAGGGGCAGGGTAAAACAGGCACACGCTGCCGATTGAAATTTGGCGCTCGAGCTAGTTACTTGAGAAGCCTGTGGGCAGTGACCTCTCGTCGCCAATCATAGCTTTGGCCATCAATTCAGTGCATGTAGATTTCCCGTTGTAAGGAGAACGGTGTGGGCAAGAGAAACAGTGATGGCGACATAAAAGACGTGGCAGCATTTTTGCCGAATTAAAACTAACAAGGAGACGTACAACAAACAACAAAAGAACGTGAAACAAACAATTTAAAATAATTAAAACCACTTTAAAATTACTTATAAAAAGAAAATACATATAATCGCAGTTAAGCTTAAGTCCCTCCGCAACCAGCCAGCAGTCCGGTGCATTTTCAAAGGGGAATATGTCGATTATCGTGGCCGGGAATTAAAGTGTTAAACAAAAACCCAAACCAACATCTCTGGAGCAACATGAAGGCCTTCATCAAGCAACAACAAATAAAGCAAAAATAATATAAAGGGACGTTTTTCGAATCCGTACATAAAGATAAGCGCGAACTACCATGTATATCGCTCTTTTTGTTCCTGTTTGTTTTTATTTTAATGAAACTGAGTTAGGTATGCATATCTTTCTGCACCGTTTATCTTGGTGTTGAGCTGATAACGCCCTTGATTTTGAGCAATATTCTTCTTTAAATTCGCTATGCATAATTGCTTCTATTTCATCTGCGATGTTATTAGTATATTTACTTGTGTACATAAAACAAAGAATGGATTTGAAAACAAATTATTCGTCAGTTTCTCTGGCAAACATACGTGATTATTTGAGCTCCGGAAATTCAAGCGTTTTTCACTGAACAAAATAACTATCAGTCGTTCGGCTTTCGGTGTTTCCCTAACAAGTGTCTCGCAACGTCCTCCACTGTTTAAAACACTCAAAAGGAGCAGTAAATTAATTAATTATTTATGCAATAATCCAAGCTATTCGGCTGCCCGTGTATACTCGTCGGTTGGTCTCCGCTCTCAGCTGATCTAAAGATTTGAGAAAACCGTATCAACAACAACACAATAATTTTACAAACTACTGTTGCGCAGGCGCACTGGATACAGACACAGACATGTCAAGCCCCCAGGCGAAACGTGTAAGAACTGACTCGTCCCTGGAATTGAGATCCGGGTCGCACTTCAGATGTTCTATCCCCGCAATTGAAAAAGCAAATAGACGCCCGATTATCAGCGCTTATCGACGCCCGCTTCGCCGAGCTGACTGAGCTCATCAATACCACTTCGCGAGAGGCCGAAGAAAGGTTACTGGAAGCGTTATCCAGCGAAATTTACCAGCAATTCGACGCTAAACTTAGCCAACTATCTGGTGCTGTGGAAGTTCTTTAAAAGCCAGTCCAGCAACTAGAGGTCAATACGGCTGAGCGAATGGACAAACTGGAGTGGGATATGGTGAAGCTACGTTCCCTGAAAGCCAAAGTAAGGACTGTCGAAGCGTAAGTTAGCAGATCTTTGTTAACTATAAATCAATAAATCAAAACAAATGTCACCAACACATTGAAACGAACTGATTTTCTTTGTTATCAGCTCGCTACGAATGGCGTGCGGCTAGCTCAGAAGATGTAGGTGTTCGTCCCACCAAATTTATATATACGTGACCGCCCTGTTGACCAGTGAAAACGTACAGAAAGATTGGGAGTATACAATGATCTTTTATTTACCGACTTGACCCTCGGCCGGGGTGGTGTATTGATATTGTAGAACTATGTACTGCGTCGTCTCCTTCCCACGTCGAACTTCTCTCTGGATCGTGCTGGCTGCGAAGCGGTGTCTCCCTCGCCGGTTTCGCTTGCGATGTCTTCTGCTGCCCTTGGCTCGGCGGGGTCACAGGGATTAGGGATGCGTCACCGTTCCCAGACTAGGGTGAACAGGCACTGTGCTCTCAAGGCGTACGCCTTTCGCAGCCGCAGCCTCCTGTCCCTTGCTCTGTCCCGGCCGGTCGCACCGGACATCGGCTCAGTTATTACCTGACGGTTCAGGCGTACGCCGAAGGCGCCAACGCAGTCCCTGGGTCAAACGCCAGAACGCTTCCACCCTACCCTCTCTGCCGCAGGCTTAAGAATTCGAAGTATATGCTGCTCGCACGACGCTCGTTGTTCGTCGTCCTGGGGTCCTTGCTGCCCTTGTTCTGCCTCCAGGTATCGCGACCGGCTCCGCTCCTTGTAGGCGACTCGGTAAGCTGCCGTTCTGGCACTCTAGCGGTGGACCGATGTGCTCTCAACGCATACGCCTTTCGAGACACCAGCTGAACAAACGCGCGTCCTTCCGGGCTATTCGCAGCAGGACCTTGTACAGTTCCTGCAGCACGATCAGGCATACGCCGGAGTTCGCCAATGCAGTCCTTGTAGACAGGCTCCCCTCCTTGTTGGCGACTCGGTAAGCTGCCGTTCTGGGACTCTAGCGGTGGACCGCCCTTCTCTCAACGCATACGCCTTTCGAGACACCAGCTGAACAAATGCGCGTCCTTCCGGGCTAGTCGCACCAGGACCTTGTACAGCTCCTGCAGGACGATCAGGCATACGCCGGAGTTCGCCAATGCAGTCCTTGTAGGCAGGTAGCTAGTTCTAGACACTTTGCTTCTGAGCCCACGGTTCTTCGTCGAAGGACTCTATTTGTTCACTTTGTCGGACACGCCGGGTGGGATGCCAAGCTCAAATCGCGACAGAAGTTGTAACAAAGCGCCTGGACTTAGCCGTGTGATGCCGTAAGGACCTCAGCTACCTGTGTCTCAATTCGGTGACTTTAGCTCTAAGTCCCGAACGTCTCGACGTAGCGATCTTGTTTCCTTGATGACTCCGCACGGCTTTACTTGCTCCTTCACGATGTTTCACTGGTTACTTGTTCACTTGATGACTGTTACTTGTTGACTTGGTAGAAATCGACTGATCCAGCTTCCTGCGCTCGGCCGGTTTATATAGGCCTCCATTTACCGCTAGTTATCGGCGTCTCCTTGCCTCCTGGTCCAAAGTCCACAGTTTTGCCATCTGCGCACGGCACCAATATCAGGGTCCAAAGTCCGGTGCCGTCCCGTTACTTCCTTCTGCCCACGGCCCTTCGCCGCTCTCTTGTATTGCTGTCCCTCTCGGACTCTCCTTGGCTTTGTCTGGTGCTCAGTTCACCACTCTCTCTCTCCGCACTACCGTTACTACGGGCGAATTCGCCGCGTAACTGGTAGGCCACTGCTTGCATGCGCTTACTCTGCTTGCTTCTTAACTTGTGGGGAGTTATTCAACTCCTCACATTCTCCCCTTACTTCGGGAATGAAAACGAGACTCGCTGTTCTCTCTGCCTTGGTATACTCCACATTCTGACATCCTTCCCTCGACGTGTCCTCTCCTCGTACTCGTCCTCGTCTACTTGTAGTCTTCCAGTCGAATCGCTCTTCCAGATGGTTCCCACGACGCTCACAGCTCTTTCTTGAGTTCCACAGCGCCGATCCTCCTTCCAGATTTTGAATCTCCCGCCCCAGACGTTTCCCCCGTAGACTTTAAATTCCCGCCCAGACGTTTCCCCCGTAGACTTTTGAATTCCCGCCCAGACGTTTCCCCCGAAGACTTTTGAATTCCACCCCAGACGTTTCCCCCGATGATTTTCTCGATCTCCGTGATTTGCCTTCTCCGTCGGATGGTCACTCTACGTCGTGCCGATCGGTCTCACGTCGTTATCGGTGTTATCGATATTCTCTCGTGTGACTCTCTGTTGTATGGTCACTCTCCGCCAAATAGATCGGTCTCCAGTTGTTATCGGTTCCGTGACCCAACGTGGCGTTGCCACTTAATGTATCGATGTTCCACGGTGTGACTCCTTGTGTCGATATTTCCAGTATTTTGTGCCCACCGATCGACACTATCGTGTAGCGCCAATCGGTCATAAATCGAAGCGCCCCCATCCCTTTGGGCAGATGAAGACATTTTCTCCGGGTAAGTTTTCTAATTTCTCCTTTTCTCCTTTCTCTCTGTTCTTTTCTCCTTTTCAGCGTTCTGGACCTGACGAAGAGGGTGATGCGCCTTCTCCTGCACCCGAGTTTTGTGAGTTTTGTGTTTCTTTTTTTTTTTTAATTAATACTGGGTAAACACCCTGACCCCCACTGGTCCGACCCGCACCCGGAACATGCGGCCGCCCTGCTGCACCAGGACGCACCTCTTTCCTCCCCGCCTCCGTGCTGCTACGACCGCTGGGGCTTCGGTGATTCCCTCCGGCCAGTCCACCTCGACGACTTCCCTCCAGCGCCTCGAGTCCGGCGCTGAGGCCTGCCGTATGAATGCGGGCCTCGTCTCCACCACCGGCGCGAAATACTGCCGCTTCAGGTTCGGCCTCGTGGGTGCCACCGTGTCCGGCCATACCCACGGCCCTTTCTCCAACACGTCCTCGGCGGGAAGGCCTACCTGCTCAACCCTTTCCTGCTGAGCGGCGACTACCTCTGGCGAGGTCAGCGGAGAGGGGGTTGGGGTCGGCGTCGGCATCACGACTCCGGTGGGGGCCCGTGGGACTGCGGTCCTCCACAACCGTGGATCGCGACAGTTTCCCCGGGGTTCCTCCCACACTCGGGCTCCTTCCTCCTCTGTCGCTGCAGTGGCTTCGTCCGGCCACGTCCAGGTGACGGTGTGCTGCCTCCACACGCGTCTTTCCGCCTCGAAGGAGCCGAACGCATGGCTGACGTGGGCCATCCGGGCGTAACCCGGAGATCCCTCCTGCTGCCGCCGCTCCTCCTGCTCCTCCTCCGATGCTGCCTCTTCCCACTCGGGGCAATACCTCGGGGTAGGTGGGCGTGCCAGGCCTGTCCCCCGACCGTCCTTGCCCCGGTCCGGATCCTGCCAAGTCCTCGGCAGCCATCCTCCTGCGGGCCTCAGCTCTTGTAACGCGTGTGCCGCTCTTGACTTTCTTTTTCGAATTGGCTCCTCTTGCTGGCGGCTCTCCTGACGATGACTCGGCTCGGCTTATGCCCGACGATATAGTCTGTACTTTCTGTCGTTGCATGCTCGTGTTGTCCTTGCTTGTCTGTACAGAGTTTACAAGATATGTTTTACAACAACAAATCATAAATTGTTTACTTCATCTAATATTAAAGCGCAGAGCATCTGCAGAGATACACAGAAATTGCACATCCTGTTTTATTAACGATTGATTAAGAATTACTTTGCTGTTCATTACCTATCTTACATTTTACAATTCTGGACTTACACAACTACGTGACTAACCGTTATCAGAAAGGATTGACCTTTAGACCATTTAGACTATTTTATTGACATGTATGCCTAAACCTCGGATTAGTTTGTGAATGATCGTTGCCGAAAGTTTTAACACAATATATCGACTTAAGCGCGTGCAAATGATTTAAACTGATATATGCTACTGTTAAATTGGAAAGTCGGCCTTTGGAGAAAATTGTAGAAAGAGATAGTTTTTTTTATCATTTTATTTTTTGTTGATTCAAATTAACTTTTTTGACAATATAATTTATTGCCATTTTCATTCTTTAATTTAAAGTTATTCCATGTTTATTTGGTCAAACGCAAAACAATTCATCAGATAACTACTAAATTGATGTATGTAAGTTATACAACCCATGAAACCATCCCACGTATGGAATTTATTAACAATTTCAAAATTCAATCAAAGCGTTCTTTGCCTATGCCTTTGGATTTGCCTTGTCTTTGGCTTTGAGGTCCGCTCTTGGTCTAAATAAACAAATGAAATCTAAAGTAAACATCAGCTTCTAACTAATTTCCCTTATTGCGTTCTAAGCCTCAAACAAATTGCATTGGTCAGCATAATTAATTTTCACAATAGGATGGTTTCATTTTAATCTTTTAATTTAAACAAAATAGACAAAGCCACCATCCACTATCCAAAACTGCTGTCAACTGACAGTGGCTTATAGCGTCTGCAAACAGCCGCTTAAAAGAGTTATAGCGAAAACAGCTGATCGGCTTACTAGAATTTATCAAACCTAAAAAGAAGAGAAAACAAAAAAATCTCCCACAAAATGAATATTTATGCGAAACTTAATACAATTTTGACAATCTCATGTAGAAAGTTTTTCATCTGCTCATTATTTATTCACTGATGTTGGCCATGATAACCACCCGATCTATTAATTTCTGCTGGAACTCCTCCTGGGTTAGGTTAGGTAAAAGCAGCTGTCAAATTATTGACACACTTAGACCTAGAAGCTGACCTAGCATAGCTCCCATCCGGTTGCTTTCATGAATTTTATTATTCGCTTTAGGCTTATATTCGTCAATTCAGATAGACTGCTCATGAAGGGATTCCCTAAGTTGTACAGTCAAGATCTACATAGGGTCGGGCAGAAACAGAACAGGTGTTCCACCGTTTCCTCCTTCTCCTCGTCCCTGCAGCTTCTGCAGAAATAGTTTTGGGGCGGGCCCAGTCTGCTTGCATGTGTGCCGACCAACCAGTGGCCTGTAAGCACCCGTATTAGCATTCCGCACTCGGTACGGTTTAGCTTTGGAAGTTCAGAAGTTCTCTTCGCATTAATAATTGGCCATGTCTGGAGAGAGATGCGACAATGTCTTACGTTTGTCCATGCTGGGCTCGCAAGTTCTTTATATTTGTTTTTAATGTTTAGCTTGCAGGTGGCCATCGGCATACCAATGTTCTCCTTGTCCGGAAGGAGAGGAACGTAAGTGCCATGCCTGGCCAACTCATCTGCAATACAATTACCTGCAATGTTTCGGTGACCCGGGACCCATATTAGGTATAATTTAAACTGCAAAGCCATCTCATGTAGAGATTTGCGGCAGTTTGATATGGTTTGACAGTTTGTATTGGTCAAGATTGTAACTTTGGGTGTATGTATGTTAGACTTTGTGTTATAACCACAAGAAAAGAATGTACTGTAATGTTATAAGATATATTGTTCTTTATTAAATCGACCGTTTAGATCGTCACTCATTTCTCGAATGCTCACTTAAGACTAATGTTGGCTTGGCTTACAATTCATATAGCTGCACGAGCAGCGCCGCGGCCAACGCTTATGTATCTCAATATATATGTTAATGTATACGTAAGTGTATTTAGGCGGCGCAAGCAGCGGCCGCGCATGAGAGGGAGAGTGTTATGCTCACATGGTAACCGAATGGTCGGTCGCGCATGCAGACATGCCGACTCAGCATTTAGGATGTGCATAACATTGTTGTGTGGGTCGAATTGCTTTGCACTTGAAGTGCTGGGAATATTCGGACATAAACAAATGCTACAATGTTATAGTGATATAAGCGGTACAGTGTGTACCCAATATATGAGCATACTACATCTCCCTCCTTTTGAAAAATAACGTAATCTATGGAGTTATTTTGTTAGTTATTGTGTTAGGTATATATATATATATATATGTTTATAAAAATTAGCAAATTAATAAAATTCTTTTTTTTTTTGTTATTATTATTATTTTTTTTTTTTTTGGTTTAATATAGTAAATATTGGAAAACTTAGTCAAGTTGAAACTTTGAAAATTTATGCGACTATTTCTTATTATTTATTATAAAATGTATTGTATATTTGTATTCCTATATTTTTATTATAGTAAGGTAATAAAAATTTTTTTTTTTGATTTTTTTTTTTTTTTTTTTTTTGAAGAAAAAATTTTGTTATTTTATTTCTTCTTTTTTTTTTTTTTTCTTATGAATGGCCATCCTACAAAATCTATTCTATAAAAATTTTTAATCTATCTTTATGAACTGTCTGTGTTTTATTTTTCGCATTTAAAATAGTTATATTATTATTGGATTCTATCTTCTTTACTATATATGGTCCTGAATATTTAAAGTCTAGCTTATGGCCAGTTTCATTTTTTAATAAAACCTGGTCTCCTATTTTTAATTCAAAGTCTAAACTATTTTTGCCGTATCTATCTTTTTGTTTTTGTTTATTAGTTTCTAGCATTATTCTGGTTTTTTTATATGCCTGTTCTAATCTAAATTTAGATTCCTTAGCATAATCTTCTATATTATATAATGGTTCTATTCTATCTATGCTATTGAAATGTTTTGATAAGTTTGGAGTTTTCCCAAAAACTAGTTCATATGGACAATAATTATGTGCCATAGAGGGTGTTGTGTTAAAGCAGTATACGAAGTATTGTAGCCATACATCCCAATCTGTTTTATCAACTGAGATGTATGAGCGTATGAACTTGTTAAGTGTTCTGTGGCTTCGCTCCACTGTTCCGACAGTCTGGTGATGGTGTGCAGTAGAATTTATGTTTTTGATATTTAAATTTTTACATAAATCTTCAATTATTGAATTTTTATATTCCGTTCCCATGTCCGTAATGAACGTCTTCATTGGACCGTACTTCAGAATAAAATCTTCGAATATAGCTTTTGCTATTGTTTTTGCACTTTTATTTTGAATTGGTATTGCTACAAGGTATTTTGTTAAATCGCAGATTAAAGTAACTGCGTATTCATTCCCTTGTTCAGACTTAGGTAGTGGACCGATCGTGTCCACGATTACCCTGTCAAAAGCTGTTTGTGGTTTTTCTGTAATTCCTAATGGGGTCTTCGTATGCGTGATTATTTTCGCTTTTTGACATTTTAGACATTTTCGTACGTACTCTGTAATATATCGAGTCATTCCTTTCCAAAAGTAATGTCTTTTGACCTTGGCCAAGGTTTTAGAAATGCCAGTATGACCTCCTTGAATTGGTTCATCATGGTATGTAGACATAATTGCTTCTTTTTCTTTTTCAGAATTTATTAGGGTCACCGGGTTGAGTAGCGCTACTCTCAATGATTTTAATGTTTTATTGCCCATTTTCTTAAAATTATCTATTGAAACGTATTCAAAGATATTTTCCCACGGTGCCACTTTGAGTTGGCTGATTTGATGTATACCGGCTTGCTTCTCAAGCCTTTGGAAAAACTGACCTAAGTCAAGGACTCCATTGGTATATAAATCGCTAACATCATATCTTGCAGTAACTTTTTTTCCATGTTTTAATAAACATAGCATATTTTTTTACATGCAAGGTCACTACTTTACGTACTTCGTCATTGTTTATGACTCCGTATACGTTGGGCTTTGAAGCTTTTTCTATAGATTGCCTAGGCAAGTCTATTTCTTTTTCTCCTGCGCAGGATTTCTGTCTACTTTGATTTCTTGTAGTGACTTTATGTATATTTCCGGTTATACTTTGTAGTTCTTTGATGGTTATTCTTGATAACGCATCAGCTACGTAATTGTCTTTTCCCTTTAAATAATCAACTGTGAAGTTATATTCTTCTAATTCTAGCCTCATACGTGTCAGTTTGGAACTTGGGTTAGTCATTGAGAACAAGTATGTTAACGGTCTGTGATCGGTTTTGATAATGAAATGTTTGCCATAAATGTATGGTCGAAAATGTAATATTGCCCAATGTATTGCAGCTAGTTCCTGCTCGGTAGTACACTTATTACTTTCTCCCTTAGTAAAAGCTCTTGATGCATATGCAATGGGGAGTTGGAGTCCGTTGTGGTTTTGAGTTAAAACCGCTCCACATGCTTGCTTACTTGCATCAGTAATTATACAAAATTCTTTACTAAAATCTGGATATTGTAGCAAAGTAGGTTCCATAAGTTTTGTTTTTAAATATTCGAATGCGTTTTGGCATTCAGATGTCCATTCAAAAGGAACATTCTTTTTACATAATCGTGTTATGTGCCGTGAATAATCGGCGAAATTTTTTATGAATCTTCTGTAGTAATTGCAGAATGCTACAAAACGTCTTGCGCTGTCTGCATCGTGTGGGATTGGATAGTTCAGTATGACGTCATATTTCTTGTCATCTGGAAGTATTCCTTTATCTGTGCACTTATGACCTAGAAAAGTCACCTCATCCATAAAGAATGAACATTTTTGTGGATGTAACTTTAGGTTGTATTTCCTACATTTCTCAAAAACGTCTGTTAAGTTTTTAAGCATATGTTTTTCGGAACAACCTATAACTATTAAGTCATCCATATAAAGGAATGCTTGTGAAGGTTCAAGTCCAGAGAATGCAATAGTCATCATTCTCTGAAATGAATTTGGCGCTATTTTTAAGCCAAAAGGTAATCGTGTGAATCGATACGAGCCATTGCTCGTTGAAAAGGAAGTTATGTCTCTTGAGCTTTTTTCAAGTTCTATTTGATGAAATCCTGACATTAAATCAAGACATGAAAAGTATTTTGCTCGACCTAGTTGGTCTAAAATATCATCAATTCTAGGGAGTGGAAATTTATCGGACAATAATTTTTTATTAATCTGACGATAGTCAATTACTAATCGCCACTTTTTTTCTTCGGAACCTGGAGCTGATTTTTTAGGGACAAGCAATAATGGGCCATTGTATTCCGATACTGATGGTTCGACTATCCCGTCGGTGATTAGTTTTCCGACTTGCTTTTGGATTTCGTTCACCTGACCATGTGGGCTTCTATAGTTTTTTATGTAAACGGGTTCATCATCTTTCAATCTCAGTTTTTGTTTGTAGAAATTATTTGTGCTAATTGGTTCGGATTCTAATCCGAATATGTCGTTATATTTTTTATATAAATTTGTGAGTTGGAATTTGAATTGTGGGGGAAAATTTTCTGACAATTGGGATAATACAGACTTTTCTCTATTTTCTTTGTTTCCTTCAACTACTTCATAGTTCAATAGTGATTCGAATTTTAAATTGTTTGCACTGACCACGTTATCTTTGCTTGTTGTATTTAGTAGTCTTATGAAGGCATTTTGTGTTGTAGCTATTGTACTTGCTATATAAATTCCTTGCTCAATTTCTTGAGTTGGAATTAATACACTGTCTTCTTTTGAATTTAATTTTATTTTTCTAATGACTTGTGATCTTGCTGGCAGAAGAATTGAGTTATTGCCAGAACTGTATTCTATTGGAACATAAATTGGAAATTTTAAATTGTTTGGTCTTATTATAAGCCAATCTTCAGATGGCTGAAAATCTAATTGACAGTTGTATTTTTTAATAAAATCAATTCCTAAAATGCCATCACAAGGGAGGGCTAAGTGTAAGTCTACGATATGAAAATCGTGTGGAATTATGTACTTGGTAGTCTGTATTTCAATTGATGTTAAGCCTTTGGATTTTGTAAATTCCTGGCTTATTCCCCGTATATCTATTATTTTATTATTTTGTACGTTTTAAAATATATCCGAATTTTCTTTTACTATAGAGATTTCGGCACCTGTGTCTACCAAAAAGACAAGTTCTTTTCCAGTAGTCACATGGGTGAATGAGGCGAATATATTCTGACTGAGATTAATAGTATGGACCGTTACTTTTTCTACTGTTGAACATTTAAAGGGGTTTCGGAGTTTCCCGAGGTTTCATTGGCTACTCTTACATTGCCTGTATTGTTGTTATTGTAGCCTCCGTTCGAGATGCCACGGCCCCTTGAGTTTCCTCTGTAGTTGCCGCGACCATTGTTTTGGTTGATATTGTTGTAGTAACCATAATTGTTACCACGACCACGAAAATTTCCTCTATAACTTCCACGTCCGCGGTTTCCGCCGCGCTGTGTATAATTGTTGTAGTAGAGGACCGAATTTGGTTGTCCAGTTGCTTCTGTGCAACTGTTTACGAATTTTGAAACTGCTTCGTTCATTGTGTTGAAGTTGCCGGCTTGCATGATAAGTTTTACCTTATCAATTATGCAGTTTTTAGTCATTGCTTTTACTGCGTGCTGTGTGGAATAACTTCTTGCTAGTTCTAGTGTTAAGCAGTCTGTTATGTATGCACTTTCTAAAGCCTTCGTCATCTGCTCAATTTCTGATGTATATTGATTAGCAGTTTTATTTCGTTGCTGTAGGTTCATTAGCTTTGCTGACAATACCTCTACAGTTTCGCCTTTGACGTTGCTTTTTTACTTGGCAATTACTTCACCTACCGTTGTTTCGTTTCCAATTAGATTTCTTGCTACGCCCTTTAGTTTTGTCTTTATTATAGAGACGGGTAGGCTTTCGTGTTCGCCTTTTATTGACTCTATAATATGCAATGCATCAATGAAACTGGTTAAGTTTTCTGCTTTACCATCGAAAACTGGTATAAGCTTTGATGCAGTGTTAATGAAGTCGATATTAGTTTGCGCCATTTCGAAATTATTGTTCTTAGTTATGTTTGCGCTTGAGTCTGATTCTGAATCTGTTTTATTATCTGCGTTTGATAATAAAACGGCTGGGATAGTAAGATTATTTAAATCTTCTTCCTTAATTTCCGCGTTAAAATTTTCTTGCTCCGTTTGATCTAAACCAGTTGACTCTTCCAATGTTGATTCTTCATCGGTTTCAACTGTTATTGCGGTATTAAGAATGGTAGGTACAGAGATATCCAAATTGAATTTTTCTTTTATCAATATTAGGTTTTCTCTGAGCCTTTGCAAAAATCATGATACCCTTGACCAATGGTCGTCATTTAATTTTCCCCGTTGTCCATGTATTAATATGCGCGCCTCGTTAAAACAATTTACTAGTATTTCTGCGTGTTTTTTTATTGTGCTCCCTTGAATCGGTCTGTTTTGATTAAGGGATTTGTAAGATTTATCGAACTCTGTTTTTATTTTGTTCAATTTCGCATACAAATCGTTCCATTCCATGGCAATATTATCTATGTAATTTTACCATGAGGACCGTGGTTTCACCGAGTATAGAATGGTAATCCACGATCTCTTTTACTGAGACGTATGGCAAAGTATTTAGGATTAAACCCTTTGTTTTTTTATTGTAAGCAAACAAAAGGCTAAATTCCAAATTGTACTTCTCCATATAAATATATTCGAACTCAGTGATTGTAATGAAGTTTTTATGGCAATGGAGAATATTTAATGCACGCATTCTAAATTCTGGATCTTTAGTAGTTATTTCCTCAAGACATCTATCCAATTCTATCGTGTTAAATGCCATAATTTAAGCAAAAATAATTAAAAAAAATTTTTTTTTTTATATGTATATAAGGGTATTAAATTGAGCACTCTAATCTTTTGAAAAGGAAAATTTTCTTCTCTTTTTTTTTTATATCTTATCTAGATCGTGTGCTCTACTTAAATATTTCTTCTTTAAACATTTATTGTGCAATTTGTATATTTTGGTAATAAAACTTGCACTCAAGATGACAATGATTATTATTAAGAGTAAATGTACCCAATAAAGGTCAATATTGCTTGATTCTACTTTATTAATAACGTTAGCAGTGGAGTCCACTGACTTAACGTCTACGATTCCCATTTTGGGTAGATTTACTTCTAATATATCGGTATTATTATAATTAATATGAGAGAATTTATCTATTCTATTGTTATTCATTCATATGAAAAGATTTTATGTGAATATACGTAAATATTTCTGTCTAGCTTTTAAAGTCTGAGGAGCACGCAGAGAAAAAAAAAAGAAGTGTCATAAAACAAAAATGTAGGAATTTGGTTATTCAAATCTGGTTGATTAAATCTTGTGGCATAATCGCATAAATTTTATTTAATTAATATTGAAAATTGGAAGAAAAAAAAATTTGTGTTAATATTCATATAACTGATTTACAATATTTTGCTCTATATAAATCAATATCAGTTATATGTTGTTAGTATATAGCCTAACAGTGTTTAGTATTTTTCGAGCAGCGCTTTCGCGCATCGGCTCGGGTTTAGAAGTTTATAATTAAAGGCAACTTAGGCATTGGCATAAATGCAGCCCTTGTTGCGTTACTTTGCTCGGTTATAAAGTATTCTGTCCAGTTCTTTGATGTTTAGGTCATGCGTTTCCTTTGCTCAGCAGGAGCAGGTGCCTCCCACGACGGTGCAGAGGGCGGGCTGCCTTCCGCACTCATATGCTTCCTTCGTTGGTGTAGTCGGCGGTATGCCTACCACACTTCAGTTTCCATCGTTGGTGCAGAAGGATTTGACATTCCTTCCACACATGTCCTGATCAATTTCCCTTTTTCTTTTTGTTGATTTTGTTGGTTTTTGTTTGTTTTTGTTTTTTTTTTTCTTTTGTAGTCCAGGCCTTTTGGGCTCAGGCGGCGCCGGTGCTGGTCATCGCACAGACTAATTACAGTTTTTATTTTTTTTTTTTATCTGGCTGGAGATTTCGATTGACGATTTTCGAGGGCGGCTCTGAAGAGCCTAATTTTGGACAGCCGAGGATTAGGGATCGGCTTGCATCGTCCACATTGGACGGCCATACTTGTTAAGCACTGGCCCTAATTAGCCAAACTCGCCGATTTACGCATTATGGGGCCAAAATAACGAAAATTACACAGCGCGCAGAGACAAAAATTAAACAGTCTCACTTCCTTCTCGCGCACATGTCACGGTCGCCATGTAACGTTGGGTGTATGTATGTTAGACTTTGTTTTATAACCACAAGAAAAGAATGTACTGTAATGTTATAAGATATATTGTTCTTTATTAAATCGACCGTTTAGATCGGGACTCATTTCTCGAATGCTCACTTAAGACTAATGTTGGCTTGGCTTACAATTCATATAGCTGCACGAGCAGCGCCGCGGCCAACGCTTATGTATCTCAATATATATGTTAATGTATACGTAAGTGTATTTAGGCGGCGCAAGCAGCGGCCGCGCATGAGAGGGAGAGTGTTATGCTCACATGGTAACCGAATGGTCGGCCGCGCATGCAGACATGCCGACTCAGCATTTAGGATGTGCATAACATTGTTGTGTGGGTCGAATTGCTTTGCACTTGAAGTGCTGGGAATATTCGGACATAAACATATGCTACAATGTTATAGTGATATAAGCGGTACAGTGTGTACCCAATATATGAGCATACTACAAGATAATCGACCTAATAGCCGCTTACCTATTACTGTAGTTGTTTACCCAATTCATTTGGCAGTTTGCATCGTTAAGGAGCATCAATGCTTCATTTATAGCATATACTTCCGCTTGGAAGACACTGCAGTGATCCGGAAGTCTGAAGGATTTCCTGATGTTAAGTTGGTCGGTCCAGATCACCAATGAAGCCAACTACCGCTCTGTAACAAACTTCCTGGACAGTGAGCGTGTTTATTATTACACCTACCAACTCAAAAGTAGCAAAGGACTTCAAGTTGTAACAATGGGTATCGAGTCAACCGTCCCGGCAGGTGATATAGCTGAAGGACTTAAAGAAAATGGTTTTGACGTTAAAAACGTAATGAACATAAACAACAGGGCAAAAATTTCTCAGCCAACCTTAAAAGATTGAACTCAAACCAGACGCGACTACTCTGAAGAAAAACGCAGTGCACCCCATATACAAACTGCAATACCAACTCCATCGAAGAATAACCGTAGAGGAGCCGCATAAACGAAACGGCCCAGTACAGTGTACAAACTGCCAGGAGTTTGGGCACACAGAAAGTTATTGCACCTTGCGACCAGTCTGTGTTGCCTGTGGCGACCTGCACTGTATAGAAGCTTGCACGGGTAACAAAGAAGACCCAGCACTGAGAAAATTTAGCAACTGCTAATTACAGGGGATGCCCCGTCTTTAAAGAGATCAAGAGTCGGCTCAACCAGAGGCGCCATCAACCAACCTCCGCCAAACAGGTTGCTCAGCCAAATCTTTACATTCCTTCGCAAACCACTCCTGGAGTTACTTTTGCGGCTGCACTTCGATACCATGGATTGTCGCCTACAAGAACCGCTCAGTCCGAAGCGTTACAGCCCCACCCGCCAGTACCAAAACCGAAATATACTCCACTTCCAGAGCAAAACGCTCAAGGACCAACTCAACCTTATAACCAACAAAACCAGACTTACACTCCACAAATACAAAACAGCATCGAAGCTACTTTAGCTACACTCACAACGTCATGCTTTCAATGCAAGGTACCCTCCAGGAACTTGTGCGAAACCAGAACAACCTTATGGAACTTCTTATCAAAGAAAAGTCAACTTAAATGGATCCCTTAAGAATATGCTTTTGGAACGCTAACGGTGCTTCGAAGCACAAACTTAAACTTCTACAGTTCTTAAACACCCAGGACATCGATATTATGCTCCTCTCAGAAACGCACCTAACCAATAAAAACCATTTCTATCTCACTGGCTACATCTTCTATGCGAGCAACCAACCAGACGGCAAAGCTCACGGAGGGACCGGAATCCTTATCAAACAGCGCATTAGGCATTACCCTCTGGAGGCGTTTGCTTACAACCACATACAGGCCACATTCCTACGAATCAACATAACCAGCTGTCCAGTCGCCCTGTCGGCTGTGTATTGTCCCCCACGATTTAATATTTCAGAGAGTGAATTTTTAAGCTTTTACAACTCATTGGGTAACTGTTTATAGCTGCCGGTGACTATAATGCGAAACACCACTACTGGGGCTCTCGTCTTATTAACCCCAAAGGACGCCAATTATACAACACTATTATCAAACCCGGTAATAAGCTAGATTTTGTTTCACCAGGTACTCCCACATACTGGCCAGCAGATCCGAACAAAAAACCAGACATTATTGCCTGTTTAACTCTGTCTATCTGAACATCCACAGTTTGTAGTACGGCTACAATTTCTGACATTCGATACAACAAACTGGCTAAAGTATAAAAAATATATAAGCTCACTCTTTGAAATCGAACCTAAAATCTCCTGTAAAGCTGATATTGAAGACTCACTTAAACATATAACGAATGTAATGTCCTTTGCTACCAAACACTCTACACCCGAACTTTCAGCCTCATCCCCCCCAAAAACTACACGTACAACTACACAGATACAGTCGCTCCTTCAAGAAAAGCGGCGACTTCGCCGAGACTGGCAGGCACACCGCTCCCCAGCCACTAAACAAAGGTTTAAAGAAGCTTGTCGGAAGTTGTCTAAAGCTTTACTAACTGAAAAGAATCAGACTCAACGTGCCTATATAGCGCAACTTTCGCCCACCAGCAACAAATTTCCACTCTGGAGGACGCACCCAAACATTCAACCACCAATTGAACCCGATTTACTAATTCGATCACCAACAGGTGGGTGGGCCCGTAGTGACGAGGAAAAGGCCAACATATTCACCTCTTACTTAAGAAATGTCTTCCAACCTCATCCGCCGACAAACCAATTCACTTTACCAAACATCTCACCAGCGGAGCCTCCCTATAACTCTTGCAGAACAGATGAATCCAAAAAAAGCCCCTGGCCATGATTCAATTTCGCCTAAAATGATAATTGAATTGCCTCTGTGCGCAGTCAAAAGAATAACCACCATATTCAACTCAATTCTTCAATGGGGCAATTTTCCCACACAATGGAAAAAGTCTGTTATTACAATGATACCAAAACCAGGCAAAGACAAATCCCAACCTTCATCCCACAGGCCCATTAGCCTCATTCCGTGCCTATCAAAGCTATTTGAAAAACTGCTTTTGTGCCACCTCAGAACACACCTCCAAAATGACGGAGCGATCCCCCTACACCAGTTCGGCTTCAGGGAAAAGCACGGAACTACCGAACAGGTAAATCGCATAACAGCTGAAATTCGCACAGCGTTTGAATGCAGGGAATACTGCAGTGCCTATTCCTAGACGTATCTCAAGCCTTCGACCGCGTTTGGATTGACGGTCTGGTTCATAAAATCAAGATTCTCCTACCTCAAAACACCCATAAATTACTTGAATCTTACCTTAAAGACAGAGTATTTACTGTCAGATGCAAACATTTCTTCTCCGCCAACCACAAAATCGAGCTGGAGTACTCCAAGGAAGTTTGTTCGTACCGATCTTGTATGTCCTATAAACGGCTGACATTCCCACAAGCAGTCAGACAACTCTATCCACCTTTGCTGATGACACAGCTATAACCAGTCGTTCAAAATGTCCAAAAACAGCAACAGCGTATTTAAAAAACCACCTGGGGACCGTAGAAAAATGGCTAGCAGATTGGCGCATACAAGTTAACGAACAAAAATGCAAACATATTACGTTAACACTCAATCGGACAACGTGCCCACCATTGGCCCTAAACAACAAACAAGTCCCCCAAGTCGCCGAAGTCACATACCTGGGCATCCACTTAGACAGGCTGCTTACCTGGAGAAAGCACATTGAAGCTAAGAAGATTTCCCTAAAACTCAAGGCCAACAGTTTCCACTGGCTCATGAATTCCCGCTCACCCCTGCCACTGCAACTCAAAGTAGATATTTACAACTCTTGTTTAAAGCCAACCTGGATGTACGGGTCTGAACTCTGGGGAAACGCACGCAGTAGCTACATAAAAATCATCCAACGAATACAGTCGAAGATACTGCGAACAATAACTGGGGCCCCCTAGTATATTCGCAACTCAAATATCCACAGGGACCTGGATATAAAACCCGTTAAAGAAGAAATCGATAGTAAAGTCTCGAAGTACGAAGCTAGACTATACATCCAAAAAAACTAGCCAGGCAGCTCAGGCGGCTCAGTAACCACTCTCGGTTACAGCGCAACGACTGCCCACTCCTGCCCAACTTAGGGCCATTAACCAATTAACAATTATAATTTTTTGTTGATCAATATATTGAGGGCTCCAAACACATGCGCAGTATTCCAAAACGGGGCGAACCATGGAAATGTAAAGAGTCTTTGTTGTATACGGGTCGTCAAACTCCTTGGCCCAACGTTTTATGAAGGCTAAAACACCCTTAGCTTTACCAATGATGACAGAAATATGGCTTTTGAAACATAACTTGCTATCAAAAAGGACACCTAGATCAGTTACTTGCGTAATACGTTCTAAAGTAGAGTTTCCAAGATGGTAAGAGTGTATGTGGGCTGTAGTCCGGTAAAAGGACATACATTTGCATTCAGTGTGATTAAGAAGCAACAAATTGTTGGAACACCATAATTGTAATTTATCAATGTCCGACTGTAGGCGAAGGTATGACATTTGGTCAGAGATTTTTAGGCAAATTTGGAGAAGAGGCAATGACACTACTTTTGGAAGATCTCTAACGAACTGATTTTCTTTATTATCTGCTCGCTACGAATGTCGTGCGGCTAGCTCAGAAGATGTAAGTGTCCGCCCTTTTGACCAATGAAAACACACAGAAAGCTTGGGAGTATGCAGTGATCTTTTATTCGCCGACTTGACCCTCGGCCGGGGTGGTGTAATGGTTATGTCGAATTACGTCCTGCCGTCGTTTCCTTCCCACGTTGAACGCCTCGCTGGATCGTGCCGGCTGCGAAGTGGTGTCTTCCTCGCCGGTTTCGCTTGCGATGTCTTCTGCCACCCTTGGCTCGGCGGGTGTACAGGGACTAGGGATGCGTCACCGTTCCCAGACTAGGGTGAACAGGCACTGTGCTCTCAAGGCGTACGCCTTTCGCAGCCGCAGCCTCCTGTCCCTTGCTCTGTCCCGGCCGGTCGCACCGGACGTCGGCTCAGTTTCTACTTGACGGTTCAGGCGTACGCCGGAAGCCGCCAACGCAGTCCCTGGGTCAAACGTCAGGTTCTAGACGAATTCTTCCAGCCTACCCTCTCTGCCGCAGGCTTAAGAATTCGAATTATAGGCTGCTCGCTCGACGCTCGTTTTCGTCGTCCTGGGGTCCTCGTTGTCCTTGTTCTGCCTCCAGCTATCTCGACCAGCTCCGCTCCTTGTTGGCGACTCGGTAAGCTGCCGTTCTGGGACTCTAGCGGTGGACCGCTGTGCACTCAACGCATACGGCTTTCGAGACACCAGCTGAACAAACGCGCGTCCTTCCGGGCTATTCGCAGCAGGACCTTGTACAGTTCCTGCAGCACGATCAGGCATACGCCGGAGTTCGCCAATGCAGTCCTTGTAGGCAGGCTCCCCTCCTTGTTGGCGACTCGGTAATCTGCCGTTCTGGGACTCTAGCGGTGGACCGCTGTGCTCTCAACGCATACGCATTTCGAGACACCAGCTGAACAAATGCCCGTCCTTCCGGGCTAGTCGCACCAGGACCTTTTACAGCTCCTGCAGGACGATCAGGCATACGCCGGAGTTCGCCAATGCAGTCCTTGTAGGCAGGTAGCTAGTTCTAGAAACTTTGCTTCTGAGCCCACGGTTCTTCGTCGAAGGACTCTATTTGTTCACTTTGTCGGACACGCCGGGTGGGATGCCAAGCTCAAATCGCGACAGAAGTTGTAACAAAGCGCCTGGACTTAGCCGTGTGATGCCGTAAGGACCTCAGCTACCTGTGTCTCAATTCGAACGTCTCGACGTAGCGATCTTGTTTCCTTGATGACTCCGCACGGCTTTACTTGCTCCTTCACGATGTTTCACTGGTTACTTGTTCACTTGATGACTGTTACTTGTTAACTTGGTAGAAATCGACTGATCCAGCTTCCTGTGCTCGGCCGGTTTATATAGGCCTCCATTTACCGCTAGTTATCGGCGTCTCCTTGCCTCCTGGTCCAAAGTCCACAGTTTTACCGTTCGACCTTTCGCCCTCTGCGCACGGCACCAATATCAGGGTCCAAAGTCCGGTGCCGTCCCGTTACTTCCTTCTGCCCACGGCCCTTCGCCGCTCTCTTGTATTGCTGTCCCTCTCGGACTCTCCTTGGCTTTGTCTGGTGCTCAGTTCACCACTCTGTCTCTCCGCACTACCGTTACTACGGGCGAATTCGCCGCGTAACTGGTAACTGGTAGGCCACTGCTTGCATGCGCTTACTCTGCTTGCTTCTTAACTTGTGGGGAGTTATTCAACTCCTCACATTCTCCCCTTACTTCGGGAATGAAAAAGAGACTCGCTGTTCTCTCTGCCTTGGTATACTCCACATTCTGACATCCTTCCCTCGACGTGTCCTCTCCTCGTACTCGTCCTCGTCTACTTGTAGTCTTCCAGTCGAATCGCTCTTCCAGATGGTTCCCACGACGCTCACAGCTCTTTCTTGAGTTCCACAGCGCCGATCCTCCTTCCAGATTTTGAATCTCCCGCCCCAGACGTTTCCCCCGTAGACTTTAAATTCCCGCCCAGACGTTTCCCCCCGTAGACTTTTGAATTCCCGCCCAGACGTTTCCCCGAAGACTTTTGAATTCCACCCCAGACGTTTCCCCCGATGATTTTCTCGATCTCCGTGATTTGCCTTCTCCGTCGGATGGTCACTCTACGTCGTGCCGATCGGTCTCACGTCGTTATCGGTGTTATCGATATTCTCTCGTGTGACTCTCTGTTGTATGGTCACTCTCCGCCAAATCGATCGGTCTCCAGTTGTTATCGGTTCCGTGACCCAACGTGGCGTTGCCACTTAATGTATCGATGTTCCACGGTGTGACTCCTTGTGTCGGTATTTCCAGTATTTTGTGCCCACCGATCGACACTATCGTGTAGCGCCAATCGGTCATAAATCGAAGCGCCCCCATCCCTTTGGGCAGATGAGGACATTTTCTCCGGGTAAGTTTTCTAATTTCTCCTTTTCCCCTTTCTCTCTGTTCTTTTCTCCTTTTCAGCGTTCTGGACCTGACGAAGAGGGTGATGCGCCTTCTCCTGCACCCGAGTTTTGTGAGTTTTGTGTTTCTTTTTTTTTTAATTATTACTGGGTAAACACCCTGACCCCCACATGCGGCCGCCCTGCTGCACCAGGACGCACCTCTTTCCTCCCCGCCTCCGTGCTGCTACGACCGCTGGGGCTTCGGTGATTCCCTCCGGCCAGTCCACCTCGACGACTTCCCTCCAGCGCCTCGAGTCCGGCGCTGAGGCCTGCCGTATGAATGCGGGCCTCGTCTCCACCACCGGCGCGGAATACTGGCGCTTCAGGTTCGGCCTCGGGGGTGCCACCGGGTCCGGCCATACCCACGGCCCTTTCTCCAACACGTCCTTAGCCGTGTGATGCCGTAAGGACCTCAGCTACCTGTGTCACAATTCGGTGACTTTAGCTCTAAGTCCCGAACGTCTCGACGTAGCGATCTTATTTCCTTGATGACTCCGCACGGCTTTACTTGCTCCTTCACGATGTTTCACTGGTTACTTGTTCACTTGATGACTGTTACTTGTTGACTTGGTAGAAATCGACTGATCCAGCTTCCTGCGCTCGGCCGGTTTATATAGGCCTCCATTTACCGCTAGTTATCGGCGTCTCCTTGCCTCCTGGTCCAAAGTCCACAGTTTTACCGTTCGACCTTTCGCCCTCTGCGCACGGCACCAATATCAGGGTCCAAAGTCCGGTGCCGTCCCGTTACTTCCTTCTGCCCACGGCCCTTCGCCGCTCTCTTGTATTGCTGTCCCTCTCGGACTCTCCTTGGCTTTGTCTGGTGCTCAGTTCACCACTCTCTCTCTCCGCACTACCGTTACTACGGGCGAATTCGCCGCGTAACTGGTAACTGGTAGGCCACTGCTTGCATGCGCTTACTCTGCTTGCTTCTTAACTTGTGGGGAGTTATTCAACTCCTCACATTCTCCCCTTACTTCGGGAATGAAAAAGAGACTCGCTGTTCTCTCTGCCTTGGTATACTCCACATTCTGACATCCTTCCCTCGACGTGTCCTCTCCTCGTACTCGTCCTCGTCTACTTGTAGTCTTCCAGTCGAATCGCTCTTCCAGATGGTTCCCACGACGCTCACAGCTCTTTCTTGAGTTCCACAGCGCCGATCCTCCTTCCAGATTTTGAATCTCCCGCCCCAGACGTTTCCCCCGTAGACTTTGAATTCCTGCCCAGACGTTTCCCCCGAAGACTTTTGAATTCCACCCCAGACGTTTCCCCCGATGATTTTCTCGATCTCCGTGATTTGCCTTCTCCGTCGGATGGTCACTCTACGTCGTGCCGATCGGTCTCACGTCGTTATCGGTGTTATCGATATTCTCTCGTGTGACTCTCTGTTGTATGGTCACTCTCCGCCAAATCGATCGGTCTCCAGTTGTTATCGGTTCCGTGACCCAACGTGGCGTTGCCACTTAATGTATCGATGTTCCACGGTGTGACTCCTTGTGTCGATATTTCCAGTATTTTGTGCCCACCGATCGACACTATCGTGTAGCGCCAATCGGTCATAAATCGAAGCGCCCCCATCCCTTTGGGCAGATGAGGACATTTTCTCCGGGTAAGTTTTCTAATTTCTCCTTTTCTCCTTTCTCTCTGTTCTTTTCTCCTTTTCAGCGTTCTGGACCTGATGAAGAGGGTGATGCGCCTTCTCCTGCACCCGAGTTTTGTGAGTTTTGTGTTTCTTTTTTTTTTTAATTATTACTGGGTAAACACCCTGACCCCCACATGCGGCCGCCCTGCTGCACCAGGACGCACCTCTTTCCTCCCCGCCTCCGTGCTGCTACGACCGCTGGGGCTTCGGTGATTCCCTCCGGCCAGTCCACCTCGACGACTTCCCTCCAGCGCCTCGAGTCCGGCGCTGAGGCCTGCCGTATGAATGCGGGCCTCGTCTCCACCACCGGCGCGGAATACTGGCGCTTCAGGTTCGGCCTCGGGGGTGCCACCGGGTCCGGCCATACCCACGGCCCTTTCTCCAACACGTCCTCGGCGGGAAGGAGGATTGGGTCGTCCCATATCCGGCGCTCCTCCTCCTCGGCAGTTCTCAGGGCCACTTCCCATTCTGCCCGAGCGTCCTGCTCCTTACGCTGGCTGGCCTCCTTGAGCGCAGCCTCTTGCTGCCTCCGCTCATGCCGGCGGCGGTACTCCGCTATTATGGCCGCTGTTCTGCGGGCCTCGGCCGCATGGTCATCGTCGGCAGAGTCCTGGTGGACCCTGCTCTCCGAGCCATGGGGAATACTCCTCTTGGGCCCCGCGGCATTCCGCAGCCGCCACGTCCTGGCCTCCACCGTCGGATCGTCCACCATCACCACGTCACTGTCGGAACTGACGGTGGGCTCCGTCGCGGTGTTCGGAGGGGCCGGGGGCCTGTCCTCCGACCGTCCTTGCCCCGGTCCGGATCCTGCCAGGTCCTCGGCAGCCATCCTCCTGCGGGCCTCAGCTCTTGTAACGCGTGTGCTCATCTTGACTTTCTTTTTCGAATTGGCTCCTCTTGCTGGCGGCTCTCCTGACGATGACTCGGTTCTTGGTCATTCCTTATGACCCTCCCGTTATTTCCCTCGGGCATTCCTTCTTCGGGTGTTCTCTTGCTCTTGCTTCCGATCCCGTTGCTTCTCTCATGTCGCCCTTCCCCGTGTGAGTTCGTCGCCGCTTGGGTTTTACGGTTCAGCTTCGCTGTGCCGTCTCTCCCTCTACTTCGGTCGACGCTGCCTTTAGTCTTGTTTCTGCCGCATAGAGTCTAACGACGCTATGGTTCGAGCTCCTGTTCACACATACTAATCGTGCCGTTTCCTTCCCTTGATCACTAGTAGTTTCAGTTTGTGTGCCGTATAGACTCTAACGACGCTACGGTAACCAACATGTGCATCACCTTATTCCATGCGGCGCCTTACTGATGACTCTGGCTTTATGCCTGACGCAGAATCAGTTTGCCTCGTGGTCTGGGTCACTGTACCTCGTTGTTTCCTGCGTTCTTTATAGACTCTGGCCCATGCCCGACACTATAGTCCGCACTACTTGTTGTTGTTGGCTGCTCTGGCCCATGCCCGACGCTATAGTCCGCACTTCTTGTTGTTGTTGGCTGCTTGTGTTGTCATGCGTTCTATACAGACTCTGGTATTTGCCCGACGCTATAGTCCGCATACTTTTGTCCTCGCATGCTCGTGTTATCCTGCGTTCTATATAGACTTTGGCCTATGCCCGACGCTATAGTCCGCACTACTTGTTGCTGTTGGCTGCTTGTGTTGTCATGCGTTCTATATAGACTCTGGCCCAGGCCCGACGCTATAGTCCGCACTACTTGTTGTTATTGAATGCTCGTGTGTTTCTGTGGTCTATATAGACTCTGGCTTATGCGCGACGATATAGTTCGTACGTTTTGTCCTTGCATGCTCGTGTTATCCTGCGGTCTATATAGACTCTGGCTTATGCCCGACGATATAGTCTGTACGTTTTATCGTTGCATGCTCGTGTTATCCTGCGGTCTATATAGACTCTGGCTTATGCCCGACGATATAGTCTGTACTTTCTGTCGTTGCATGCTCGTGTTGTCCTTGCTTGTCTGTACCGAGTTCTTGTGTTTGTTGCTTAAGCTCACTGACGTGGACGGTTCGTTCTTTTTGTGTATCGTTGTGGCGGATTCTACAAATGACTGGTGAGGCGAAGTCTATTACCGTGTACGGTCCGTCATATCTCGGCGCTAGCTTTGCCGCGAAACCCTCGGCTGCCTTTGACAAATGGTGTTCCTTTGCCCAGACCGTGTCCCCTACTGTTGGATTCCATTGCCTCCTTCGTAAATTGTAATGCCTGGCTTGGTCCTGAGCAGCCTATTCCATATTCCGGCGCACAATTTCGAAGATCTCCTTCATCTTATTGGCCTTATCTTCAGGTGTTTCCGTCTGTTTTCCTGTGCCTATGGTTTCCCTGTCGTACAGGGCGCTGGGCAGTCGAGGCTCTCGAGCCTGCGTGAGGAAACACGGGGAGTACCCTGTTGACTCCGACGTACTTGAGTTTACCGCTAGCATAATCTCCGACGAGAAGTCGTCCCAATTCCTCTGCTTCTGTCCCGCAAACTGCGCTATCATGGTTTTAACTGTCCGGTTTGCTCTTTCCGTCGTATTCTCCTGCGGTGTATATGGTGCCGTGAATTGTTGCTTTATGCCCATTTCGCTGAGGAATTTCTTGACTGCGCGGCTGGCAAACTGAACTCCATTGTCCGTTATTACCACCTTCGGGACTCCAAACCTAGCGATGACTCTTTCTCGGAACGCCTTTTGAAGTGTTTCTGCCGTTGCTGCTCGCAGTGGCACCAATTCTGTCCACTTTGAGAACCTATCTATCAGCACTAGCAGCATCTGGTTGCCATGCTTCGACCTGGGCAATGGTCCGACAAAGTCTGCACATACCGTTGCCCATGGTTCTTCGGGTATTTGCGTCAGCATTTTCCCGGCTGCCTGCATCTGGTTGGGCTTGTACCTGAGGCATGTCTTGCATTTCCGTACGTGGGATCGGGCGTCCCTATGCATTCCTGGCCAGTAATATCGAGCCGACAGCCTTGCGATCGTTTTCTGACTTCCCACGTGTCCAGCAGCTGTTGAGTCGTGATTCTCCTTCAGGACTGTTTCCCTCAGCCCCCGTGGGACACAGAGCTTCCATGCTGCCACGTCTTCGCTGCCTGCTCTGTGCGGGATATGCCTGTACAATGCGCCTCCCTCCATGATGTAGTCCGGAAACTTCTGTGGTTGTTTGTTAATCTTCTCACACATATCCTTGATCCAGCTGCATGTTCCCTGCGTGTCCTCCGGAGTTTCTTTAGCTAGCCTAAAGGCTTCTGGTAGAGGCTGTCTTGACAGTGCATCAGCGACCACGTTAAGCTACCCCTTCCTGTATGATATTTCAAAATCATACTGCTGCAGCTTCAGGGCCCACCTCGCTATTCTTCCTGAGGGACTTTCGATGGTGTTCAACCATTTAAGCGCAATATCGTCCATCACCACCTTGAAGTGGTATCCTTCCAAGTATGGTTTGAGCTTCCGGATTGCCCACACGATTGCCAGGAATTCCTTTTCGCTGGTTGAGTAGTTCTTTTCCGCGCCATTCAGGGTCCGGCTTGAATATGAAATGACCTTTTCGCCGCTTTCAGTTTCCTGCGTCAGGACTGCCCCTATAACATAATCGCTTGCGTCCGTCTGCAGTACGAATGGTTTATCGAAATCCGGGCATGCCAGCACAGGATCGGCCACTAGCCTGGCCTTCACCTCCTCGAATGCCTGCTGGTGCTCTGGAGTCCATGTCCATTTCGTGCCTTTCCGCAATAGATCGTTTAGTGGTTTTACTATTCGCGCAAAGTCGGGCACGAATCGCCTGTACCACGATGCTACGCCCAAGTATTGGCGCAACTCCCGGATGGTTGTGGGTGGTTCCAGCTCGGCTATGGCTGCTACTTTTTCGGGATCGGTGCCGATTCCTTGGTCCGTAACGCGGTGTCCCAGGTAAAGCGGTTCGCTTTTGAAGAAATTACATTTTTCGGGATTTATCCTCAGGTTAGCCTGCTTAAGGCGTCGGAAAACTTCCCTCAGGTTCCTACTGTGTTCTTCCAGTGTCCGTCCGATCACGATGATGTCGTCTTGGTATGCAAACGCGTGTGGTGACATCTCCGGTCCAATTACCTGGTCCAGTGCTCTCTGGAAAGTCGCCGAGGCGGTGTGTAAACCAAATGGCATTACTTTCCACTGGAAACGCCCCTTTCCTGGCACTGTGAAAGCCGTGAATTGCTTGCTATTTTCTTCCAGAGGAATTTGCCAGTATCCGTCTTTCAAATCCAGACTGCTTATGTATCTCGCCTCCCTCAACTGGTCCAATATGTAATTTATCCTTGGCATCGGATAAGCATCTTTGATGGATTTGGCATTGATCTGTCTAAAGTCGACACAAAGCCTCCATTGACCTGTCTTTTTCTTTACCATGACTATCGGGGAGCTGTACGGGCTTCTCGAGTGTTCTATGCACCCCTTCTCCAGCAACTCGTCGACTTTCGCATTGATTTCCCCTTGAACCTTTGGATTTTTCGGGTAGTATCTCTGTTTGATTGCTTTGTCGTCCTTCATGGTGATTCGGTGCTCGGCTATGTTGGATGTTCCACTCATTGTTCGAAACTCCGCGAGCTCCTGCTCTAGGAATTTTTCAACGTCGCATTCCTCAGAGTTGGTTTGCACCACTGCCACGGACAATTTTTCCTCTAACCACCCGTTATGCCTTCTTTTTTCTGGGATCACCACTGTATGTCCGGCACACCTTATTTCCATCCTAGCACCAGCGAGTCTATCACTCCTGGTAAGATCAACAGGCTCATGGGCAATCGCTTATTGCCGAATTCGATTTCCACCTCGAGCTGCGTGTTTATCCCGCTGCACCTGCCATCTGCCAACCTAACTTGCCTTCTCGTCCTTGTAATCTTTCCATAAGCGCCAGTATATCCGCCAGCTCCTCGCTTATAAAGCTCGCTGTTGCTCGGGTGTCAATTGTGGCTTTGTGTGAGTTTCTGCCAATCTGTACCGCTGCGGATAACTGCTGCTCTTCTTCGATGAAATCGCCAGTTAGGTTGGAGAGACAACACGCGGGCCATTTCCCGATCTCTGGCAGCACTCTACACTCCTAACCCCCACCTTGCCGCAAGTCCAGCAGAAAAGCAGCCTCTGGTTTTGGCATCCTCTTGCCCAATGTCCGTGACCGCCACACCGTCTACAAGCTTCGTGTGGGTTCACGATGTGTGTCTGTGACCTGTGGGCTCTTGGAGCTGCGCTGGGTGGTCTCTGATTGGTATTGGGTGGCCTCCATAACGTGCTCTGGTGGTTGTAGGTGTTTGGAGTCCATTGTTTTGGACCGTCAATAGGTGCTTGGTGTCCGCCTTCTTCTTCGCACCTTCAACACGTGACTTGTGGTGCTGTTGTTTTGCTTCGCGAGAATTTGTTTTCTTGAATAAATGCTTCTCGCTCTTTCTCGAGTTCTTCATACTCGTCAGCCAGCACCATTAGAGACTCTAGATCGTCTATCTTATACGTCCTCAGGGAAATCCTAAGGTCAGGCGTGCAGTTTTCCTTTATCTGCTCGAGTGTTTCCTTTGGGGAGTAGCCAAGTGGTCTCATCATGGTCTGCATGTCAACCATAAAGTCCTTGAACGACTCTCTAAAGCCCTGTTTCCTTTGTTTGACCTGATCTGCGAGCTTTATGAAGAAACCCCTTGGCAGGAAATACGTTTGAAAACTGTCGCTGAATTCTCCCCATGCCCTCCAGTGTTTATTGTTTGATATGAACCATTTTAGGGCCTTGCCTTGCAGCAATTCAGGCATGGCTCGGGGAATGAGGTTCAGGTTCAAGCCGTATGTGTTTGCTGACCATTCCACTTGTTCCAGAAACTCCAGTGGTTTCTCCGTGCCGTCAAACTTGAACGACCATTCCCTGACTTGCTTCACGACTTTTGTATAGTCTGGTGCGCTGGGCCTTTGCTGTTCTGTTCTTCTTTCTTGGCTTGGGCCCCTAGATCTTCCTGCCTTCTTCATGCTCTCAACGCCCAGGCTGGCTATGAGCTGTTCGGCGTCTGGGACTTGTAACTTGCCGCTCGAGCTTGGTTTGTCGTACAATTCCTCCAGCTCAGCCCAAATTTCCGCCATTCCTGGGCCGTTTTGTGTCTTCGTAACATACTCTGAAAGGGCCTTTCGCATGTCGTCCGACTTGCCCTCCAGGATAATGCCAAGCTTGGCTGCCACCTTTGGGAAATCCTCTTTCTTAAGGAGATAGATCCAATTTTTCCCCATTTCTGTTTACTGCTGTATTTTCACTGTCAGGACAATCACGTTGGGCGCCAGATGTAACGAACTGATTTTCTTTATTATCTGCTCGCTACGAATGTCGTGCGGCTAGCTCAGAAGATCTAAGTGTTCGTCCCACCAAATTTATATATACGTGACCGCCCTTTTGACCAGTGAAAACACACAGAAAGATTGGGAGTATGCAGTGATCTTTTATTCGCCGACTTGACCTTCGGCCGGGGTGGTGTAATGGTTATGTCGAATTACGTCCTGCCGTCGTCTCCTTCCCACGTTGAACGCCTCGCTGGATCGTGCCGGCTGCGAAGTGGTGTCTTCCTCGCCGGTTTTGCTTGCGATGTCTTCTGCCACCCTTGGCTCGGCGGGTGTACAGGGACTAGGGATGCGTCACCGTTCCCAGACTAGGGTGAACAGGCACTGTGCTCTCAAGGCGTACGCCTTTCGCAGCCGCAGCCTCCTGTCCCTTGCTCTGTCCCGGCCGGTCGCACCGGACGTCGGCTCAGTTTCTACTTGACGGTTCAGGCGTACGCCGGAAGCCGCCAACGCAGTCCCTGGCCAGGTTCTAGACGAACGCTTCCACCCTACCCTCTCTGCCGCAGGCTTAAGAATTCGAAGTATAGGCTGCTCGCTCGACACTCGTTTTCGTCGTCCTGGGGTCCTCGTCGTCCTTGTTCTGCCTCCAGCTATCTCGACCAGCTCCGCTCGTTGTTGGCGGCTCGGTAAGCTGCCGTTCTGGGAATCTAGCGGTGGACCGCTGTGCTCTCAACGCATACGCCTTTCGAGACACCAGCTGAACAAACGCGCGTCCCTCCGGACTATTCGCAGCAGGACCTTGTACAGTTCCTGCAGGACGATCAGGCATACGCCGGAGTTCGCCAATGCAGTCCTTGTAGGCAGGTAACTAGTTCTAGACACTTTGCTTCTAAGCCCACGGTTCTTCGTCGAAGGACTCTATTTGTTCACTTTGTCGGACACGCCGGGTGGGACGCCAAGCTCAAATCGCGACAGAAGTTGTAACAAAGCGCCTGGACTTAGCCGTGTGATGCCGTAAGGAGACTTTAGCTCTAAGTCCCGAACGTCTCGACGTAGCGATCTTGTTTCCTTGATGACTCCGCACGGCTTTACTTGCTCCTTCACGATGTTTCACTAGTTACTTGTTCACTTGATGACTGTTACTTGTTGACTTGGTAGAAATCGACTGATCCAGCTTCCTGCGCTCGGCCGGTTTATATAGGCCTCCATTTACCGCTAGTTATCGGCGTCTCCCTGCCTCCTGGTCCAAAGTCCACGGTTTTACCGTTCGACCTTTCGCCCTCTGCGCACGGCACCAATATCAGGGTCCAAAGTCCGGTGCCGTCCCGTTACTTCCTTCTGCCCACGGCCCTTCGCCGCTCTCTTGTATTGCTGTCCCTCTCGGACTCTCCTTGGCTTTGTCTGGTGCTCAGTTCACCACTCTCTCTCTCCGCACTACCGTTACTACGGGCGAATTCGCCGCGTAACTGGTAACTGGTAGGCCACTGCTTGCATGCGCTTACTCTGCTTGCTTCTCAACTTGTGGGGAGTCATTCAACTCCTCACAGATCATTAATAAAAAGAACGAAAAGTCACTATCACTGCCCCAGATGACTTCCTTGGGGGACACCAGAAAAAGCATTTACGACGGAGGAAAATTGATTATTGAAGAGAACGCGTTGAGTTCTGTTTGAAAGATAGGCAGAAATCCAGTTAGGAAAATTAGGTGGAAAACCAAGAGATAGTTTATGAAGGAGAAGGCTATGGCTTACTGAATCAAATGCCTTGCTGAAGTCAGTAAAAATAACGTCAGTTTGGCATTTATTTAGGAAACTACGGTGGATGAGAGTAGAACATTCGAGAAGATTAGTAGTGGTCGACCATTGTTTTACAAAGCGATGCTGTGCGGGAGAGATGATGGAGGCACACATATGTCGAAGTTAACAAGTGACAAGCTTAGGTATGGCGGAAAGTTTGGCTATACCACGATAATTTTCGACATCGGACCTTGAGCCTTTTTTATGAATTGGAATAATAAAAGATTCATTTCAAATTCTCGGGAACTCTGAAGATAATAAAGTTAAATAGAAAAGTGATTGGCCAACACAGAGCTTCGGCACAGTTTCTTAGAACACAGCTAGGGATGTTATCAGGGCCCGCGGAATAGGACGTTTTCAGCGACAGAAGGACTTTAAGAACATCGCTAACTTCAAATTGAGGAACAAAAATATTAATGATGCAGGGCAGATCATAAGGGTAGGGATTGGAAAAGTCATAGGATTGTAAAGAGAAGGTTGACTGAAAAAAGTTAGCAAAAAGATTAGAAATGTCTAAAGATGATGATTCAGTTCGGTTTTGTAAATACATAGTTGAGGGATACGTATTTGATTTTCTTTTGGAGTTTACAAAGGAGTCAAAATTTTTCGGATCATTACGAATGTTATCTCTACATTGAGAGATGTAGCATTCATAACAAAGTTTAGAGGCATTAAAAAACAGCACGCGGGCGTGACATAACTGGAAAAATCCACCGCAGAATTGGATTTTAAGTATTTTTTATACAACCTCGATTTTTTATTTTTGAGGTAAGACAAGTGCCTATTGAACCATGGGGGCTTAGAAGAGTCACTTACCGATACCTCGGGAACGAAAAGATTTAATGACGACTGCAATGTCAAATTAAAAGATGACACTGCAGTTTCTAGGTCATTACATGATTTTAAGAAGGACCAATCGATAGCACTCAAATGCTGGTGTAAACCAACAAAATTGCCGTTGCGGAAACATTTTACGCGTAAGGCCGCCTTAGTCTGAATTTCAACGATCTCAACATTCAACAACAGGGATGGATGATAGGGGTCTTCAGGCAGAGAAAAGGGAGGGCTTCTGAGTGTCGTTATTAACAAATATTAAGTCAAGAAGTCTATCCAAATGGTTCTTTACAAAGTTTATCTGGTCCAGAGACAAGTCCGTCAGGCCGTCGATAAAGTCGTGCTGGCTTACGGCAAAAAGGAGATTGGAGTCCAATGAAGAGATCCAAGATACGTTAGATATGTTAAAATCTCCCATTATAATTAGGTGGTCCTCATCGGCAATAGAAGAGGATACTAATTGAATGGCATACAAGTGCATTAAATAGAGAGAAGTATCAGATCTAGGAGGAATGTAAGAGCAAGTTATATAAATATTAATGTTATTGATAGTCACTTGCCAATTTGTAGATCCAACTTTGCCCATCATGAGTCCTTTCGGGTGCTTTGTTGCAATTATAATGCAGTATACCCTGCAATATCTTTGGAAAACTCTATTGATCGGATATCATCTAACATTAATGCTTTTCTTATATCATATAATATTTAGTTAGTTTAAGTTATATTTATTTTTAGCATATATGTGTAAGTTAGCAGTTCATTGTTAACTATAAATCAATAAATAAATAAATAAATAAGTAGGCACGTTGAGTCTGATTCTTTTCAGTTAGTAAATCTTTAGACAACTTCCGACAAGCTTCTTTAAACCTTTGTTTAGTGGCTGGGGAGCGGTGTGCCTGCCAGTCTCGGCGAAGTCGCCGCTTTTCTTGAAGGAGCGACTGTATCTGTGTAGTTGTACGTGTAGTTTTTGGGGGGGATGAGGCTGAAAGTTCGGGTGTAGAGTGTTTGGTAGCAAAGGACATTACATTCGTTATATGTTTAAGTGAGTCTTTAATATCAGCTTTACAGGAGATTTTAGGTTCGATTTCAAAGAGTGAGCTTATATATATTTTATACTTTAGCCAGTTTGTTGTATCGAATGTCAGAAATTGTGGCCGTACTACAAATTGTGGATGTTCAGATAGACAGAGTTAAACAGGCGATAATGTCTGGTTTTTTGTTCGGATCTGCTGGCCAGTATGTGGGAGTACCTGGTGAAACAAAATCTAGCTTATTACCGGGTTTGATAATAGTGTTGTATAATTGGCGTCCTTTGGGGTTAATAAGACGAGAGCCGGCAGCTATAAAACAGTTACCCAATGAGTTGTAAAAGCTTAAAAATTCACTCTCTGAAATATTAAATCGTGGGGGACAATACACAGCCGATAGGGCGACTGGACCGCTGGTTATGTTGATTCGTAGGAATGTGGCCTGTATGTGGTTGTAAGCAAACGCCTCCAGAGGGTGATGCCTAATGCGCTGTTTGCCGTCTGGTTGGTTGCTCGCATAGAAGATGTAGCCAGTGAGATAGAAATGGTTTTTATTGGTTAGGTGCGTTTCTGAGAGGAGCATAATATCGATGTCCTGGGTGTTTAAGAACTGTAGAAGTTCAAGTCTGTGCTTCGAAGCACCGTTAGCGTTCCAAAAGCATATTCTTAAGGGATCCACTTAAGTTGACTTTTGTTTGATTAGAAGTTCCATAAGGTTGTTCTGGTTTCGCACAAGTTCCTGGAGGGTACCTTGCATTGAAAGCATGACGTTGTAAGTGTAGCTAAAGTAGCTTCGATGCTGTTTTGTATTTGTGGAGTGTAAGTCTGGTTTTGTTTGTTATAAGGTTAAGTTGGTCCTTAAGCGTTTTGCTCTGGAAGTGGAGTATATTTCGGATTTGGTACTGGCGGGTGGGGCTGTAACGCTTCGGACTGAGCGGTTCTTGTAGGCGACAATCCATGGTATCGAAGTGCAGCCGCAAAAGTAACTCCAGGAGTGGTTTGCGAAGGAATGTAAAGATTTGGCTGAGCAACCTGTTTGGCGGAGGTTGGTTGATGGCGCATCTGGTTGAGCCGACTCTTGATCTCTTTATAGACGGGGCATCCCCTGTAGTTAGCAGTGTGGTTTCCACCACAGTTGCTAAATTTTCTCAGTGCTGGGTCTTCTTTGTTACCCGTGCAAGCTTCTATACAGTGCAGGTCGCCACAGCCAACACAGACTGGTCGCAAGGTGCAATAACTTTTTGTGTGCCCAAACTCCTGGCAGTTTGTACACTGTACTGGGCCGTTTCGTTTATGCGGCTCCTCTACGGTTATTCTTCGATGGAGTAGGTATTGCAGTTTGTATATGGGGTGCACTTGTAAAGGGTAGTTTCGCTAAAAATCATACCAGGCGAGATGTTGAAAGTGAGACACAAGCGCACGCGGAATAGTTGTCCGGCTGGAGGCTCGTCGGCTAAGGCTGTGGTGGTCTTGCTTGTGTCCACGTTTGCCTATCAATATTGATACTCTAATTATCGCGTGCAACGACAATAAACCGGAAAAGATAGAGGCACACATATAATTATTGCTGCTCAAAAAAAAATTGCCCTTATGCTGCTGATTTACCCCTTTTCGCCCCCATAGTTGTTATATAGGTCCGGTCGAGCCCACCCTTCCATTGGTCGCACCATCCACCTGCTCAATAGCCTGAGCGACCCCTTTTCTCAAGCGCTACCCTACACCTGCATAGTGCTCATCTCATATATCTTAAAACATTATAAAAGTTTATTAACAGCTAAAAACATTCTTAACACTAGACATAATAAAAGTCTTACTTATAGACATGAATAAATATGACATATAACTAAGTAATATATATATCAGAGTTTTTAAATATTTAATGTGGGAAATGCGTAAATCACAACTCGTAATCGTTCTTTCTTTTTCTTAATAAAATCAAAGTTTAGGCCAATGGAAAGGGAAATTTAGTCCGCATAAAAGGAATTAATTTCAAAACGAATAAAAAGTACGACTGCAGAACAATTATGCCGTGCGGTTGAGTCGGAACCAAAATTGAGTTTTTGTCTTTCTACATTAGAGTGCTTTGGATTGCACTCATATTTTTCGACGTTTGAGGTTAAAATATTATAATTTTAATTTCTATATTCTCTTGAACCCTATTACATTTACTTTTTCTTTGTATGAAATAGAAATTAAACTGGATTTTCTCACTCCCCGATAATTAATGCAATCCATCGACGGGATGCGACGAGCTAGAGGGGTTAAGAATTTTAGTACAAAATAAAAGAACAAAAAAAAATCAATTTTGCTGCCACACCTCATCACACCGCACTGCACTTTTTTCCACAATTTGGGGTCTTTCTAGACCGATTTTCGCCCCGCCACTGCCATATTAAACAATTAACAAAAGAAACTTAATCAACTAATAAATTAACCTAAAAAAAAAAAATCGTCACCAATTTTCTCGATTCCACTTTTTCTGGTTAGGAATTCACTTTGCCCTCTTGGGACTTTTTCGCGGTCAAACTTTCCGGGCATTATTATAGTTTTATTTGGCCCAAACTTGATGCCAATTCCGGGTTTATCTGCCTCTGTTTAGAGCAGTGCGCCGACGTCATACGCGAATCAGAGGGGAAACGAAACTAAAGCTGCGCTCGATCGAACATCTCCCCTTAGTATCGAACTTAATTCATTGGTAGTTTTAACTTAATTTGCTTTGTACTTTTCGGTGTGGGTGTGCGATTGGGTTTACATTAGAGCGGCGCTCAGCTCGACCGCAAGAGATGAAGTTAGGGCCGCATGCCCGCTAAACACAATTTTTACACAACAAAACGCTACTAATTGCCAATTTTAAATCGGTTGCGCTGGGCTCGACGGTTGTGCTTCGGTTTGATGTGAGCTCGATACACTGGTTGCGTCTGCGCCGACTGTCGGTTTTCTTAGCCTTGCCTCCGCTTCTTGGGCCTTGGGATTCTCGCCCATTCGCGATTACTTTTCTTCAAACGAGTGGCACCTTTTAATACTTTAAAATGGGAAAGACTGTTCCCCACGCCGAAAAGTTGGCGGTAACCCATAAGCGATCTAAGGTGAATTATAGGGAAAGTTGACACATGCCACTGTTGCCCTCCGATCGACTTTTCACCCCTGCCATTACCTTCTACGGCCGAGATCTAGATTCCTAGATGGAGCCATAAACGTATCTTTTCCTTCCTTTTTTTAGAGCAAGCGCTACAGAAATTACCCCCCCATCAAAAGCAGACTTGGGGTTTGACACTCCAAGGATGATAAATCCCGCGCTTGTGAAACTACTGCTTAATATCCTTCGCATAGAACCTACCCACATATCGTCCTTGTAGATCCTCCAGATCGAAACAAACTTGGCCCACCTTCTTCCTTATCCTTGCTTTTACAAAAGATGGGCTTAACTTCGCATGGTATCCAGCTGCGAAATTGCTTTGCTTAAAGTTTCTTCGGTAGACTTCTTGACCTTCGCTAAAAGATACTTTTCTTGACCTAAAATGATATATCTTTTCATTCTTCTCGAACTGGTTTTGCATTACCGCTAACGCTTTGCTGCGTACAAGTTCTAGAGAATCCTCTTTGGAAAATACCAATGTTCAATCATCCAGCAAGCTTAGAGCTCTTAATAACTTGTATGTGGAACCGGACGAGATGAAGTGCTGCCCAAAAACCATGTAGTATGGGGTCATACCTAAACTAGAGTGAACAGCTGACCTAACACACAACAAATACTGCTCAATTGTTCGTCGCAATCCTTTTGGTCACCTCGCACATACGACCGAATGGCAGAGATCACCGAACGATTAACCCGCTCGGACGCATTAGCTTGCGCCGAATGAAAAGCGGTAAAAGTATGAGATACTTTGTACTCCCTCAGGAACTTCTGGAAAGCTTCTGACTTGAATTGAGACCCATTATCGGATACTATGATCTCTGGAACGCCGAATGCTGTAGTTACCACTCTCTTTAACGGAATTCTTAGCTTTATGACCATTTCGGCCAACTTTCCACCTATCGCACTCACGGATGCCCCTGTATCTAAAAGACTGAGTACTACTCTATCTAAAAGGCGAACTTCCGCGTACGGACGCCTATCTGGGTTCTTGTATCCTATCGCGTTTATGTTTTTCGCCGCCCGCCAAAAGTCTCTCATTCTTTTTACGTTGCGAGAGTCTGATCTTGCCAAGTTAGTTTTTAAAGCTGGCAGCGTATTTCTTTTTACAAGTTGTGGCCAGAAAGTTGGTGAATTTTTATGACAATTATTTATATCGGACTTTTTATATGTATATGGTGGGCTTAAAGAAATTATTGGCTGAAATCTTGATTGGCTGGCTTTCGAGGAACACACGGCTGTTGTAGGGGTCGTGAGTTCTGCTTGCCGTTTTTTTGGCATTTAATACACGATGGTTTGTAGGTATTTGGGGTGCCACAGCCATAACAAATTATCTTCCTTTTCTCCTCACAATCGTGATAACGATGCCCCTTTCTCCTACACTTTCAGCATATCAAGGCAGTTGCATCTATTTTGCCCCCACATCTACATCCGAAAACTCCGAAGCATCATCCGAAAGATACTCTGGTACCAACTCAGAAACCTGCTTGCGATATGGGACTGCCTTCTGGTTATCATAGCTACGCCTCACGTCTTCCAAGAAACTTGCCCTACGTCGCCGCTGCTTAAAAGTTTATAATATGTTTTGTGAGGAGTCTTAAAACTCCCCACAAATTCCGAGGCAGGAGAGCTGCATAGCAACAGCGAAGGAGGCGAGAATGCCGGAGGAGTCAAGGGCAACAAGGTCAAACGGTAAACAACGGACCTTGGACCCGGGCAAAGCGGAGACACCGTGGACTAACGGTACCACGCTGGACATTGGACCCTCATACGGCAAGGGCAACAGGGTCGAACGGTAAATTGGCGGACTTCGGACCCGCACAAAGAGGACGCACCGTGAACTAACGGTGCGGCAGTGGACCTTGGACCCGATCACGAGAGCTGGAAAAGGGAAATAACGGGACCATCACAGGCTATAAAAGGCGGCGCAAGCGCAGCACACGAAAAAAGTAATAGTGCGAGAATCAAAGCGAGTGCGTGTACGCGAGACCAGTATCAAGTTAATCAAGTGCCGAGTACCAGGATCAAGATCGCAAAGTCGAGACGCCGAATGACTGAGAGTCTACAAGGCTGAGGCTTCAACGCTGAGATCCAACGGGTGCTAGGTCGTGGTTAAATCGAGCTCAGGGAGTCCTTGCGTGGAGACTGCGATAAAGGTGGCTGGGCGAAGAGGTCGAACCGAGTTCAACCGGCTAGGCGATACACCTTGCCGACACAATCCGGACCAACTTAGAGAGCCTGCGATAAAGGTGGCTAGGCGAAAAGACAGAACGGCGTTCTACCTGCTAGAGCAAACACCTTGCCGGTCCCGATAGTGAGGTTCGCATAACATCCAGAGTCTCGAAGGAGCCGTCACGAGGCAGATACCGGCAAGCAGTCGACGACGAGGAGCGACGCCGCGAAGGACACCGACGAGGAGCGACGCCGCAGAGGACGACGACGAGGAGCAGCAGCAGCAGCTGAAGAGCCGCGAGGCTTGTACAAGGAGACGAATAAAGACAGTTACGATCCCAACAGAACTCTTGCGTTATTCATTGGCCAAAGGCAATCACCCAATATAAATTTGGTGGAACGAACCCATAACCTCTCTGAGCTAGCCGCCCGTTAACGTAGCGAGCGAGAATACATAGAAATCAGGTCGTTACATCTGGCGCCCATGAGTGATTGCCCTGACCAAGAGAACAAAAGATCAAAGATGGGAAAGTCCTGGATTTATAATCTCAGGAAGGAGGACTTCACCGAGGTGGGCAATGTTCTGGGAATAGAACTTGAGGGCTCGGTAGAGGCGATGAGGAAGACCCTGGCAGAGACGGTTGACCGCATAACAGAAGACCCGGTCGTGGCAGAGTTAGTGGCAGGTCTGGAGGTCGAATTCCGGAAGCTGCCGGTCCCAAAATTCAAGCTAACAGCCGCAGATGCCGAAGGCCTTATAGCAAGCCTGGATATTCAGAGCATGGCAAGCGACGGCAGGCAGCGAGAAGGCAGCCGCGAGAGGAAAGAAAGCGTACGGCCACATCCGCAGGACTACGCCAAGGTGGCCAAGCAAGTCCGAGAGTGGAACTTTCGGTATGACGGCAACGACAAGCCGCTGGAGTTCCTGGAGCAGGTGGAGTGGTCAGCCGTGACATATGGTCTGGATATAAACCAGATCCCACGAGCAATGCCGGAGCTGCTGCAGGGCAGAGCCCTAAAGTGGTTCATAGCCAACAACCGGCAGTGGGACAACTGGGGAGACTTCATATTCAGCTTCCAAGGATATTTCCTTCCTCGAGGCTACATGGAGAAGCTAGCGGACCAGACATACGGGGAAAATTTAAAGATTACATGGTGGACATGCAGACGATGATGCGGCCCCTGGGTATGTCTGCCAAAGAAGTCCTGAACAGGATAAAGGAGAACAGCACGCCGGCCCTCCGAATGTTTATCCGGCCGTACGAGTGTCGGCACCTGGACACCTTGATGGCGCTGGCAGACGAGTTCGAGGAGCTGGAGGAGCAACGGGAGAAGTTTGAAATGGAAAACCACTCCCAGAGGACACAGAACCGCCCAGTGCCAAGGCCAAGGGCAGAGCAGGGTGCGGTGTGTAGGCGGTGCCAGGAGGACACGCAGGCGCCACGGAGGCATACGCCGCAGGAACACGGGCCACCAGCCGATCGCAGTGGATTTATACAGAATCCGGCCAACGCGTGTCGCAGATGCGGGGGCGCGGACCATTGGACGAAGGAGTGCCGGAACCGGCGACTCACATTCTGCTGGCGATGCGGAAAGATAGGCGTCCGAACGGTGGAGTGCTGTTCGGGAAACGCGCAACGATCCCAGCCCCCGAGGGGCGGCCAGGGATCGTAAGGTGCTGCCTCTCAAAAATAATGGGCGACCTGAAGGCGGAAGAAATGCAACTGTCCGCCACAGTGCTCATAGGTGACGCGAATGTTAAGGCCACGGTGGACACCGGCGCGACAGCGAGTTTCATCAGCAAAGAGCTGGCGGACAGGCTGCAGGCGGCAGGAAAGGTTGGACCCACAAAGAGGCAAGTACGGATGGCGGACGGTAGATGCGGAGACGTAAAATCGCAGTTAGAAATTCAAATCGGACTTGGCACAAGAAAAGTGTCAATGGAGCTGCTGATCCTCCCAGGATTGATTGACGAACTGGTGCTAGGATGGAACTTCCTCACCAAAATCGGAGCCGAGGTGAAATGCGCAGGTCACAGAGTGATGATACCGGCGAGGGACAGACACCGAGGCTGGCTAGAAGAAAAACTGTCGGTAGCAGTCGTGGAAGCCGCGAAGGAATTTTCGGAGAAGGATGTGGACCAGTTTTTAAAGACCGAGTTGCAGAGCCTGGAAAATCTGCAAGGCACGTCAAACGTGGCAGTACACAGGATCACCATGAAGGACGATCAGCCGGTCAAACAACGGTACTATCCGAAGAATCCAAAAATGCAGGGCGAGATCAACGCCAAAGTAGACGAGCTACTTGAAAAGGGATGCATCGAACCGTCAAGGAGTCCGTACAGCTCACCAATAGTCATGGTGAGAAAGAAGACCGGGAAATGGAGGCTCTGTGTGGATTTCAGGCAGATCAACGCAAAATCCGTGAAGGATGCATATCCAATGCCGATGATCAACTACATCCTGGACCAACTCCGAGAAGCTAAATATATAAGCAGCCTCGACTTAAAGGACGGGTACTGGCAAATACCGTTGGAGGCAGCCAGCAGGCAGTATACCGCATTCACAGTGCCAGGGATAGGCCTGTTTCAATGGAAAGTTATGCCTTTCGGTTTACACTCGGCATCAGCAACATTCCAGCGGGCGTTGGACCAGGTAATTGGACCAGAAATGATGCCGCACGCTTTCGCGTATCAGGATGATATAATCGTCATCGGACGGACACTAGAGGAGCACATGCGGAACCTAAAGGAAGTATTCAGAAGACTGCGAGCGGCAAACCTGAAAGTAAACGCGGATAAGTGTAAATTCTTCAGGAAGGAACTTCAATACTTAGGGCAACGCATTACAGACCAGGGCATCGGGACGGATCCGGAAAAGGTATCAGCGATAGCATTGCTAAAACCACCGGCAACTGTCAAGAAACTACCGCAGTACTTGGGAGTGGCGTCGTGGTACAGGCGTTTTGAGCCAGATTTTGCCACGCTAGTGCATCCGCTGGACGCCCTTCTCCGAAAGGGTGTCAAATGGGAATGGACCGACGACCACCAGCAGGCTTTTGAAGCTGTCAAGGCAAGATTGGTCGCCGACCCAATTTTGGCATGCCCGGATTTTACAAAGCCGTTTGTGATGCAGACCGACGCCAGCGATTATGGGCTGGACGCCATTCTCACTCAAAATTCCGACCAGGGTGAGTGGGTGATATCCTATTCCAGCCGGACCCTAAACGGGTCGGAAAAAAGTTACTCCGCCACTGAAAACGAATGTTTAGCAATCGTGTGGGCCATTTGGAAATTAAAGCCATACCTGGAGGGATACCACTTCAAAGTGATAACAGATCACATGGCCTTGAAGTGGTTGAATAGCATCGAGAGCCCAACCGGAAGAATCGCGCGGTGGGCACTGGAGCTCCAGCAATACGACTTCGAAATCACATACAGGAAAGGCCAGCTGAATATTGTGGCGGACGCACTGTCGCGGCAGGCCTTACCTGAAACATGCCGAAGGTTGAAATCGAAGTCACCTGGTCAGTCAGCAGAACATGCCGAATGTAGCTGAATAAGGGACATAAGGGGCAAGATAGCACAGAACCCCCAAAAATATCCGGACTATTTAGTGGAGGCCGACCGTCTGTACCGGCACATTCCTCACAGAGCAGGCAACGAGGATGTGGTCGCATGGAAGCTATGCGTACCAATCGGGTCAAGGCAGCAAGTCATGGGCAGCCGGAAGACGATCGCGAGGGTGGCAGCGAGGTATTATTGGCCGGGCATGCACCGCGACATTAGGAAGCACGTGCGGAACTGTGAGAGCTGCCTCAGGTACAAGCCCAGTCAGCTCCAGGCAGCCGGAAAAATGCTCACACAGATCACAGAGGAGCCCTGGGCCACAGTATGCGCCGATTTCGTTGGGCCGCTTCACGGTCGAAACACGGGAACTCGATACTACTAGTGCTCGTAGATCGGTTCTCAAAGTGGACGGAAATAGTTCCAATGCGTAGGGCTACCACGGAGACGCTGGAAAAGGCAATCCGGGAAAGAATTGTCTCAAGGTACGGCGTGCCGAAGGTCTTATTCACCGATAACGTGGTGCAGTTCACGAGCAGGGCGTTCAAGCGGTTCCTGACAGAGTTGGGAGTGCGGCACCAGTTCACAGCCCCGTACACACCACAAGAAAATCCCACGGAGAGGGCCAATAGAACTGTAAAAACAATGATCGCCCAGTTTGCCGGACAAGACCAGAGAACGTGGGATGAGAAATGGCCAGAATTGCAGCTGGCCGTGAACACTAGTGTAGCCGAGTCCACAGGGTATTCGCCGGCATTCGTCACGCAGGGTAGAGAGCCCAGGTTACCGAGCGCGTTGTTTGATGAAGAAACCACCGGCACAAGAAGGGAAACCCAGACCCCGTCGGAGAATGCGAAAAAAATAAACGAAATCTTCGAGCTGGTCAGACGGAACATGGAGAAGGCGGCGCAGGATCAGGCGCGCCACTACAATCTCCGGAGGCGCCCTTGTAAACCACAGATTGGAGACACGGAATGGGCCAAGGAGCACCATTATCCAAGGCGGCAGAAGGATTCGCGGAGAAACTGGCCCCCAGATACGAGGGACCGTTTATAAATATAAATAAGCCGTAGGCACCGTTACCGGCTAAACACACACATGCACGGGTTGCGTAGGAGGCGTGTACACGGAGGGCACCGTTACTTTTAAACGTTACACGGACACAGAGCGGAGAGCGAGTCCCGTTACCGGTACACGTCTCCGCGAATAACGGAACCGAGGATACGCGGAAGAACCGAGGTTTCGTCAGCGACGGCGCTGCATGGTGCAGGTCTTTCCAAACAAGATCGTCATCATGAGCGCACGTGAGAATAACACCCAACAGCGAGTGGAGCACGAGGTGAGGGAGGAGCGCGCCAGGGAACAGCCAGTGGCGAAGTGGAGACGGGACTCCGATTCCGTTCTCCAGCTTCTGGCGTCCCCCCTGGTGTCGCGATCCCCGTCACCGGTCAGCGAGGCTGACGAGGAGTCCACCGGGGAGATCTCGGACGTGGAGCTGCCGTCCGAGGAGGAGGACCCAGGCGCAGACGCGACGGAGATCGTAGAGGTCTCGTGGCAGACGGTCACGTGGACGTGGCCCGCGCCCGAGGAGGCAGCAGAGGAGGCCAGGATGCGAGAGGCCATCGAAGCCATCGAGTGGCGGCGCCCACCGCCGTTGAACCCGCGCGATCCGAGGGACAAGTCGGCGAAACACATCGCGCGGGGCTGGAGGTGACGACCGAGAAGGAACACGAGGCCCAGGAGGGGCTGGAGAAGGGGCCATGGGAGTGGCCAACACCGCCGGAGACGTCGCGGGACACGGCGCCACCTCCGAAGCTGGCGCGGCAGACTTCGTGCCCGGAGTCGCGAGCCCCACCGGCGAGGCCGACGCTGCGGAGACAGCAGTCGGAGGGCGCGGAACCGTGGGCGAAGGTTCCGGAGGCGGAGTGGCCGGCGCGGGTGGCCGAAGAAGCGCAAAGACAGCGAGGGAGGCAGAGGTAGACCAGGTGGGCCAAGCTCGTGCTGGAGGAGGGACAGCGCTACCGAGTCAAGGTAGCAGGGGGCCGGGTGCGGGTGTTTAAGGCCCAATAAACAGATAATAGCATTTGAGCCCAGCAGTTATTTTTTGGTCAGGGGATCACAACAAGGCACAACACAGGAAAAAAAGAGTGGTCCGCCGCAGCAGCCGATCGCGGAACGGGGGCGGTGAGGGGGGGAATCGCGGGCCAAGCACGCGGGCCGGCAGAAAACACGAGGCTGCCGCAGCGTAGGGCGAGGGGGGTCACTTGCCGCCGCAAGGGTCACCCGGGGCACGCGGCCCAGGGTCAGCACCCCGAGATATGTCAGGGGCATCATGGTCATGGTGTCGCTGTAAAGAAAAAAGTCGTTAATTAAAGGAAAACTATCATCAGCAAGTTTACTTACCAGTTTTTTCAAAACAACGAGGCCGTGAGGAAATTAGGGACGGGGGCGCTAGGCGATAGGCGGTCGATCGATAGTTGCGATCGATGGGTACAAAAAATACTGGATTTCTCAAGAAACGGTCACACGGAGGCAACTTAAGACAACGGAAACGATAACGATAACGGCAACAACGATGGCAATGCTGGACCCACTATCGATAAGTGCGATCGAGGTGTGGTCAGACGACGGGAATCGGAATGGTGATGTCAAACACGGGGAAATGTCTGGGCGGGAAATTCAAATTCTACGCGGGGAATTATCGAAGGAACAAGATGCAGTTTTGGGAAAGTTCAAGTCTTTCGGGGAACTGTCTGGGGAACATGCTAACGCAGCACAGCCATGGGAAAGTTAAAGGTCTTTCAGAGCGCTGTCTGGGGGGAGTCTTACGAGGGCAGCTCAGGGAAAGTTGAAGTCTTTTGGGGAACTGTATAGGGTCACGAGGAGAACGAGTTCGGGCGGGGAATTTGAATGAACGAACAACAGGGGCGGGGAGATCACCACTTTCATAACATTTCCGAAGAAAGGGGGAAATGTGAGGAGTTTTAAAACTCCCCACAAATTCCGAGGTAGGTGAGCTGCATAGCAACAGCGAAGGAGGCGAGAATGCCGGAGGAGTCAAGGGCAACAAGGTCCAACGGTAAACAACGGACCTTGGACCCGGGCAAAGCGGAGACACCGTGGACTAACGGTACCACGCTGGACATTGGACCCTCATACGGCAAGGGCAACAGGGTCGAACGGTAAATTGGCGGACTTCGGACCCGCACAAAGAGGACGCACCGTGAACTAACGGTGCGGCAGTGGACCTTGGACCCGATCACGAGAGCTGGAAAAGGGAAATAACGGGACCATCACAGGCTATAAAAGGCGGCGCAAGCGCAGCACACGAAAAAAGTAATAGTGCGAGAATCAAAGCGAGTGCGTGTACGCGAGACCAGTAGCAAGTTAATCAAGTGCCGAGTACCAGGATCAAGATCGCAAAGTCGAGACGCCGAACGACTGAGAGTCTACAAGGCTGAGGCTTCAACGCTGAGATCCAACGGGTGCTAGGTCGTGGTTAAATCGAGCTCAGGGAGTCCTTGCGTGGAGACTGCGATAAAGGTGGCTGGGCGAAGAGGTCGAACCGAGTTCAACCGGCTAGGCGATACACCTTGCCGACACAATCCGGACCAACTTAGGGAGCCTGCGATAAAGGTGGCTAGGCGAAAAGACAGAACGGCGTTCTACCTGCTAGGCGAAACACCTTGCCGGTCCCGATAGTGAGGTTCGCATAACATCCAGAGTCTCGAAGGAGCCGTCACGAGGCAGATACCGGCAAGCAGTCGACGACGAGGAGCGACGCCGCGAAGGACACCGACGAGGAGCGACGCCGCAGAGGACGACGACGAGGAGCAGCAGCAGCAGCTGAAGAGCCGCGAGGCTTGTACAAGGAGACGAATAAAGACAGTTACGATCCCAACAGAACTCTTGCGTTATTCATTGGCCAAAGGCAATCACCCAATATAAATTTGGTGGAACGAACCCATAACCTCTCTGAGCTAGCCGCCCGTTAACGTAGCGAGCGAGAATACATAGAAATCAGGTCGTTACAGTTTATATATGCTGTCGTTGGTAAAGGCGTGTGAAATGTTTATAATAAGGGCATTGTTGATAACAGGCGTGGGAAATGTTTATGTCTATTGTTATGTCTGATTGATTTGAATAACTCCTATAGCAAACTCTGGAATGGTATGTTTGACAAATGAAGTAATGGGTATCTCAGGATATACAGGCTGAGTGTTAGGCTTGATGATTAGAGTATTTGGTAAAACGTCACCAATATACAAATTTATGTATTGATCGGCCGACGAACGATACTAAAAATCAGTTTTGCTTTTAAATATCAGAGCAGTTCAGTATTAACACATAAAGCTCAACTTCAAATCAGTTGACAATATTGAATACTTCTAAATCGAATTAATATCGATTTAAGGTACACCAACGGAACAACTCGATCTGGCATCAAGAAAACAGAAAATGTCGAAAGATAACACGACAACTGGGAGCTTATTAAGGCAACTTTCAAATTTAGATACAGACCGGGCACCGAACAACATCAATTATACCGAAGAGTCTGCGACCTAAGAGACAGAACATATATAAAATTGATAAATAAATACAATAGATTATAGAAAAAAATTCAACTTTACAGATAAAGGTACAAGAGAAGAGAATTAGGAGCAATATTAAAAATAATGATTTTACGCAGATATGAGATCAGTTGTATAAGTGTAAAGTTGGTTGTATGTATGTTAGACTTTATTTTATAAACACAAGAAAAGAGTGCACTGTAAAGTTATAATTTATATTGGGCTTTATTATTCCGTCCGTTTAGATCGGGACTCATTTTTAGAATGCTCACTTAAGACTAATGTTGGCTTGGCTTACAATTCATATGAATATATCTGCACGAGCAGCGCCGCGGCCAACGCTTATGTATGTCAATATATATGTTAATGTATACGTAAATGTATTTAGGCGGCGCAAGCAGCGGCCGCGCATGAGAGAGAGAGTGTTATGCTCACATGGTAACCGAATGGTCGGCCGCGCATGCAGACATGCCGACTCAGCATTTAGGATGTGCATAACATTGTTGTGTGGGTCGAATTGCTTTGCACTTGAAGTGCTGGGAATATTCGGCCATAAACAAATGCTACAATGTTACAGTGATATAAGCGGTACAGTGTGTACCCTATATATGAGCATACTACATCTCCCTCCTTTTGAAAAATAACGTAATCTATGGAGTTATTTTGTTAATTATTGTGTTAAGTATATATATGTATGTAGTAAAACTTTTTTTTTTTTTTTTTATTATTATTATTTTTTTTTTTTTTTGTTTAATATAGTAAATATTGGATAACTTAGTGAAGTTGAAATTTGAAAATTTATGCGACTGTTTCTTATTATTTATTATAAAATATTTTGTGTATTTGTATTCCTATATTTTTATTATAGTAAAGTAATAAAATTTTTTGTGTATTTGCATTCCTATATTTTTATTATAGTAAAGTAATATTTTGTTTTTTTTTTTTGAAGAGAAAATTTTGATGTTATTTTATTTCTTTTTTTTTTATGAATGGCCATCCTACAAAATCTATTCTATAAAAATTTTTAATCTATCTTTATGAACTGTCTGTGTTTTTTTATTTTGCATTTAAAATAGTTATATTATTATTGGATTCTATCGTCTTTACTATATATGGTCCTGAATATTTAAAGTCTAGCTTATGGCCAGTTTCATTTTTTAATAAAACCAGGTCTCCTATTTTTAATTCAAAGTCTAAGCTATTTTTGTCGTATCTATCTTTTTGTTTTTGTTTATTAGTTTCTAGCATTATTCTGGCTCTTTTATATGCCTGTTCTAATATAAATTTAGATTCCTTAGCATAATCTTCTATATTATATAATGGTTCTATTATATCTATGCTATTGAAATGTTTTGATAAGTTTGGAGTTTTCCCAAAAACTAATTCGTATGGACAATAATTATGTGCCATAGAGGGTGTTGTGTTAAAGCAGTATACGAAGTATTGTAGCCATACATCCCAATCTGTTTTATCAACTGAGATGTATGAGCGTATGAACTCGTTAAGTGTTCTGTGGCTTCGCTCCACTGTTCCGACAGTCTGGTGATGGTGTGCAGTAGAATTTATGTTTTTGATATTTAAATTTTTACATAAATCTTCAATTATTGAATTTTTCATTTTCATTTCATTTCATTTCTTCATTGGACCGTACTTCAGAATAAAATCTTCGAATATAGCTTTTGCTATTGTTTTTGCACTTTTATTTTGAATTGGTATTGCTACAAGGTACTTTGTTAAATCGCAGATTAAAGCAACTGCGTATTCATTCCCTTGTTCAGACTTAGGTAGTGGACCGATCGTGTCCACGATTACCCTGTCGAAAGCTGTTTGTGGTGTTTCCGTAATTGTTAATGGGGTCTTCGTATGCGTGATTATTTTCGCTTTTTGACATTTTAGACATTTTCGTACGTACTCTGTAATATATCGAGTCATTCCTTTCCAAAAGTAATGTCTTTTGACCTTGGCCAAGGTTTTGGTTGAATTGGTTCATCATGGTATGTAGACATAATTGCTTCTTTTTCTTTTTCAGAATTTATTGGTCACCGGGTTGAGTAGCGCTACTCTCAATGATTTTAATGTTTTATTGCCCATTTCCTTGAAATTATCTATTGAAACGTATTCAAAGATATTTTCCCACGGTGCCACTTTGAGTTGGCTGATTTGATGTATACCGGCTTGCTTCTCAAGCCTTTGGAAAAACTGACCTAAGTCAAGGACTCCATTGGTATATAAATCGCTAACAGTCTTGCAGTAACTTTTTTCCCATGTTTATATAAACATAGCATATTTTTGACGTGCAAGGTCACTACTTATGTACTTCGTCATTGTTTATGACTCCGTATACGTTGGGCTTTGAAGCTTTTTCTATAGATTGCCTAGGCAAGTCTATTTCTTTTTCTCCTGCGCAGGATTTCTGTCTACTTTGATTTCTTATAGTGACTTTATGTATATTACCGGTTATATTTTGTAGTTCTTTGATGGTTATTCTTGATAACGCATCAGCTACGTAATTGTCTTTTCCCTTTGAATATTCCCTTTAAATATTCTTCTAATTCTAGCCTCATACGTGTCAGTTTGGAACTTGGGTTAGTCATTGAGAACAAGTATGTTAACGGTCTGTGATCGGTTTTGATAATGAAATGTTTGCCATAAATGTATGGTCGAAAATGTAATATTGTGTTTTCTTGTGTGTGACTTGGTGATGATGGATTATAGAGGTAACCGAATGGTCGGCCGCGCATGCAGACATGCCGACTCAGCATTTAGGATGTGCATAACATTGTTGTGTTGGTCGAATTGCTTTGCATTTAAAGTGCTGGGAATATTCGGCCATAAACAAATGCTACAATGTTACAGTGATATAAGCGGTACAGTGTGTACCCTATATATGAGCATACTACATAAGATACCAATATAGAAAAACCAGACATTACAGAAACAATCCCGAGGCAGGGCCTAGCAAAAAAAACCAAGGAAACTCAAATCAAAACTACCAACAACAGAACTATAGGAATTTTATTCAAAACAATATACAGCAAAATACCAGCACTACTCCCAAAAGTGCACTAAACTCGTCTACACTGAATAAGGCTAGCTCACCAAGCAGCCAGTCGAAAAAAACCGTGCGCCTCGGCCAGCACTTGCTTCCGCAAGCACAGGTTCGGCTTACCAGCCATTTTCGTCTGGAGGTCCAGGGGCCAAAGGCAGGTCTTGGGGTGAGCACAAGGTCGAGGGAGTTTAAGAGGATGCCACCGCATCCTCAAACGTCTGGCCACAAAACCCATCTCCAGGGACTAGACCTCCAAGGCGGTTGTACCCGACATTGACGCCAGCAAAACCAGCCAGCAAAAAGGACAGCACCACCAACCGGGGAACATGGTCGAAGTCCTTTGCGGAGGTGGTGAAGGAAAGCTCTACACGATCTAGGGCCAGAGGGTGGGACCTTGACCTTGGGACCCACAGGAGGTTCTTTAGATCTTCACCAGATTTAACCCCAAGTTACTCACAGACGGGGAAAAGAGTGAGAAGAGCACCATAAACCTCGTCATCTTGCTCAACTCGACATGGCTAAAACCTCTGGCAGACCAGAAGTACACTGTAAACTACGGTGTTGAGAAGGTACGGTTCCGTATCAATGATACTGACAAGCTGACAACCTAGCCTCATCCGCGTCCTACGAACCACCAAGCGACGACGAAATGGAACGAGAAGAGGAACCGGAGGAGGAGGCAAACAGTGCGGGCTACGTATCAACCAATACGGAGCTCACGAAATCACTCCGCAGTCTGCATACCAAAGCGGAGACAGTATAGTTCCACGACATTGCCAAGGAGGTGGAGGCTAAACATCCAGAGTGCCCGGATGGCGAAGTGCTTAAAAATTAAAAATCAACCACAGTAAGACAGCCACATCTGACCTTTCTTAAGCACCTAGAAACAGGCGGAATAGACGCCATCTTTATACAAGAACTCTTGATTGAGGATAATAAAATCTGTGGCCTAAAAATCCCTAAATATACTAATTTCAATAACTGTAGTTAGGACAAACCCAGAACTTGTATTCTTTTCAAATCACATCTTAATGATTATCTTCTTCCTCACCTCAGTGACGGCGACCTAACAAAGGTCAAACTCAAGTTATGTAAAGGCACTCGAAAAGGGTTAGCTACTTTTCAATTACCTCTTACAGACCAACCTATTTATCTGCAACAGAGGTAATGACCATACCTATCACCAGAAGCAAAAGGAAAGTTTTGGACACCATCCTCTGAGTTCCTGATTGACCGAATCGGACTTTGGAGAAAACCATTCTCTGATTATCGGTACAAGGATCTCACCCTGAAGAAATCATCAATTTAAATAGAACTAACTAGGGATATTATACCAAACTTTTAGACACTAACATAGAGACCCTCCCTCCTTTTAATTCCATGATAAACTTGATAAAATAGTTAACATCCTCACAGACACCTGTAGGGAGGCTTTAAAAAGAGCATGTTCTTGTAGAAAACAAAATTGAACCATAAATTTCCATGGTGGCTCACCATTCTAACCACCTCAAAAAGGATTGTAGACAAAAATTTAACATGGCCAAACATAACAACACTGACAATAGCTGGAGTGAAAACTACACAAAACTTAGCGTGTTCAAAAATGAAATAAGACAGGCCAAACGGCCACCGAGGCGGGTCGACTTAAAAAGATTTCTTCCAAATCTCCAACCACCATTGGAAACCTCAAAAACCCGCCGGAGAGATGGACGGGGACCAAGAAACGCTAGAGCTGCTCCTAGATACTCACTTTCCCTCCAACCCTAGGGAAATCGATCCTTATTAAACCCCCTTGACGAATAGGCTATCTCAGAAATATCTTGTGCAGAGCACATTAAATAAGCTATAAACACTTTCAAGCTCTTAAAATCCACAGGACCAGATGGTCTCTTCCCGGCACAACTGCAAAAGACCATCCACATCATCCTACCATGGTGAATGGTAATCTTCCATAATTGCTAACTACTTCAATATATACTTAATAGGTGGCTAGAAGTTAAAGTCATATTCATCCCTTAGGATGGGAAACCGTCACATACGTCTCCGAAAGACTTTAAGCCGATACTTCTGTCCTCGTTCTTACAAAAGACCCTAAAAAGACTAATAGACACCCACATTAGAACAACAGAAAGCCCAATCTTCTTCTCAAACGCTGAACACGCTTACCTGAAAGGCAAATCGACCGAAACTGCACTACACACGCTTTCATCCCTAATAGAAAACTGTTTTTATTACAAGGAATACTCCTTGGCGGCTTTTCTAGGCATAGGAGCAGCCTTCAATAACGTCACTCCAGAAGCCTTCACACGAGCATTAACGAGCCTAGAAGTTGAACCATTCCTGGTGAGAAGTATTCATTCAATGCTTACCAACAGAATAGTGACCTCAACTATGGGACTGGCTATTAGACAAGTTAGCAGAGGTACTCCTCAAGGAGGAGTCATCTCCCCACTAATATGGGTAAAAGTGGCTAACCAATCACTTATCATATGCGGACGACGTAATAATCATAATTCAAGATTAATACCTGTAACCCCATAGAAAAAAGCCCTGTGGACTAGGGGTTGAACCAGATAAAACGGAGTCTTATTACTGGACAGGAAACTGTACTGGAAAGTAAACATAGTAGACAGTACACGAAAAAAGCAAATTGCAATAAAGCAATTGGTCGTTTTATGGTACACTGGCTTTATACAGCAGTAGTCAGACCAATTCTTATGTATGGGATCATTGTTTGGTGAATCTTCCTTGAAAATAAGAACAATTTAACCAAATTACAGAAAATTCACTAAAGCGCCAAACTGTGCATTTGTGTCGCGCTTCGCACGACCCCCACTGATGCTTTGGACACCATTCTAAACTTTGATCCCCTAAACCTGATTGCCAAAGAGCGGAGGTACTCTCACTGAGACTTGTTATCAGGACCAACGAGGCACTCTACTATCATAAAAACTTTTACCAACTTACCCAACACAACTGATTACGTCACTTCATTCTTATACTTCTCTAAACTATAAAAGGTTTATATCCCGTTACATTCAGATTGGGACAATCTTCCACACCAAGTGGAGACGGGTCCAAGCTGAACAACCAAACGTGAGGAGGTGATTTCTTTCCTGAATTAGACATCAAGAACTCCATTCGTCTAACTGACCAGACATATAGTTAAGCAGCACTTAAAGCCTTCCACTCCTTCAAAACCACCTCAGCAACCATCTCTGAGTGCCGCAAATCTCTTAACGAGTTGAATCCACCTCATTTGGGTGCCTGATCACCGCGAAACAGTAGGCAATCGCGTAGCTGACGAGCTGGCTTGACCTCAGAGATTATATGGCATCACAAAGGGCCTATGCTACCTAGGTGCGGGGACGAACACAGTTCGACCCCAGCCATACCTAACCCAACCTAATGTTGTTGAAAAAAAAACTTTAACACTAAATAATAAGAAAAATTCTATTATAAATAACCCTTATCAGTAAAAAGAAGTATGTACATTAGAAAGCATCGAAGGAAATACCTGTAGTCTAGAGCTAGATATCTGGAACAAAGCAGAACGAAAACCAACTGAATTTGTTATGCAACGGTATAGTGAATTTGTTTTCAAAGAGGGAAACATATTGACAAGTACGACAGAAATAGAACACGAAATGAGGACAACTACAGACGAACAGATCAATTTAAAACTTTACAGTGTGAGGAGTTGTAAAAGGCAGTGAAGCGGATGCGCTGAGCAACAGCGAAGGAGTCACAAAAAGGAGACTGAAGGTATATCGATCAGGCGCTCCTAGCAACAGTTGGTGCCAAGGGCAATAAGGTCGAACGGTGAATACGCGGACTTTGGACCCGCCACAATGGGAAGCATCGATAATGATTGAGGACCTTGGGACCTGACAGGACGTGGGCAATCACTTACTATAAATTTTGTGGGACAAACCTACGGACTCTCTGAGCTACGATATCAGGTCGTTACATCTGATTGTCCCAGTCAAAGGATACAAGAATTAAAACAGAAAGAGGTGGATAAAGATCATAATAGGCATCGAGCTAACCGGCATCGTAGAAAACATGCGAAAAACTTTGTCGGTGGAGTGGTCGGACATAACGTATGGTCTAAGGATCAACCACATCCCCAGGGCAATGCCGGAACTGCTACAAAAAACAGGGCCTTAAAATAGTTTATCTTCAACAACAGGCAGTGGAGAGCCTGGAGTGACTTCATTTGTGATTTTCAAAACATCTTCCTGCCCAGGGGTTATATGGACAAATTGGCAGACCAGGTCTGGGAATGAAAACAAAGATGCGACGAGCCGTTTTAGAATTACATTGTAGAAATGTAAGCCCTGATACGGCAGCTAGAAAGGATACAGGAGCAGGTGCTAGCAAGAATCGTGGAAAACAGCACACCAGCACTACGTACGTTCTTTTTTCCATACGATTGCTGGAACTTGGACTGAACCAGCAGGGAAAAGAGTTCGAACGGGAAAACACTGCCCAAAAATCGAGGCCAGAAGAAAACCCGAATCCCAGAGCGAAGCAAAGCCCGTTATTCAGGGAATGTCGATAAGGGCGGCATGCAAGGAGCTGGCCCCCGGAACTAATAGGCGACCTGAAGGCCCAGGAGACTCAGCTGGCCGCATCTGACTTCACCGGAGGCACTGCCATCAGCAAAAAGTTTGCCGACAAACTTGAGGATTCAGGCAGGATAGAATCGGTCCAGCGGCAAGTGCGAGTGGCAGATGGTCGCAGCGGTGAGATTGAAGCACAACTGAAGATGCAGATCGGATATGGGACCAGAACGGTGGCGATTAACTACTGATCTTCCCAGGAATCGACTACCTAGTGGTAGGATGGGATTTTCTAATCAGCGTAGGACAGAGATAAAGCGTGCAGGTATCATTTACGGCAAGGAAGCGACAGCAAGGATGGCTGGCGGAGTGATTAGTGCTTGAAACAGGAGGACATTGTAAGGTTTCAGAAAACCGAGTAGTACAAGATAGAAAAAACGAATGATGTCCAGCCTATCAAGCATCGGTATTACCCCAAGAATTCCAAAATGCAGAGTGCCATCAACGAAAAGGTGGATGAACTCCTACAAAAGAAATACATCGAACCTTCTAGAAGCCCAAATAGCTCACCGATCGTCATGGTGAGGAAAATAAAACGGGGATGTGGACTTGAGACAACGGATATTTGCAGTACCGTTAGAGGCTGGCAGCAGAAAAAATACGGCGTTCACGGTGCCAAGAAAGGGTCCATTCCAATTGAGTGTGATGCCGTTTGGGCTCCACTCGGCATCGGCAACATTTCCGAAAAATGGGCCGGCTATAGCCTAACTCAAACCGCCGGCGAGTTACTTCTGGTACAGACGCTTATTTCCAGATTTTGCCACAACCTCTAAACGAACTTTTAAGGGAAAAAGGCAAAGTGGGAGTGGAAAGAGAAGTACCAGCAAGCGTTCGATGCTGTCAAAGCAAAGTTGATAGCAGACCTTCATACTGCAAGACTACGGACTGGCAGTCATCCTCACCCAGCACTCGAAAAATTGGGAGCAGGTTACTTTATACTCCAGCCGGTCTCACAACGGCGCGGAAAAAGGATACTCTGCAACCGAAAAATAATGTTTAGCCATTGTGTGGGCAATAAGGAAGCTAAGACCTAACCTGGAGGGCTGCCACTTTAGGGTGATAACGGATCACATGGCGCTAAATTGGCTAAATAGCATAAAAAGTCCGTTCGTCATAATCGCTCGGTGGCCACTGGATCTGCAGCAATATGATATTAAGATCGCATACAGAAAGGGACAACTGAACATCTTGGCAGAAGGATGAAAGAGGGTAGTAAACTGCAAGGAACCGAAGAAACAGAGTGCAAATTGACAAGAGACATACGGGACAAGGTAGATTCCCAGAATCCGCAAAAATTACCAGATTTCATCATTGAGTCAGACAGGATATACCGCCACGTCCCATACAGAGCGGGTAATAGAGACGTGAAATTATGCGAACCAGTCGGCCTGAGACCAAGAGTAATGGCAGGACATGTAGCCAGCTGCAAGCAGCAGGAATATGATCACACAGATTTCAGATGAACTATAGAGGAACATAGAGGACGAAACCGTAAACTCAGAGAACACAATCATTTTTTATAAAAGAGGATATAGTTAATAAATACAAAACTCTGATAATCATTACAGATTGCAAAACAAAGAAACTAAAAACAGTAAATGGTAAAATATTGATTTTTATAGCCAAACACGACTATAATAAAGTAAAAAAAAAGGAATAGAAATATTTCCGAACGACAAACAAATAGAATTCATAAAATGTAGACTTAGAACTGAAGACATCGAATGCGAAACAGAAGCAGTTAAACAAATATCGTTCAACCACGAAAAAGAAAGTATGCATTCATTCAGGAAATCAATAACCAATAAAAAAAAAAAATACTATCTAAAAATATTGACTAGTGAAAAGAAATTAAATATGATAAATAACTATAAAAAACAAATTCAAGAAAACTGAAACCACACCAGATTAAAATCAAATCAAAAATCACGTTCGTAATAAAAATTATAATACCCTGTGCAAGGGTATAAAGACAAATTTGTGGAAAGTTATTGACAAATTTTCCAAGTTTACAGCAGCATGTTCATTAAATGACATATACCATATTACCAAAGTAGATCAACTAGATAATTTTACAAAGATAGGAAAGCCAGATAAAATCGAGGCTGATAATGAGATTAATTAATTAAGAATTAAGGAATTATAAATGCAAGGATGAATAGAGTTACGTTTAACAAAGCCAAAAAGTCACACAGAAAATTCCGACATAGAAAGGCTACATAATTCGTTGACCGAAAAACTTAGAGTAACACTTTTTATAACAAAAAGCCATGAAAAATAATATTGACGGATACCACTCTACAAGTAAATACACACCTAGCGAAGCTCAAAATAATAACGTAAAGATAACATAGAAAGTACTAGGTAACACTAAAGGAAGCAAAGTTCGGCAAGCCTTAGTCCATATACCCCTTCAGCTATTGTAAAAACTAAAGATTCTTGAAAACATTAATATTATGATTTACTTGCGTATATGTTTAAGAACATTGAAGCTATGATGATTTGCATAGTTCCTATGGCAGCTATATGATATCGTGTTCCGATTTTAATAAAATTAAAAGCGTAGTTCTAAACTGTCAAATTATTAATTAATTAAAAAGAATTTCTAAATAAAAATTACAAAATATAAAAGTTAAATTAAAAAATTTTTTTTTTTTAATATTTTATTGTTCCTTCTCTGCAAGGGTATAATAATGTTTTAACAGCCATATTTCAGTCATTTTACGAAGCGCATAGAATCCTATCTTTTATTAAAAGATGGGCTAAAGGAAATGATCCTTATACAACTAGCATGTATTATAACGTACACACCTAGCAAAAAATAAAGAAAAGAAGTGAAAGTCAAATCCCTCGTTTATGATTTTTTATTCGTTGTCGATCAGTAGCTTCTCTCCTCGAAGTGCAGTATTTTTGACCTGTACGCGGACACCCGTCCCATCTAGTCTAGTATCCTAGCGTTCCTCCTCGTAGCGCATGCGACCGGTACACGGACACCCAGCCCGTCTGGTCTAGTACCCTAGCTTTCCTCCTCGTATTGCATGTGACTTGCGCGCGGACATCATTCCCGACTGGTCAATCCTTTTCCCTTCAATCCCTCCGCGTCCGACAAATTCTACCCGACTTGGCCTCGCCCGAAGGTCCAGCCCGGTGGATTTTCGGCCTCCGATACGTGGAAAACGACTTGTGCGCCTGAATTACCGAAGCGATCAGTGACGTCACCCACCGGTCCCACCCACGCGAAATAGTGTCCCGGCTTGGCCTCGCCCGAAGGTCCGGCTCGGTGGATTTTGGCCTCCGACACGCGAAAATCGACTTACGCGCCCCAATCGCGGAAATGACCAGTGAAATCACCCGGCGTTCCCACTCTCGTGAAATCGTTTGCCCGGCCTCCTCGCCCCAAGGTCCAGCCCGTTGGATTTTTAACTCCGGAGCAAGATACGACGTGATTAACTCCGACATCACTCTCTCTCCCGACGTCCATGAGAACTTTCGGCGTGACCGCCCAAACGACTCATTCACTCGTTGAATGAAACTCTCTAGTCCGGTGTTTCGGTGATTTACAAATTTCTTGTAAAGGACTCCCGGATCTGACTGAGATCTGTACCCCGGCCAGAGAGCATTCTTACAGTATGTTAGCTTAGTTCGCCCAATTCTTGAATATTGCAAATGCGTTTGGAGCCCTCAATATAATCACCAACAGTATTTAATAGAATCAGTTCAAAAACAATTCTTAATATTTGCACTGCGATTAGATTAAACCTAATTGAAGTACACACTTTAGATATACTCGTGCATTTCGCCCGCTTCGTCTGCCAATTTGCAGGTTTTATTTATGCACTTCACCTTCAACATTTTTCAAGATTTGTGTACTAACTAACTTGGTTTATTCATTTGTTTGTTTTAAAAAATCTGTTCCTAATATTTCGTAGCAAATTTTTTGATACCTTAATGTTAGCAGAGCATTGTAAACTCTAAGCAATACACAAAAAAACTCAAACAAAAATCAACAACAAATATATATAACCTTTACAAAATAAGTCCATTATATTGTTTTTGAAAAAGGGGAAGATGTTATGTGTATATATCAATGTAGCGGAGACCCACTAAACTAAGACATTTAAGCGATCCGCTTATTCTTTACAGTGAGTGAAAATCTACCACCTAAAACTAATTGTCTGATTTTCAATAAGCTTTTTGGCTTTTTGGGCTCACGACAACAACAAAATATATATATTTTTTGGGCTGGTTTTGAGATTTTCAAAATCCAGCCCAAAAGTTACAAGGGTTCAAAAAGTCAACTTTGGTCACTTAAAAAAAAAAAAGCATTTACTCTTTATTTAATAACTTCTAATTGGTTGGAGCTATCTTGATGATTTCTTCAGCAATTATAGCTTAAATATATTTCCTTATTATTAAAATACTTAATTTTTTTTAGAATTTCTTTTTATTAAAAAAATACATTAATTGCTTTTTGAAAGTTTTCTGGACCACCTTAAGATTTATCATTTATCAAAAAATTAACATTGGGCGTGTTCAGCAGAACAACATGATCACTAATGGATCAGCAATCAGTGATCAAATTTGTTCTGCTGTACGCTTGTGATACATTACGTATTTTTGCTGATCATGATGAAAGAATTTTTGTATCATGATCAGTGATCATACGCTTTCAGCAGAACAACCGTAAGAAATCCATCAGTGATCAGAGATCATGTTGTTCTGCTGAATACGCCCATTGTTTTATTTTAAACATAATACAAACAAAAAAACGTGACAACTTTAACAACAATTTGAGTAACATATGTTTTTCGGTGCGCTCACAGCGTTTTCCCAGCAGCAGTGCGCTCCGCCGACTTGCTTGCGCAGCTTTTTCAACTTCTGAACGGGAAATCGCTGAGAAAAAGTTCCACGAAAATCGGACCTTTTAGTTTTTGGAGGCCCACTTGGCAGATTTTAACTCAGTGTATTTACATAAACAGTCTCAGCGATAAACTCAAGCGGACAAAATAAGATCACTCGAGTATGCACATACGAATTGCAAGTGTCAGCAGATTCCCAAATTATTTTTAAAACTTTTGATGATGAAGATGAAATTATTTTTACGCATTTTTTTAGTTCGTTGAAAAGTTGAATCAGTTAAGAAGGCGGTCTTACTGTCAGCTGACGTTTTTGATAAACAGAAAACAATTCAAAATTAACACGCCAGCTTTCAACTATATTTAATCATTATCAATACTGTAAATGTAATTGTAATATTTAATAATGTAAAATTATGAATTGGAAATGTTTTGTCGTCAACATTTAATTATTGAAGTCGATTTTTCAGTTTTTTGGGTGTTTTCGTTTTTTGATCCGACAAACACTATGCTCTGCCAAACCAACCTTAAAAGAAGCAATTTTGTATTCTTATCGCCGGAGCCTGGCTTAACCTCACCCAGAGAAATCTGGGAGCGCTTTGAAATTTTTTGGTATTTTTTCGTCGATCTGAGTACATATCTATTTTAGAAAATCACTTCACAATATCGGTTATTTACCCTTGCAGAGGGTATTAAAATTATAATTTATTGTTTGCAACGCAGTCATTTCCGACCCTATAATGTATATATATTTTAAATCAGCAAATGTCCCTATAGGAACAATCGGTTAAAAAGGAACAAAAATTATAACTTTATTGCAGAGGGTATTATAATTTCAGTCAGAAGTTTGCACGGCGATGAAGAAGGCATATCCGCATATATATTCTTGATCAGCATCACTAAGAGGGGAATGAATCTAGCCATGTCCGTCTCTCAGTTAAAAGGCTCTCTGCATGAAACTTTCTTAAAAGTTGTGTTCTGTTGTAGGTAGTATATTCGTAACGGATTAACAAATAGCTAGCACGGGAATATTCGGAAACAAAAGGAACAAAAATTTTGCTGTTTTTGAATTTTTTTTAGTTCTTCGAAATAGAGTCACGTTTTATTACGTAGACTATATCAAGTAGCTACCAAATAAAACATTTCCATTTTTAATTATTTTGATAGTTAATTTAATAATTTTGTTCAAATTCGAAACGAAACCATATAGATGGCAGCTACGATTGAATAATTTAGCTGAAAATCATCATAGTTTCAATATTTTTAAACATATACGCATATAAATTTAAATTTAAATGTTTTAAGGAATACAAATTTTTCATAGCTTCAATGTTTTTAAGCATAAACGCAAAAAAACTCGAAATTTAGATGTTTTAAAAAAAAAATTAATATCTGCAATACCTGCAATGTATCGGCTTTTTGATGTTTGCTTTGTTTAATTATAAGGAAACAAGTAAGAAAACATTTAAATTTATAGCGCATTCTAACGCTGCAAAATGCAACATTTAAACGGTTTAAAATTTAATTTTTTGTTTTAATTACTGTTTGCGCACTTGGCGCTTGTATTTAAATCACTAGTTGTAGGGCGAGAGCGGGAGCCAATAAAGCTTTCGTCCGTTCGCTCTTGCGAATTCGCCCCGTCTCTCGCCACCGTTAAGTTAGGTTCTAAGAGAAATTATTGAAATATAATAGTCAGTGATCAATCGAACATCATCGTAGCCATTCCTTTGCGTCGCGCTTTCGACATAGTGTTTCACAAATTCGCAATTTAACATCGTCGAACTACTGCAGTCACAAGTTTTCGCGTCGTTAATACAAAATAGTATTAAATTTTCATGGTGACCCCGACGTGATTAGCAGTAGAGTTCGCGAGTTTTAATTTTTTTTCGGTGAAAAACTATAAACATTACCAACAAAAACCAATTTATTCGTGTCGGTTCGGCCAATAAATTAAATTCAATAATATTTCGTCGCTGGAAATTTTCTGCCGTTCTTGAAGTTGCGCCTGACGTTTCGGCAAATTTAATTGCTCAATTTGCTGCTGCCGCCAAATGAAGTTAAAAGAGAAGTTGCAATTATCAAGTCGGCCATCCAGGTATAGAGTGCCAAAAGTTGAAAGTTAATCTGTGGCGTTTTGTCAATTGTGTTTTGGCCCATCTTTCAACTTTTTGCATTCGTGTTAAAATCGGTAGATAGTGAGCATTCTAACCAAGAAATAAAATTTTGCATGTACTAACAACAAAAATTCTACAATAAACATAATATATTTCGAATTATATGTGAATCGCTTTGGCCAAAAAACAAGCAAATAAAATACTCGTCGTCGAACCAATTAGTGCGAACTTACTTCCCCCAACTTTCGTCGTAGTGAGCACCAATTTAGGGTATAAATAGAACAGCTGTAAAAAAGTGCAAATTGTGAAAAGTGTAACTCTCAAAAATTCGCGGCAATAACTTTCGCCGCAGTTTGTCCGAACATTTTCCCGCGCTTTTCAGAATTTTCCCGCGCTTTTCCAATTTTTCCGCGCTTTTCATAATTTTGCGCGCATTTCGGCGTCAGGCTTATATATTCGTTGCCCTTAGTTATCGGTCAGTGAATTTAGTTATTCTCCGTTAGCATTTGTCTAGGAAGAGCCGCTAGCCGCGTACACATACACACGCACACCGACACCGCTGCCGCTATTTCGAGTTATCTTTTGTCGTTTTCGTTCTCGATCGCTGCAGCAGTGCAATTTTCGGTCTGCCTAAACGTTTGTTCGTTTTTTCGGTACGCTTGAGCTTGAGCGGTAGCTCCTCTACAGTGCGTGCGTGCGGCATATACTGTCGCAGGGTTTATATAAAAAATATAAAAACCCTATTTAGATTTTTCACTGTAATTCTCTCGCCACTTAGCTTCCTTACACCGTGTGCGATCGGTATATTACTCGTTGATTTTATTATATTATTTAACAAACAAATAATTTAATAAAAATAAATATTTAACACCTCTTCGATACCAACAAAATAAATACAAATAAACGCAATGGCAACTAAGGATATCGAAGAGCTTAAACACCAACGAGATGTTTGCATGAAAAGCATTAACCGAACTTATCGCCATTTAAAAGAAGCTAAATTATCAGTAAATCCGGTCGAGCTTGAGTGTCGATTAGAGATTCTAAATACGCACATTGAAAATGCTTCACTTTTGCAAAACCAAATAGAAGTGAAAGATACAAAAGATGTATACCGCGAAGAGTTGGAAGAGAGGGCCGCAATGACAAAATTATTGCTGATTTCAATTTTAAATAAGTCCAAACAAAATAATATCGAGAAATCCGCTCCGCCAGCAAATCACCCGCCTCAATGTCGTCTACCGATCGTTGCTCTCCCAACTTTTAGCGGAAAACACTCCGAATTTAAAAATTTTATAAGCCTTTTCGAAACTTTCGTTGACAAAGATGACACTTTACACGATATTAAAAAATTCAATCATTTAATTTCGTGTTTAGCTGGAGACGCTTTAGGAACAGTTAGGGCCTTTCAAGTCACTGCTAGCCTGAAGCGGGTGTACGACAATGATTGTCTTATTTTTTTTGACAACATATCGACACTTTTTAATTTGCAAAAAATTCCCCAGCCTTCAGCTACAGCCTTGAGAACCCTCATCGACACGGTCACAGCCTCCTCTCCTTGCTGTCTATTGGGGATGATAGACGCATTACTAATGCTATTTTAATACATCTGGTAATGAGCAAGGTCGATGCAGGAACTAAAAGAAAATGGGAAGAACAGTTAGATTATACTTCGCTTCCACTTTGGAGCAAATGTGAGGCCGCCCTCAACAGGCGATACCAACACATGGTAGCAGAAGAGGCTTCCAAGCCCAAAACTGTTCAACAGACCCAATCTAACCCTCAGAAGAATGGAAATAGGAGTTTTTTGTTTGTCGCTGCCAGGAACGACTCTGTTCAGTGCATGTATTGCAACTCAGCTGAACATCAGATTGGAAACTGCACTTCCTTCGCAGCCCTAACAGTTCAGCAAAGATTCGATTTCGCTAAAAGAGCACCCTTATGCATTAACTGCTTAAGAAAGGGTCACACTGTCAAAAAATGAAAATCGAACAGATGAAGAGTGTGCAATTCCTCACATCACACTTTGCTACACATATATGCCCCAAATACAAATCTCGCGTTGCCACCTCCTTCTCAACCCACGCTCATTCAGGAGTCTCCATCCACGTCGCATTCTTGCAACTGCTGTTGTGAGCGTCCAAACCAAAAGCGGCGAGTTTGTATTAGCTCGAGCGTTGCTCGACTCTGGTTCACAAATAAACTTTGTAACCGATGAGCTCGCTCAGAGGCCCAAAATTACAAGAGAGGATGTGTGCATGAGCTTGCGAGGAATTGTTTATAGCTTATACTCCTGAGCAACAACTCTGTCAACAACACTTTGAGAAAAATATTCGGTTCGTTTGCCGTTAAAATCTGACCCAAATACTCTTTGTTCGTCATACGAAGTTGCGAAACGTAGATTTTTGTCGCTAGAAAGGAAATTGTAAAAGGACCCTTCGCTGAAGAAGATGTATATTGAATTCATGGAGGAATATGTTTCACTGGGCCACATGTCCTCCACCAATGACAAAATTTCGAATACTCCGCACTATTTCATTCCGCATTAATGCGTTTTACGGCCACAAAATACTTCAACTAAGTTGAGAGTAGTTTTCGATGCATCGAGCCGTACTTCTACGCAGGAAGCGTTGAATGACATCTTGATGGTAGGCCCAACTATTCAAGAGGAGCTGTACTCGACTCTGCTTCGGTTTAGATTGCATAAGTTTGCCCTTGCGGACGACGTCAAAAAGATGTATCGCCAAGTGATGGTGGACGAAGAAGATCGTAACTGCCAGCTCATAGTATGGAGACGAGAACCTTCTGAGTCCCTGAAAATCTTTAAGTTGATCACCGTTACATATGGAACTTCGCCAGCACCCTTTTTGGCGATTCGGTGTTTAATGCGGCTAGGAGAGATGGCGCAAGCAACTCATCCAAAAGCCGCAAAGGTTATTCAGAATGATTTTTATGTTGACGATTTGTTGACTGGCGCCGGATGCGTTGAGGACCTGCAAAGCCTTCGAGACGAAGTTTCTCAGGTCTTGCAAGGGGCAGGCTTTGAATTGGCAAAGTGGTTTTCAAACTGCCCAGAGTTATCCGCATCTGATAGCGCTGTAATGCCACTTATGGCAGACTCAGACGTAACCAAGACCCTTGGCGTGGTTTGGTTACCGGTTAAAGATTACTTTCAATTTCGGTTGGATGACTCTTTCCTGGATCTTCGCGCGACAAAACGAAATATTTTGTCGGTGACTGCTCGACTTTTCGACCCACTTGGCCTCTTGTGTCCTTTGGTCACAAAGGCAAAGATGTTGTTGCAGGAACTGTGGCTTCGAAAACTAGATTGGGACGAGTCGCTACCGATGCAGTTGCTCACGTCGTGGGAGACGTTTAAAGCGACGCTTCTGCAGCTGCCTAAAATTAAGGTATCGCGATGGAGGTTGCATCTACGTTCGGACTCAAACTGCTGAAGGTATGAAAGTGTCTTTATTGACCGCCAAATCGAAAGTAGCTCCCCTCAAGACGAAAACTTTGCCTCGCCTTTAGCTGTGTGCAGCTCACCTTTTAGCAGATCTCTATAATCGTGTCAGGCCATTGCTAAATTCTCCCATTGAGAATGTTTTCCTGTGGACAGACTCCGAGATCACTTTACACTGGATTAAAACCCAACCCTCGTCGTTGTCGGTATTTGTTTCGAACCGGGTTGCAGAAATTCAGGAGTGGTCGGAGAAAGCAATTTGGAGACACGTTCCAACGAAAGTCAACCCAGCAGACAGAGTGTCCCGAGGATGTGACGTAGAGGAGCTTACAACGTCCATTTGGTTCGGTGGGCCTTCGTTCTTGCTAGACTCAGAAAATAATTCGCCTGTAAATAAACATTTCGAACTGCCGGCTGATGTAATGTCGATGGAGCTACGCAAATCATCAATAGCTCTCGTAGTCAGCCCAGAGCCAAATAATGTGCTTCAGAAAATAGAGTCCTTTTCGTCGCACCTGAAGCTTCTGAGAGTTTCCGTATGGGTTTTTCGTTTTATCCAAAGGTGCAGAAAGGTGTCGAAGCCCTTTTAAAAAAGTATTTCGCCAAGAGAACTGGATTTCGCTTTTGATAAAATTGTCGAAGTTATCCAATTTCACGAATTCAGGGACGACATAAGTAAAATTCGGAAAAATAAACCGGAAGCAACGAATATTCAAAAGTTAAACCCTTTTCTTCAGGAAAATAAATTAGATTGGTGCTCCTCGACATTGCTACGAGTTGGGGGTCGGTTATTGAATGCTCCTATCCCGTACGAAGCCAAATTCCCGTTGTTGCTGTCTAAAAGCTCACAGTTCGTCAGATCCTATGTGTCATACCTGCACGTTACGAACTGTCACGCTGGCCCACGAGCTCTCGTAAGTCGTCTGCGTGAGAAAATCTGGCTAGTTAATGCTCAAGAAGTTTGCCGACGAACAGTTCGGTCGTGCATGCGCTGCTTTCGCTGTAAGCCGCAACTCTTGACGCAAATTATGGGAAACTTGCCAGCAAATAGACTTCGAGCTCTCCGCCCGTTCAATATTTGTGGCGTTGATTTTTGTGGTCCCTTCAGCACAACGTATCGTATCCGTGGTAAGCCACCGTACAAGTCGTACGTACCCTTGTTCGTCTTTTTTGCGTACAAAGCGGTCCACTCGTTTGCAAAGTTATTAAACATAAATGAGTTGAAGGGGTTATTATTGATTTATTGATTTATAGTTAACAATGAACTGCTAACTTACACATATATGCTAAAAATAAATATAAGTTAAAACTGACTAAATATTATATGATTCAAGAAAAGCATAAATGTTAGATGATATCTGATCAATAGAATTTTCCAAAGATATTGCAGGGTATACTGCATTATAATTGGAACAATGCACCCGAAAAGGCTCATGAAGGGCAAAGTTGGATCTACAAATTGGCAAGTGAATAGGTCGAAAAGTACGAGTAAATCTTGAGGGAACAGCGATGTTAATATAGCTTAGGAGGAGGCCAGAATTCACCTCACCTATGAGAAGCTTATGCAAAAAAATTACTCCGCTGCACATTCTACGATGTTTTAAAGACTTTAAATCAATTAACATTAACCTTGAAGAGTAAGGTGGCAAACGCCTCACCGGGTCCCAATTCAGCTGTCGGAGAGCAAATAATAAAAATTGCTTTTGGACTGACTCGATTAATTTTTGTTGATCAATATATTGAGGGCTCCAAACACATGCGCAGTACTCCAAAATGGGGCGAACCATGGAAATGTAAGGAGTCTTTGTTGCATACGGGTCGTCAAACTCCTTGGCCCAACGTTTTATGAAGGCTAAAACACCCTTAGCTTTACCAATGATGACAGAAATATGGCTTTTGAAATATAACTTGCTATCAAAAAGGACACCTAAATCAGTTACTTGCGTAATACGTTCTAAAGTAGAGTTTCCAAGATGGTAAGAGTGTATGTGGGCTGAAGTCCGGGAAAGGACATACATTTGCGTTCAGTGTGATTAAGAAGCAACAAATTGTTGGAACACCATAATTGTAATTTATCAATGTCCGACTGTAGGCGAAGGTATGACATTTGGTCAGAGAATGATAGGCAAATTTTTACGTCGTCCGCATACATTAGAGTAGAGGAAAATGACACTACTTTTGGAAAAGTAGTGGCCCCAGATGACTTCCTTGGTGGACACCAGAAAAAGCATTTACGACGGAGGAAAGTTGATTATTGAAGAGAAAGCGTTGAGTTAGGTGGAAAATCGAGAAGAGATAGTTTATGAAGGAGAAGGCCCTGGCTTACTGAATTAAATGCCTTGCTGAAGTCAGTAAAAATAACGTCAGCTTGGCATTAATTTAGGAAACTACAGTGGGTGAGAGTAGAAATTCGAGAAGATTAGAAGTGGTCGACCGTTGTTTTACAAAGCCATGCTGTGCGGGCGAGATGATGGAGGCACACATATGTTGAAGTTGACAAGTGACCAGCTGTTCAAAAAGCTTAGGTATGGCAGAAAGTTTGGCTATATCACGATAATTTTCGACATCGGACCTTGAGCCTTTTTTATGATTTGGAATAATAAAAGATTCATTCCAAATTCTCGGGAATTCTGAAGATAGTAAAGATAAGTTTAATAGAAAAGTGATTGGCCAAGACAGAGCTTCGGCACAGTTTCTTAGAACACAGCTAGGGATGTTATCAGGGCCCGCGGAATAGGACGTTTCCAGCGACATAAGGGCTTTAAGAACATCGCTAACTTCAAATTGAGGAACAAAAATATGATTGATGCAGGGCAGATCATAAGGGTAGGAAGTGGAAAAGTCATAGGATTGTAGAGAGTAGGTTGACTGAAAAAAGTTTGCAAAAAGATTAGAAATGTCTAAGGATGATGATTCAGTTCGGTTGTGTAAATACATAGTTGAGGGATACGCATTTGATTTTCTTTTGGAGTTTACAAAGGAGTAAAAACTTTTCGGATCATTACGAATGTAATCTCTACATTGAGCGATGTAGCATTCATAACAAAGTTTAGAGGCATTAAAGAACAGCACGCGGCTCGTGACATAATTGGAAAAATCCACCGCAGAATTGGATTTTAAGTAGTTTTTATACAGCCTCGATTTTTTATTTTTGAGGTTAGGCACTTGCCTATTGAACCATGGGGGCTTAGAAGAGTCACTTACCGATACCTCGGGAACGAAAAGATTTAATGACGACCGCAATGTCAAATTAAAGGATGACACTGCAGTTTCTATGTCATTACATGATTTTAAGGAGGACCAATCGATAGCACTCAAATGCTGGTGTAAACCAACAAAATTGGCAATGCGGAAAAATTTTACGCGTAAGGCCGCCGTAGTCTGAATTTCTGCAACGATCTCAACATTCAAAAACAGGGTTGGATGATAGGGGTCTTCAGGCAGAGAAAAGGGAGGGCTTCTGAGGACATTAGCTAGAGTGTCGTTGCTAACAAATATAAAGTCGAGAAGTCTATCCAAATGGTTCTTTACAAAGTTTATCTGGCCCAGAGACAAGTCCGTCAGGCCGTCGATAAAGTCATGCTGGCTTTCGGCTAAAAGGAGATTGGAGTCCAATGAAGAGATCCAAGACACGTTAGATATGTTAAAAGCTCCCATTATAATTAGGTGTTCCTCATCGGCAATAGAAGAGGATACTAATTGAATGGCAGATAAGCGCATTAAAAAGAGAGAAGTATCAGATCTAGGAGGAATGTAAGATCAAGTTATATAAATATTAATGTTATTGATATTAATTTTAACTGCAACGAATTCAATGGAAAGAGGGTTTTAAAAAAGGAAAAATCTCCGATGAAAATGAGTTGTGAACTGCAATTAACACGCCACCGCCCAGGAAGATGCGGTCAGTTCTATAGATAACAAACTTATCAACGAATATTTCTTGATTGGAAACCGAAGAGTTTAGCCATGTTTCAGTTAAAGCAATGACGTCGGCGTCGATGGAAAGACTATTAACATAAACCTTACTCAGTTTACCCAGTAGGCTTCGCACATTTTGGTATATAATTGACTGATTTGATTTTCTTAGTTTTTTTAAACAGCTGAATTTGACCCACGAGGCTGATTTTTCAGAAGATGCTCATGTACTAAAGTATTAACTGGCCAAAGTGTAGAATCAAGTGCCTTAGAGAAATAAGAATCAGTGATACGAATTTTAAAAAAAGAGATATTGCGTTTTTGCTTAAAAATGAACTTATGTACAGAAATAACGTTGTCCTAACATGCTCGGCAGTGATTTCGGGATTAAATCTCGTCACGAATATTGATTTTTTAATAACCCCACGCAGAGGGATCCCAGAGACATCAGAAGTCGCCTCGCTGTTCCTTGGACGGTTACTTCTCGGAACACCACTTAAAGGGACATAAGTGCGTCTAGGAGCCGCAAGGCTTTGGCCAGGCATATCGTTGGGGAAGGAAACAGCACCATATGTAGAAGCAGATGTAGGAGCAGAGTTGGTAGCAACAGGAGCCAGTTGTAATCCAAGAGATCCATGTTTTCTTCCGGTAGAACATTACCAAGTGATATCATAGCCAATGAGGCACGCGAGGGAACAGAAGAAGGTCCACAAGGAGTAGTGTGAGCCAGTGGCATTGGAAGTGTTAAGTAGTTCGGCGAAAGGTCCATATTATTAGCATTAGCTGGCGTCGAGATGGATGGTAAATCATAAACAAGAAGTTGAAGATTATTATTTGGAATTTTCCTTTTCGGTGACTCGCTAAGAATCTTAAGTCCAAGAAACTGAGATTCCACTGCCAGGAATTTGTCATTCATAGCGATGAAGAGTTTACGAACTTCAGCAAATCCAGTCCTAGTTTGCCTCATGAACGTACGCATTTCAACCGTCGTCTTGCGGCAAGACGTGCAGGACCAGGTCAAACCAACTCGTTCGGAGATCAAATCCCCAACACGGCCGTTGATGCCAGCTCCAGTACACTTAACATGCGAACAGTTATCACATAACCAGCAGTTGAGGTAGGTATCGCCACTAATAATGCCATTAAACTCGTATTTATTAGCAGTGCAAGCGATGGTCATTTTGGTTAATTATCAGATCACTGTGCAGAGAGGAGGAGCGGGTGTAGTATATGAGCATCCGTATCAGCCTCGAGCGTGAGCGATAAATGTTGGTCAACAGCTGCAAGCGCTTAACAGCAGCGGAGCATATACCGTATAAACGTTGAAGCAGCAGTGGGGTGAAGAGCGGTCAGATGTTAGCGTTGAAAAGCAGAGCAGCAGCACGGCAGAGAACGTGTGAGCGTTGAAGAGCAGCAGCAGCGGTACAGAGAGCGGTCGGATGTGAGCGTTGAGCAACCGATCGAAACAAGTGCAACGAATGCAGCTTCGTGTATATGTACGCGGAGAGCACAAAGAGCGTAGTGTCACTAACAGCACCAAGCTTTAGGATTAGCGGTAAACACTGACCAAGCAGAGAAATAAGAAAAATAGTCAATTGGTAGCTTGTTTTAATTTAAATAAGCCGTCATTAACTTTTAATGTATATATGTAATATGTATTTATGTAGGCTGTAGGGTTACTGACAAGACAACTGAGCTAGGTAATATACGTAAAACTCCGGAAAAACACAGTGTGAAAGAGGAGCGTCGAATTACAGTCCGATTAGATGAAAGTCTCTGTTTGTTAATATTATCACACTTTAGTTTTGACGTATAACCATAACTATCGAAAACCTTTCTAAGTTCTTCAATTACATACTCTATAGACTTCCCTTTTATATGTTTCACAGTCAAAAAGTTAGAATATGCGTCAAAAATAGAAATAAAATTTCTTCCCCCGGATTCAAATTTGTCTATTCCCGGCCATGTGAAAAGGGTATTCATGCATTTCGTCTTCCATTAACGGTTTTTTTTTTGGTTATTTCTGCGGAATTTCTCTTTCGAGCTCATATTTGGCCAAAAATATAGTTTATGCGCACGACCAAGCGTTTTTTCAATACCTAAGTGAGGTTCAGAATTAGCTTGATGATTTGAGACTGCAGTTTTGTAGGTATTACCAATCTGGATGTACGAAAGGAAAGTCCCTCTTTATAGTGTAATTCTGCCTTGAATTTGCTAAATTCTTGGCAAAATGTATCTAGCTTGTGAAATGTGAAATGTGCCGATGTTCGACTGTAATTTTCGTCCTTTTCCAAAACATAGTTCTCTTTTGAGAGACATGTCGCACGAGTTACTATATGAATTACATTTGCAAGTTCTGAGATTTCACTTTCTTCTGGTAATTGAGCGCGAGACAAGCAGTCAGCTACCAGCATATCCCTTCCTGGTGTATATTTCACAGATGTTTTTGAGTAATCTAAAAGATATAATAACATTCGTTGCAATCGCATTGTTACTGAGTCAATATCTCTTTGTAGCAGAACTTCTAATGATTTATGGTCACTTTTAACCATAAATTATCGTCCATACAAATAGTAGTGGAACCTTTCCAGTCAAAAACGATTGCCAACAGTTCATTTTCAATTTGAGCCAATTTTTCCTCACTTTTCGTAAGCGTGCGTGATGCAAAACTTATTGGATGCCCATTCTGTAAAATTACGCATCCAAGTCCATCTTTGGAGGCATCGGTTTGAATTACAACTGGCTTTGAACTATCGTATACTGCTAAAACTGGTTCACTTGATATTATTTTAAGCAAGTCATCAATCTCGTTTTGATGTTCTTTATTCCACTCAAAGAAGTAAGGTTTCTAAGCTTTGCTGTTCTTGAAGACGAATCTGGAATAAATTTCGCTAAATATTTAAGCAGACCAAAAATTCTTAAAACACCATTTTTATCATCAGGGGTTTTTGTGTTGCGAATTGCATCTAGATGTTTTTGTTGCGGCTTGATTTGACCTTCCGAAAGAATATGACCCATAAACTCAACTTGATGTTTTCTATTCTGAACCTTGCCAGGATTAAAACGTACTCGATTGGACTTTGTGCGATCTAATACCTTCAACAATGTTTAATCGTGCTTTTCAAAAGTGTATCCCAATATTCCAATGTCATCAAAGTATACGAAAACATTGGGGATTTCTCCAAAAATTTGTATAATATTTCGTTGAAACATCTCAGGGGCACTATTGATTCCAAACGGAACACGATTAAACTTGTATCGCCCAAAAGTGGTCACAAAGGTCGTCAATTCAGAACAGACTTCTTTTAGCTCCATTTGCCAGAACCCTTGGGATAAATCAAGAATGGTAAAAACTTTCTTTCGAGAAAGTTGTACCATAAAGTCATCTATGGTACGAATCAGATAGTGTTCTCGTTTGATCGCGTTATTAAGTAGTTTGGGGTCCAAACAAAGTCTAATCTTTCCATTAGGTTTCTCTACAATTTGTAAATTATTTACCCAGCTAGTGGGATGTGTTACTGGCGAAATAATTTAGTTTTCTATCATATTTTTTAGTTCTTGCTTTAGTGGTGCGATCAGACTTTGGGGAAACCTCTTTTTGCAGTGCCAAACAGATTTTGCATCTTCTTTCAAAACGATCGTTTGCTTGTTCGGCAGCTTTCCTAGTCCCTCAAACAATTGCTTGAATCTTTCCACACACGTTTCTTTAGTAGCAGGCAAGTTACACAATGAGTCAATATTCAAATGTTTAATTCAACTGAAGATTCAAAACCTAATATAGGTTTGAATTTATTTTCTACCACTAAAAATTCAATATTCTTACATGTTTTTGAGTTTAAATTAGTGCAGCTTGCTGTTGTTATTCCATAATAATTAACTTGAACATTGTTGTAATCAAAAATTATGAATTCTCTTCTTCAACTTCAAGTTTGAGATATTTCACTATATCTACTGGAATACAATTGACATCTGCGTCAGTATCCACTTTAAAGGTAATGTCTTATCCATTAATATCTAAGAGGTTTGTCCATTTAACTCGGTTTAGTCCACACCCACTTATTCTAAAATTTGATTCATTATAATTTGCTTGTTTATTATCTTTGATAGATTTTTCTGTACCTGATTCCGACCAGTTTATTGTAGCTCCCTTGGCTAGCTTTTGACCCTCTTCCACTAATGACTTGGCGTTGTTGTTGGTCACTCGATTTTCCACTTGCTTGTTGTTGTCCATGCGCTTCTTTTGTTTGCAGTATTTTGCAAAGTGTCCAGCTTTTCCGCGGACACGGCACATTATCCCTTTAACCTTGCACTCCGATGGATGGTTATAGTTGAAAAGCGCCCCACAGTTGTAGCATCGGCGAGTCAATGCGTTGATCGAGTTGTTTTCCACAGACTTGGTTTTGTTTTCTGCACATTATAGTAGCTCATTGTTTTTAGTTGCTGCTTCAAACTGCTGCTTACATTCATTGATGATATCCTCCAACTGTGTACACCAATTAGGTCGCGATCGAACAGCATTCGTTTTTCGTTTGATTTACCGCACTCGCATTTGAAGTCTCACGACTGTACTTGCTTACGTAGCTTCGTCTCAAATTCCAGGAATGGCTGTCCGTCGCTCTGCATGACATTGTTGAACTTGAAGGATTCCATCGTAATGTTTTTAAACGGAATTCTATAGTCATCAAAGCCCACCATGCCATTTGCAGTTCCGTCGTTGGGGAACAGCGTGGTGTAACTTTCCTTCACCCTTGCTAAAGTTGCAATTTTCTTTGCTTCTGTGTCCGTATCTTTTCCAGCGGCCGTCACGTACATCAGAAAAGGCCTTTCCCACTTAGGCCCCTCAACCGCCAAAGATGAACAATCTAATTCGGGCAACGCATGCCTTATTACGTGTTTAGCAATATTTTAGCATCTGACCCCATGTAATAAGCTAGATTGGCTTATAATTAAAAGATTTAATTATTTAGTTTATCGTGGCGAGCCTGCTTTTTAGCGTCCCTTTTATTCAAGTGTGGCAGCATATTCTTAATTAAATATCAATAATAGTTGTTTAGAGCAGACCGCCAGCACCTAGTAAAATGCTCATAGGTGTGCGCTGCACATGCAGGGCTGTTATACAGCTTTGCATGTTTATTGTTCTTCGTCTTTCTTATCTCGCTACATTTGTCGCGTTATCTATTCAGCTGAGCTACAGCGAAAACATGTACACAAATTTGAAGTCAAGCTTTCTGCAAGTTAGTTATACAAAATCGCTGCAACTCCGAGCACATCTAATAAAATCAAGAAATAATTTCAATTGAACCTATCGTGCGTTTAATTTATATTTCTAAACTAAAGGGTGGCATTTTGGTTGTTTTCCCCATAAACAATAGTTATCGATAGTAATATACTAAAATGGTATTTTAACTTTATATACTAAACATTTATATACTAATAATGTTAACTTATTACAGTACTTGAGTGTTTGTGTGCTTTGTACACATTTTTTTCATTTGCAAATAAAATACTCCACATTTCATTTTAGACATGTTAAGTACAGTTAGAATAGTGTACTGGGTTTATCAAAAATTTGCGGTGTAAAACTGCTGCCGATATAAAGGTTATAAAAATAGTATTTCAAACAGGATCTAACTTTTTAACAGAAAGCAAACAGCTAAATATCTGTACATACTCTTCAGGACCAATCCCTGAAGATTCCTTAAGGAATTCGGGAAGTCGCCGAAAATTCGTGAGAGTTTCCGAGGAATTTGTATGAAGCACATCAGGAAGGATTTCGTGGGGAATCACGAAAAATGTGCGAGGTATTGTCCTTTTAAGTTCCACCCCCTCGGATATTTCGAACTTAAAATAAGTCTGGCAACTCCGTGCTTGCATAACATAGGCTCGGTTTAGTGCTGTTAAGCGCATCCCTATCAAAACCCGATTGCAATCGCGAGGATCGGATCTTGACAAAATACCGCATTAAACAATAAAAACTAGTACAAAATGCCGCTTTTGGATTTTGACAAACTTGAGTCACCATCCCAGCCAGGGCTTGCAACGCATATATCGGAACGCTCTGTAAGCGTGATCGTTGCGTCATCATCCCAACCAGAACAACCATCCCAGCCAGGGCTGGCAACGCATACATCAAATCGCTCTGTCAGCGTTATCAATCTTCGTGCAGGAATCAGGAGGAGTCACCACACGCATCAAAATGTTGCTTCTTCGATCTACATACAACAAAATTTCGCGACTGCCTCCGAGTTCTCGGCGATGCTTCCAGAAGTGTTTGGTTTGGGCGAGATATCCTCATGCGTGCGTTTTTATATCGACGAGTAGTTTAGAAATGCATTATTTTGTTCACATAGTTAAGAACGTTTACTTATAAATTTATTCGATCCCTATTATAGAGTAGAACTTGGTGTGCATTCTTTACATTACAATTTATGTGGCGGTATCCAAATTTATAAAGTTCTACAGCAACACTTCAACAGCCATCAGGCCTGAGGACATCGTTGGATCGAGCGTAAATACGGCACATTTAACTGACACATACTTCCATATTTTGTAAGTCTGCACATTTGTTTATTTAACGTAACCGGTCTAAGAGCCGTTTTCTTTCTTATGAGAAATCCATTTGAATACGAATACCCCATAAATATCCATTTGCTGTTTCATATTATAGTGTTCTTTGTTCTGCCTTAATTTAATTATCTTTTATTCAGCTTTTCTTTCGATCGCACCGGCCACGCTTTTTCGAATGCCTCGTTCTTCTTCGTTCGTGCGTTTTTTACGGATACTTTTACAAACCAGGGATCGCACACACAAAATATATCCAGGGTTACACACACATTAAAATATAACTTAACTATATAACTTAAAACTACTTTGGCCATGTTAATATTAAGAGTAGTTTCTTACTTAGTTCTTATTACTACAATTCGGTCAGGACTATGAAGATCTCCCGGTACTCGTTGACTTACTTCTAGTAACAATGCTACTTTGGCCATATTTATTTATTTTACAATTATCATTTACTGCTATGTTTTTACTAATATTTTTTTCTTACTTACAATAATTTTATTTGTATTGCTAATTTCAGCAGCAGGATCTATTTCCTTATCTTTTATATCTGGACTATCATTAACATCAACTTTGTCTTTTCCATTAAGCCAGGGTTTCATATTATGCACCGCCCATATACCCGAATATGGCACTTCTGACTGCTGAAAGTTCTCTACGTCTGCAATAAAGTACCTATCATTATCTAACACCTTGGACACAACATAAGGTCCTTTGAATTTGGGAATTAGCTTACTGATTTCATGTAGATGTTCTGGCGTGCCGTGGTCGCTCGTTGCATACGACTTTTCATCTCCTTGTAGACTGAACAGCCTCTGTAGTTTGCTGTGTGGTTTCCTTGGCAGTTTACACACTTTTAGTGAGAGAGTCTTCCTTGTTGGCAGGGCAGGGTTCGGAGTCGTGGCAGTTTCCACAAGCTACACAAACTGACCTGAGGGTGCAGTAAGCCCTGGTGTGTCCGTATTCCTGGCAATTTGTGCATTGCACTGGCCCGTTCCGTTTGTGCGGCTCTTCGACTGTGATCCTACGGTGCAGAAGGTACTGCAACTTGTAAATTGGGTGCACTGCGTTTTTTTTCAAAGTTCTGCTGTCTGGCTCCAGCTCGACCTTGAAAAGTGGTTGCGGCTTCTTGTTTTTGTTTATAATATTTATAACATGTTTTGCGCAAAAACCGTCTTCTTATAAAGCCTCTATAATTTCGGAGGGGGTCACATCGGGTTCTATTCCCTTGAACACAACTTTTCAGCTGGTACGTGTAGTAATTCGTTTTGACTTCGTTTAAGTACATCGACACTGCTCGGAAATCTTCTTCTGTTTGAAGTTTGGTTTCTCTTATATTCCCTTTCATAAGCGGAATAACATGAAAGTTTTCTTTTCCGACAAGCTGACTAGGACGTTGGAGATCTTCTCCCGAATAAAGATAGGTGGTGGCTTAAGTTTCTTAGGGGCTAATTCTTCAGACTCTGTTTCAGGCTCCGCCAGAATGGAGAATCGATTTTTATTTAATGGACCGAGATTTTCAGGGCCTTTGTTGGTACGGTTTATTTTGGGCATATTGCCGTCAGATTAAATATTAATGTAGCGATCCGTGCCTGTCTGCATGGCCGAACCCGCTTGCGGAATTGCCATTTCACCTTCCGTAGCTTTGTTTTTGCCGTTTGACCCGATTTTTGCACTTAGTTGTGTTGTTGCTTTACCCGCGACAGAGACCGTTGTGGTTGACGTAGTAGAAACTGTTGTTGTTGCACTATGTGGCAGAAGCTCGGTTGGAGTTTTGCATTGCTCACTCCATGGCGTTTGATCGGTGAAAAGTAGGGCGGGAGAGCAAGAACTAGCTCTCTGGTTTTCGGTGGTCAGTAAACTTGCACTTTCTTGCACTTTCGGTTCTAGAGTATTACTCGTGAGAAGAGAATAAGAGAAGAGAAATAAGCATTGTTACGGGCCAAGAATACACGACGTTTATCTTGCTCTCTCTGAGCTTTTTCACGGGCTTCGTCTTGTTGTTTTTGGCGTTGAGTGAATTGAAGTGAGCTGAACTGAACTGCCCACTTATTAATAAGTCAAACAGAATTTAAAAAAAAAAATACGAAATAGAAAAGTTACATTTAAAAAAAAATGTTTGTTTTATATTTTTATAATTTCCGTACAAGCTATATGATATAGTCGTCCGATTTTGATGAAACTTAAGCCGTAATTCTGAAATAATTAACCATTACTATATGTCGAAGAACTAAAGAAAATATAAAAAACAGAAAAGGTCAGAAATGTCTCCGTCACTGCTTGGCAAACTTCTGACTGAAATTATAATACCCTCGGCAAGAGTATAAATATGGCTATAGAACTTTGGAGGTTGCAAAGGTGTTAAATCAATAAGTTAGCTGCATAATAAAATAAATCGAAAAATAAATATTCAGTCCACTATTCAAATTTGCAATGCTCAAAAAGTATATCATTTATGTAATTAATATTCCATACACCTTATCTTTCCGGATCTTGGCAGAATGTTCAGAAGAACAAAAATAATCATAATGTATAAAATATTAATCGATCTAGAGCCATTATTTACGATGATATATTCAAAACAAAATGTTTCGAGCAGTCCGCCAGCACCTAGTCAAATGCTCATAGGTGTGCGCTGCACACGCAGGGCTGTTATGCAGCTTTGTTCTTCGTTTTTCTTTTCTCGCTACATTTGTCGCGTTATCTATTCAGCTGAGCTACAGCGAAAACATGTACACAAATTTTAAGTCAAGCTTTCGGCAAGTCAGTTATACAAAATCGCTGCAACTCCGAGCACAGCTAATAAAATCAAGCAATAATTTCAATTGAACATATCGTGCGTTTAATTTATATTTCTAAACAAAAGGGTGTCATTTTGGTTGTTTTCCCCATAAACATTTTGGTGACCCCGACGTGATATTCGTTTAATCGGAGTCTGCATGTCGGTATTTAACATTGTTTAATATCGTTTAGGCAATAACTTATTTTTGCTGTCGTTTGCTGCATCTCAGTCACAAACACACGAACACTTTATGTGCGCGTTGCCGGCCGGCCGTTTGTTTTTTTTTTTTGAGCATTTTCGCGCTGTGAAAAAGCAAAACTCTGTTGTGCTGCAAACATTAAACATAAAAGGAAACGCACTTAATTGTTGTTAAACGCGTATATTGCATACATATATGTGTAAATAGCCGTGTATGTGTATGGTCTCATAAATTACTTTGCCAAGTCAATGCCCTGTTGCTAGGCAAAAATTTCGGTAAAAAGAACAAAAACAATGTCAAAGTTTCCGTTACGTTGTTGGCGACGCTCGGTGCATTAACATTTGCGCGGCAATAGGCATAGGGTGTTTCCTGCCCTCTGAATCCGGTCAGACAATTAAAAAATGGTTAACCCAGGAGACGCGATTCAACCTCAAAATGATGCTCCCAGTGACATCAAGTTTTACCGAGCCAAAGTGCGTTCCGTTTTACGGCAGTTAAACGCAATGAAAGATTACTTAACTGCTGGAGCTACTAAGCAGTTTAATGAATCTGATGTCCTCGCGCGACTGGAATGGGTGAACTCTATGAACTTGGAATTCGATTCTGCACAGACTTCTCTGGAAAAACTGAACTTTTCGAGGATTAGTAAGGATACGCGGTTTGAATTTTCCGCAATCTTAATGGATTTAAAAGCGAAACTAAATCGGGCCCTAGCAGCTCTGCGCAAACTGCATTTGCTGGGTTACACAGCTGCCAATTCTACATCCTTTGATATTATAAACAATGCGGATCTTTCTTTCAGATTTAGGAAACCTCGATTGCCAAATCTAGAGATTGCTCGTTTTTAAGTTTCGTACTCAGAATGGCCGGACTTTATTGCAACTTTTACCACGGTCATTGGAAATGATGACGAGCTTAGTGATATTGAAAAATTACAATCTTTGAGGTCCTCTTTAGGCGGCGTGTCTTTGGAAACCATACGATCGTTCGAGCCCTCAAATGAAAATTATAAAAAGGCTTTAAATTTACTTATTAATCGATTTGATAATAAAGTTTTACACTTTCAGGCAATATTTGGCTAAAATGGTGTCGAGAAGGGTTCAGCTAAGGGTCTTCGGGAGCTCAGCAATTGGATGAATTCGCATCTTCGAGCAATCCGTACCCTGGCCACTACACAATAAATTCTGGATGGATTTCTCATTCATATCGTGACACACATGCTGAATCAAAGGACCCGTGAAAAATGGGGAGATGATTTGTCAATCTCTGAGCTATCTACTTGGGATGCTATGGAGTCGTTTTTGAAGAAGAGGTGCCGGATGATGGAAAACTTGAACCAAACTGTGGTAATTCAAACACCACACCATCAGGTGGGAAAAAGCATGCATATATATAACCCAAGTGTACTGATTACGTCTGCTATTAACTCAAACCATCCAATTTGCCTATTTTGCGATGCTAGAGATCATTATTTGCCAAAATGCTCCCGATTTTTAAGCTTGGGTCCCAATCTTCGATATAAGGAAGCAAAGAAAATGCACCTTTGCCTCAACTGTTTACGCAAAGGCCATAGTTTGCAGCAATGTAAGTCAACTCATTGTAAACATTGTCGCATGAAGCACCATTCATTACTACACATTATCCCAGAGTCATCCATACCATCGACCTCAGTTTCATCTCCATCATCCGACCCATCTATAAGCTCTCAGCCATTACCATCGACTTTATCATCACTAGTGTCATGCTCATCTCCATTATCACAACGTAATCACCATTTAACGCACTCTCCACCACAAACCTTAAATACAATGCCAATGAATTACGTGCTGCTTCCAACTGTTATAATCTACGTAAAAAATAGAGTTGGTGCATTTATGCCTTGCCGAGCAATATTATATTCAGCTTCTCAGTTAAACTTTATTACTACGCGCCTAGCTAGCCAACTTAATTTGAAACTTAGGCAATCGCACACGCTAATTTCTGGGATAGGGGAATCTTCCATGAAATCTGATAAGGCAGTCGATATTCTGGCTCAATCACGGGATGCAAGCTATCGTGCGTCGTTCGCAGCTGTTTCAATTTTCAATATAAATACTACAGGATGGAAGGTGCTACAAAACATTTCGCTAGCTGACCCTCGTTTCAACCAGTCACAACGAATTGATCTTTTAATTGGCGCTGGTCTGTTCTTCGAAATAATCGCTAAAGGGAAAATTGAACCTATCGTGCGTTTAATTTATATTTCTAAACTAAAGGGTGGCATTTTGGTTGTTTTCCCCATAAACAATAGTTATCGATAGTAATATACTAAAATGGTATTTTAACTTTATATACTAAACATTTATATACTAATAATGTTAACTTATTACAGTACTTGAGTGTTTGTGTGCTTTGTACACATTTTTTTCATTTGCAAATAAAATACTCCACATTTCATTTTAGACATGTTAAGTACAGTTAGAATAGTATACTGGGTTTATCAAAAATTTGCAGTGTAAAACTGCTGCTGATATAAAGGTTATACAAAATAGTATTTCAAACAGAAATAGTATTTTAACAGAAAGCAAACAGCTAAATATCTGTACATACTCTTCAGGACCAATCCCTGAAGATTCCTTAAGGAATTCGGGAAGTCGACGAAAATTCGTGAGAGTTTCCGAAGAATTTGTATAAAGCACATCAGGAAGGATTTCGGTGGAATTCCAGAAAAAAATTCGTGGGGAATCACGAAAAATGTGCGAGGTATTGTCCTTTTAAGTTCCACCCCCTCGGATATTTCGAACTTAAAATGTGTGGGAGTCAGTAAATTTTGTTAGAGGATTTTATTGAAACAAAATAAACAATAAGTCTGGCAACTCTGTGCTTACATAACATAGGCTCGGTTTAGTGCTGTTAAGCGCATCCCTATCAAAACCCCATTGCAATCGCGAGGATCTGTGCATAACCCAAATGGCATAACTTTGAACTGGTGAAGAGGACGTCCTGGTATAGTAAAAGTCGTAATAGGGCGTGCCTCTTTTGCTATCTGAATTACCAATAGGCATCTTTCAAGTCAAGATTTGTTATTATATTGGCTTTTGGCATCCTTGAAAATATTCCTTTTATGTTCGGCAACGGGTAGGCGTCTTTCAAAGTAACTGAAAATTTAATACTGTTTTGTATTAACAACGCGAAAACTTGTGACTGCAGTAGTTCGAGACGACGTTAATTTGCGAACTTGTGAAAAACAATTTCGAAAGCACGACGAAAAGGAGTGGCTACGATGACGTTCGATTGATCACTGGCTATTATATTTCAATAATTTCTCTTAGAACCTAACTTAACTGCTACGGTGGCGAGAGACGGGGCGAATTCGCAAGAGCGAACGGACGAAAGCTTTATTGGCTCCCGCTCTCGCCCTACAACTAGTGATTTAAATACAAGCGCCAAGTGCGCAAATACCGCCACCTCTGAAGGGACGACGTCCTTCAGCCCAGAACGGGCAACAGGGCCAGTCGGTGGACAGCTCGTCGATATTCCCCGTCCTGCGTCCTGACGTCCGCCACGCGAACCTTGCTATCGGCGCCGGCGTGCACCGCTACCACTCGTCCAATCCTCCACTGCTGGGGCGGGAGGTTGTCTTCTGCGACGACGACGAGCGCTCCCACGACGAGGTTGGGTACCCCTGGTGCCACTTGGACCGCTGCTGGAGGCTGGAGATGTACTCCCGGGACCATCGCTGCCAAAACCTGTGCCTGAGAGACGAGACACCTCGCCATCGTCGCATGCAGGTCAGGCTGATCTGGTCCGGGAGCGCCGCTGATGGTGGGGCCAGAAGAGGGCCGCCGATGAGCAGATGCCCGGGGGTCAGGGCCTCGCCGTCGTTCGCGTCGCTGCTTAGAGCGTCGAGGGGCCTGGAGTTGAGCACGGCCTCCACGCTGGTGAGCAGAGTTCCGAGCTCCTCCGCGGTCAAGAGGTCTTGGCCTACCGTCCGAAGGAACAAGTGCTTTGCAGACTTCACACCTGCCTCCCATAGTCCGCCGAAGTGCGGTGCTCTGGGCGGTATGAACGCAAACTCGCATCCTTTTTTTGATGCGAAAGTTTCGATACCGCCCCCCTGCTCCTCCAGACGGGCTCGGAACTCTCTCATGTGGCGATCTGCGCTGACGAAATTGGTGGCGTTGTCGCACCACTTTTGAAATGCCAACAAGAACGCATCAGTGGTTAGGTCAGACACTAATTCTAAGTGGACCGCTTTGGACGCAAAACAGACGAACAAGGCCACGTACGACTTGTACGGTGGCTTACCACGGATACGATACGTTGTGCTGAAGGGACCACAAAAATCAACGCCACAAATATTGAAAGGGCGGAGAGCTCGAAGTCTATTTGCTGGCAAGTTACCCATAATTTGCGTCAAGAGTTGCGGCTTACAGCGAAAGCAGCGCATGCACGACCGAACTGTTCGTCGGCAAACTTCTTGAGCATTAACTAGCCAGATTTTCTCGCGCAGACGACTTACGAGAGCTCGTGGGCCAGCGTGACAGTTCGTAACGTGCAGGTATGACACATAGGATCTGACTAATTGTAAGCTTTTAGACAGCAACAACGGGAATTTGGCTTCGTACGGGATAGGAGCATTCAATAACCGACCCCCAACTCGTAGCAATGTCGAGGAGCACCAATCTAATTTATTTTCCTGAAGAAAAGGGTTTAACTTTTGAATATTCGTTGCTTCCGGTTTATTTTTCCGAATTTTACTTATGTCGTCCCTGAATTCGTGAAATTGGTTAACTTCGACAATTTTATCAAAAGCGAAATCCAGTTCTCTTGGCGAAATACTTTTTTCAAAGGGCTTCGACACCTTTCTGCACCTTTGAACAAAACGTAAAACCCACACGAACACTCTCAGAAACTTCAGGTGCGACGAAAGGTACTCTATTTTCTGAAGCACATTATTTGGTTCTGGGCTGACTACGAGAGCTATTGCCGATTTGCGTAGCTCCATACACATTACATCAGCCGGCAGTTCGAAGTGTTTATTTACAGGTTAATTATTTTCTGAGTCTAGCAAGAACGAAGGCCCACCGAACCAAATGGATGTTGTAAGCTCCTCTACGTCACATTCTAGGGACACTTTGTCTGCTGGATTGACTTTCGTGGGAACGTGTCTCCAAATTGCTTTCTCCGACCACTCCTGAATTTCTGCAACCTGGTTCGAAACAGAAACCGACAACGACGAGGGATGGGTTTTAATCCAGTGTAAAGTGATCTCGGAGTCTGTCCACAGGAAAACATTCTCAATGAGACAATTTAGCAATGGCCTGACACGCTTATAGAGATCTGCTAAACGGTGAGCTGCACACAGCTCAAGGCGAGGTACTTCCAAACCTTCAACAGTTTGAGTACGAACGTAGATGCACGTTCCATACGCTCGCATGGAAGCGTCAGCGAAACCATGTATTTGAATAGGGACTTGTGGATCTGTGTTGACGAATCGCGATACCTTAATTTTAGGCAGCTGCAGAAGCGTCGCTTTAAACGTCTCCCACGACGTGAGCAACTGCATCGGTAGCGACTCGTCCCAATCTAGTTTTCGAAGCCACAGTTCCTGCTACAACATTTTTGCCTTTGTGACCAAAGGACACAAAAGGCCAAGTGGGTCGAAAAGTCGAGCAGTCACCGACAAAATATTTCGTTTTGTCGCGCGAAGATCCAGGAAAGAGTCATCCAACCGAAATTGAAAGTAATCTTTAACCGGTAACCAAACCACGCCAAGGGTCTTGGTTACGTCTGAGTCTGCCATAAGTGGCATTACAGCGCTATCAGATGCAGATAACTCTGGGCAGTTTGAAAACCACTTCGCCAATTCAAATCCTGCCTCTTGCAAGACCTGAGAAACTTCGTCTCGAAGGCTTTGCAGGTCCTCAACGCATCCGGCGCGTCAACAAATCATCAACATTAAAATCATTCTGAATAACCTTTGCGGCTTTTGGTTGAGTTGCTTGCGCCATCTCTCCCAGCCGAAGTTCCATATGTGACGGTGTTTAACTTAAAGATTTTCAGGGAGTCAGAAGGATCTGGAAGTTTCGGTCAGCTTCGTCCACCATCACTTGGCGATACATCTTTTTGACGTCAGCCGCAAGGGCAAACTTATGCAATCTTAACCGAAGCAGAGTCGAGTACAGCTCCTCTTGAATAGTTGGGCCTACCATCAAGATGTCATTCAACGCTACCTGCGTAGAAGTACGGCTCGATGCATCGAAAACAACTCTCAACTTAGTTGAAGTACTTTGTGGCCGTAAAACGCATTGGTGCGGAATGAAATAGTGCGGACTATTCGGAATTTTGTCATTGGTGGAGGACATGTGGCCCATTGAAACATATATTTCCATGAATTCAAGATACATCTTCTTCAGCGAAGAATCGACGTTTTGCAACTTCGAGTATTTGGGTCAGATTTGAACGGCAAGTCCTCCACAGATAACAATTTCTGCAGAGTTGTGTCAACTCCACGCTTCCTCCTACCAGCTGAGATGTACCATTTTTTCAGCCTTTACATTATTTTCAGAGGCACATCTCCCTGACACTATCCAGCCGAGAACTGTCTTTTGTAAGATGGGGAATTAAGGCCCCTGCTTAGCGGTTCAAAGAACGTATCAGCGCCGATAAGCATATCTATTTTTTGAAACTTGAAGAGGAATGGATATGCCAACTGAATATTTTTAGGCACCCTCCACCCACTGGTGTTCACCGCTTGATCCGGATGATAACCAGAAATATTTTTCATAATCCAAAAATCGGACGACAACTGGCTGTACCCTACTCGCGACTTCCCAATCGTGTGTATTTGCAAGCTTGTGCACACGTCCTCTCTTGTAATTTTGAGCCTCTGAGTGAGCTCATCGGTTACAAAGTTTATTTGTGAACCAGAGTCGAGCAACGCTCGAGCTAATACAAACTCGCCGCTTTTGGTTTGGACGCTCACAACAGCAGTTGCAAGAATGACTCGATCCGATGCATTCGCATGCAAAACATGCGACGTGGATGGAGACTCCTGCATGAGCGTGGGTTGAGAAGGAGGTGGCAACGCGAGATTTGTATTTGGGGCATATATGTGTAGCAAAGTGTGATGTGAGGAATTGCACACTCTACATCTGTTCGATTTTCATTTTTTGACAGTGTGACCCTTTTTTAAGCAGTTAATGCATAAGGGTGCTCTTTTAGCGAAATCGAATCTTTGCTGAACTGTTAGGGCTGCGAAGGGAGCGCAGTTTCCAATCTGATGTTCAGCTGAGTTGCAATACACGCATTGAACAGAGTCGTTCCTGGTAGCGACAAACGAAAAACTGCTATATCCATTCTTCTTAGGGTTAGATTGAGTCTGCTGAAAAGTTTTGGGCTTGGAAGCCTCTTCCTGAGGGTTCTCAAGGCTGTAGCTGAAGGCTGGGGAATTTTTTGCAAATTAAAAAGTGTCGATATGTTGTCAAAAAAAATAAGACAATCATTATCGTACACCCGCTTCAGGATAGCAAGGGCTTTAGGATAATTTTCCGCAGTGACTTGAAAGGCCCTAACTGTTCCTAAAGCGCTTCCAGCTAAACATGAAATTAAATGACTGAATTTTTCAATATCGTGTAAAGTGTCATCTTTGTCAACGAAAGTTTCGAAAAGGCTTATAAAATTTTTAAATTCGGAGTGTTTTCCGCTAAAAGTTGGGAGAGCAACGCTCGGTAGACGACATTGAGGCGGGTGATTTGCTGGCGGAGCGGATTTCTCGATATTATTTTGTTTGCACTTATTCAAAATTGAAATCAGCAATGATTTTGTCCTTGCGGCCCTCTCTTCCAACTCTTCGCGGTATACATCTTTTGTATCTTTCACTTCTATTTGGTTTTGCAAAAGCGAAGCATTTTCAATGTGCGTATTTAGAATCTCTAATCGACACTTGACCGGATTTACTGATAATTTAGCTTCTTTTAAATGGCGATAAGTTCGGTTAATGCTTTTCATGCAAACATCTCGTTGGTGTTTAAGCTCTTCGATATCCTTAGTTGCCATTGCGTTTATTTGTATTTATATTGTTGGTATCGAAGAGGTGTAAAATATTTATTTTTATTAAATTATTTATTTGTTAAATAATATAATAAAATATCAACGAGTAATATGCCGCACGCACGCACTGTAGGGGAGCTAACGCTCAAGCTCAAGCGTACCGAAAAAACCAACAAACGTTTAGGCAGACCGAAAATTGCACTGCTGCAGCGATCGAGAACGAAAACGACCAAAGATAACTCGAAATAGCGGCAGCGGTGTCGGTGTGCGTGTGCTAACGGAGAATGATTCACTGACTGATAAGGGAAACGAAAATATAAGCCTGACGCCGAAATGCTCGCAAAAATTATAAAAAGCGCGGAAAAATTGGAAAAGCGCGGGAAAATTCTGAAAAGCGCGGGAAAATGTTCAGACAAACTGCGGCGAAAGTTATTGTCGCTAATTTTTGAGAGCTACACCTTTCACAATTTGCACTTTTTTCCAGATGTTTTATTTATACCCTAAATTGGTGCTCACTGCGACGAAAGTTGGGGGAATTAAGTTCGCACTTATTGGGTCGACGACGAGTATTTTATTTGCTTGTTTATGGGCCAAAGCGATTCACATATAATTCGAAATATATTATGTTTATTGCAGAGTTTTGGTTGTTAGTACATGCAAATTTTTATTTCTTGGTTAGAATGCTCACTATCTACCGATTTTTAAACGAATGCAAAAAGTTGAAAGATGGGCCAGAAAACAATTGACAAAACGCCGCAGATTAACTTTCAACTTTTGGCACTCTATACCTGGATGGCCGACTTGATAATTGCAACTTCTTTTTTAACTTCATTTGGCGGCAGCAGCAAATTAAGCAATTAAATTTGCAGAAACGTCTGGGGCAACTCAAGGAACGGCAGAAAATTTTCAGCGACGAAATATTGTTAAATTTAATTTATTGGCCGAACCGACACGAATAAATTGGTTTTGGGTAATTGTTGGTAATGTTTATAGTTTTTCACCGAAAAAAAATTAAAACTCGCGAACTCTACTGCTATCACGTCGGGGTCACCATGAAAATTTAATACTGTTTTGTATTAACAACGCGAAAACTTGTGACTGCAGTAGTTCGAGACGATTTTAATTTGCGAAACTTGTGAAGAACTATTTCGAAAGCACGACGAAAAGGAGTGGCTACGATGACGTTCGATTGATCACTGACTATTATATTTCAATAATTTCTCTTAGAACCTAACTTATGCTACGGTGGCGAGAGACGGGGCGAATTCGCAAGAGCGAACAGACGAAAGCTTTATTGGCACCCGCTCTCGCCCTACAACTAGTGATTTAAAATACAGGCAATGCGCAAACAATATTAAAAAAAAATTTTTTTATATTTAACTTTTTTATTTTGTTTTTTTTTTTCAGAAATTCTTTTTGATCAATTAATAATTTGACAGTTCAGAATTACGCTTTCAATTTTATTAAAATCGGGAAACGATATCATATAGCTGCCATAGGCACTATCAAATAATTGAGCTGTAAATCATCATAGCTTCAATGTAAACATACACGCAAGTCAATCATAATTTTAATGTTTTCAAGAATATTTAATATTTGCAAAAGCTGCAAGGGTATATGAACTTTCCGAAGTTTGCTTCCTCTCTTGTTTTTCTTATAAGCGTTGTTTCTAACGAAAGATAAGGCTTTCTGCAACGCCTTTCCAACGAACTTATGTAATCTGTAAACAAAATACTTACATAAATCAAATAAATATTATGCACAGATAAACACAAGCGATCACGCAAGCAGAGGCTCAGAGTAACGGTAGTGCGACAAGACTGTGTGGTGCCGTGTGCACAGAGACAAACAGGAATGATAAGTATGAATCCGATGCGGTTACACAGGAAAATTAAAAAAATTAAATAAGAAATGGTGTTGGCTGACCGAAAGTAAAGGTGCGCAGGCCAATAATTATATTTTGTAAATAAAACAGCGCACTAGAAGGTCAATTATTTTGTTTTATGCTTCAGTAATAGTCTCCTTATCCGTTGAACGTATGGTCCATAAGGTTGTAACGTACACACCTAGACGGTGTACGATACAATTTTTAGTAGTATGTAAGGTTATAGGTGTAAGCGACTTATCATGAATAATAAATATTAAGTTAATAGTATGTAAGGTTATAGGTGTAAGCTACGCATAATGGAAAATAAATATTAAGTTGAAACCGAATATTAAGCCGTAGTTAAGTTCCAAGCCCGAGTGGCAACGCCAGCCGATATTTAGTGAGTAATAGAAAATACTAGAAATTTAGGAACATGCTAGAAATCCCGAAAGCGAGAAAAAGGGAGCGAGGGGAAGGTGGTCATACACCGATCGAGTGAGCGGTCTCTCGTGTCGGAATAGTAAGACGGGGCGGACGTGTCTCCCGCAGCGATTTTCCGTATAATCCGAGTAACGACCGCGCGACGGCACGCGACCAGTGAATAAGTGAGCTGAGCGGTGTTTTAAGGTTAGTGTGTATAATATTCCTCCCCGTTAAGTAAAGACGGTGTAGCGGACTCGTAGGAGGGTATTAGATAAAAAAAAAATAATCTAGAAAAAAAAAAGAAATAAAGAGAAGTAAAAGTGAAATCCCTCGTTTGTGATTCTTTTATTCGTAGTCGACCAGTAGCTTCTCTCCTTGTAGTGCATGTGGCCTGTACGCGGACATCCGTCCCGTCTGGTCTAGTATCTTAGCTTCCCTCTCCGTAGTATTTGAGACCTGTACGCGGACACCCGGCCCGTCTGGTCTTATATCTTGGCCCCCCACATCGTAGTATTTGAGACCCGCACGTGGACACCCGTCCCGTCTGGTCTTGTATCTTAGATTCCCCCCTTCGTAGCGCATGCGACCGGTACGCGGACACCCGGCCCGTCTGGTCTGGTATCCTAGCTTCCCTCATCGTAGCATTTAAGACCTGCACGTGGACACCCGTCCCGTCTGGTCTAGTATCTTAGATTTCCCCCTTCGTAGCGCATGCGACCGGCACGCGGACACCCGGCCCGTATGGTCTAGTGCCCTAGCTTTCCTCCTCGTAGCGCATGCGACCGGCACGCGGACACCCGGCCCGTATGGTCTAGTGCCCTAGCTTTCCTCCTCGTAGCGCATGCGACCGGCACGCGGACACCCGGCTCGTCTGGTCTAGTACCCTAGCTTTCCTCCTCGTAGTGCATGTGATCTGCGCGCGGACATCATTCCCGACTGGTCAATCATACCGCCATCCTTTTCCCTTCATTCCCCCCACGTCCGACAAATTTTACCCGGCTTGTCCTCGCCCGAAGGTTCAGCCCGGTGGATTTTTGGCATCCGATACGTCGAAAACGACTTGTGCGTGACGCCACCCACCGATCCTACTTTCGCGAAATAGTGTCCCGGCTCGGGACCTCCGAAACGACTCATTCACTCGTTGAATGAAACTCTCTAGTCCAGTGTTGCGGTGATTTACAAATTTCTTGTAAAGGACTCCTGGATCTGACTGAGATCTGTACCCCGGCCAGAGAGCTTCTTTACAAGTGGTGCCCGAGAAGGGACACCGAGACTAGCTAGAGAATCACCCAAGTGGCTTAAAGACCCACTGAAGAAAAAGAAGGGTAGAGTCACCCGAACCGTTCACATCCGATCTCCGGAAGGATCTAGAAGACTTGAGAAGGAAGTTAACACCAAACTAAATCGAAGAGGATAACCAACAATGAGTAAGCCCAAGGAATCTGACGGTGAGTACGAAAAAGCCGATTTTATTAAGAATCCAGGTATAGGAGTCCGCTGGATATACGCTCGCCGAAAAGACGAACTCAGCTCTCTCGCCCTGGAGTTTGGCTTTAAAGCCGACGGTACCGTCGAGGCGACCAGGAAGGCATTCGCCAACCTCGTCAACACAGGGTCGTTCCCACAGAGTGTGTGGAACCGACTAACTCAGTTGCAGGAGCAATATAGCAGCCGGGCCCCAAGTTCGAACCCTCCAGGCAGGAACGGTGAGACGGGACAATTCACAGAATCCCTCACCATTCCCATGACTTCCGGAGCCACATCGATCGGGACTCCAGCCCGCCATCGAGAGATTCACCCAGGATCGACGCATGGTACTTGGATGCCACCGGTAGACGCCCGCTTACCCGCCGATCTACAAGGGCGAGACACACGGAGCAGCACGGCTCCCACTCAACACCTGCTCCCCGAGAAGATGCACAAATGGAATTTACGGTTCGATGGGAGTTCGGATCCGTTGACTCTCATCGCCGCGCTCGAGGAAAAGATGACGACGTACAGGATAAATCCAGAGGAGGTACCCCGCGTTATGTCCGAGATCTTGGAGGGCCCAGCGGCACGGTGGTGTCCCACGAGCCACCTACAGTGGGCCTCATGGGGAACTTTCAGGAGGGAATTCCTCGACTTCTTCCTACCACTCCGATATTTCGAGCGGTTGGAAGATGAGATACGGACCCACGTGCAGCGGAAAGGAGAGCCGTTCAAGACCTACTTGATCGAGCTTAGAACCAAAATGCAGCAAGCCGGTTATCAAGAAGAGGAAGAATTGTACCGGGCATACGAAAACATCCAGAATACCGACTGTATATTAAACGCAGTGAATTCGCGACCTTGACACAGTTGACCCATATGGCCACAGAATATGAGAGTGTCAAACAACTCGAGACGACTCGACGCGAGCCAAGAGCGACCATGGACAGGAACCAAGAAGAACCTCAACTTCGCCGATCGCCGAACCCATTCCGGAATTCGGTGAATACGACGCAGACAGGACACGTGACCCACCAGATGATCGGTCAAGGAACCTCACGCGTGGACATACGGCGGGCTTGTAATCGCTGTGGAGAGAACGGACATCTCCAAAGGAACTGCCCCAACCCACGTCGGGATTTCTGTTAGGAATGTGGGCGACCAGGAGTTTTAACTATAGAATGTTGCCGTCGAAATGTGTCGGGAAACGGAGAACGCCTCCGCCGGAACCCGGGTGCGGCGGAGACGAACGGAGCAGCAACCCAACCCAGTAAAACCCCCGTTGAGGTTACACGGCGGGCTCATCACAGCAGCGATAGAAGTCGGAGGACAACCGGTGGACGCCACCATTGATACAGGGGCATCGAGGAGTTTCGTCAGTGAAAGTTTTAGTCGACTGGCCGCGAGTGCTGGCGAGTTACAGGATGTTGTCACTAGAATAGCGTTGGCCGATGTCCGCGGTCGATGTCTGGATGTGACGAAGCTCGGGCGAATCTCGGTTACGTTGGCCGGCACTACGGTGCTCTTACCTATGTAAGTACTTGCAAAATGAAGCCCAAGCGACAGGAGACCCTCTCTTACAGCCAGTACTTATAAAGACGCGGGGCAGCTAGGAGGAAACGGTACGCCATGTTGAGGTTGAGGTCCATTTGGGAACTGCCAGGCCAGAAGGAGCAGAGGCACCCAGTCCTATCCCTACGCGAGCTACGACCCCGAACATCGATGCCGGCGCGCCCATTAGGATGGGGATGGTAGAAAACGACGAACAGCGACAGAGCACACTATTGAGTCCGGCGCAACAAAGCTTCATCGATCGGGAACTGGCCTTATTCGAGAAGCTGCATGGGGTGCCTCACGTCGCCGAGCACACTATCGTCATGCGCGACGACAAGCCCGTAAAACAAAGGTATTATCCCCGGAACCCCACGATGCAACATGTCATCGATACCCAAGTAGACGAACTGCTCCGTGACGGGGCCATCGAACCTTCCAGAAGTCCGCACAGCGCTCCCATCGTATTGGTCAAGAAGAAGACTGCCGATTGGCGCATGTGTGTAGACTACCGTCAGTTAAACGCACACTCAGTGCCCGACGCCTACCCAGTCCCGAGAATCAATCACATTCTGGAGAAATTACACCACGCCCGATATATCTCCACGTTAGACTTGAAGCACGGCTATTGGCAAATTCCCATGGCTAGGAATAGTCGCCAGTATACAGCGTCCAAGGTTCCTGGGAGAGGATTGTATCAATGGAAGGTCATGCCCTTCGGATTGCATTCTGCCAGTACCACGTTTCGCGCTCTGGATAGTGTAATCGGCGTGGAAATGGAATCGGTCGCCTTCGCTTACCTAGACGATATTATTATCATAAGCGCGACAGAATAACAGCACTTTACCCATCTCTCGAAAGTTTTCCGCAGATTGCGGGCGGCGAATTTAAGGATAAATCCAAAGAAGTGTTGCTTCTTCAAGCAGAAACTCGCTTACCTCGGCCGGGTTGAAGGCCCCCTCTAACTTAAAGGAACTCCGTCAATGGATCGGGATGGCCTCGTGGTATCGGCGATTTGTCCCTAGCTTCGCGACTATCGTGCAGCCGATGACTGCGCTACTAAAGAAAGGACGGAAGTGGACCTGGGGACCAGAACAGCAAGTCGCCTTGGAAGAAATTAAAATATGCCTGACTACTGCTCCCGTATTAGGCTGTCCGGATTTCGACCAGAAGTTCATTTGCAAACAGACGCGAGTGACGTCGGCTTGGGCGTAGTTTTATCACAGGGCACCGAAAGTCAAGAAAAGGTCATCGCATACGCTAGCCGCCGACTAACCTCCGCGGAACAGAACTACACTACCACGGAGAAAGAGTGTCTGGCCATAACCTGGGCAATCAGGAAGATGCGATGCTGACTGGAAGGGTACCGATTCGAGGTCGTTACTGACCATCTAGCTCTCAAGTGACTAAATTCTATTGAGAGCCCTTCTGGCCGAATAGCGCGTTGGGCGCTAGAATTGCAGCAATTCCAATTCGACGTGCGCTATCGACGAGGTAAATTGAACGTCGTAGCCGACACACTTTCTCGACAGCTTTGTGAGGTACTGCAAGGTGCTGTCGAACTCGAGGACCACTGCAACTGGATCAAAAGGATGAAAGACCAAATACAGGGGGAACCCGAGAAGTTCGCCGACTACATGATCGAAAACGACCAGCTCTACAGGAACATGGGCTACCGAGCTGACGATGTGGACTACTTCCCGTGGAAGCTCTGTGTGCCCACTTCCCGTAGAGGCCGCGTCTTACGTGAGTGTCACCCGTTCCCCGTCCGCAGGACACTTGGGAGTCCGAAAAACGATCACGCGTCTGACCCAAAAGTATTTCTGGCCCGGTATGTATCGCGACGCGAAACGCCATGTTCGCCATTGTGAGTCTTGTCAAAAGTTTAAGACGGAACAAACCAAAGCGGCAGGTAAGATGCTAACCCGGGTCGTCAGTGAACCTTTCGACATCATACACGGCCCCATATTGTCTACAGGAGAATCCCACAGAAAGGACCAACCGCACTGTAAAGACGCTGATATCACAGCTGTCGGAAGGCGACCAGAGTTCGTGGGATAATATGTTGACAGAGATATCCCCTCGCGATCAATAGCAGTACATCGGATTCGACGGGATATAGCCCCGCGTTCCTAACTCAAGGACGGGAACCACGCTTGCCTGCGATGCTGTATGATGGACTCACCCCCGGATCGGCGGTCGTGCATACAGGTCCAGAAGACAAGTCGTCTCACCTCAAAGGAATCTTCGACATCGTACGAGCGAATCTTAAGCGAGCGTCTAAAGACCAGGCGAGACATTATAACCTACAAAGGCGAGAATGGAGACCCACGCTCGGCGGTCAAGTTTGGCTGCGACAGCATACCTTATCGAAAGCAGCCGAGGGATTCGCCGCCAAACTTGCTCCCTTGTATGAAGGCCCTTACACCGTTACGAAGTTCACATCTCCGAACTTGGTACGCCTGCAACGTCCCGGAGATCGACGGCGACGGATCGCCAACATATCCCAGCTCAAACCATACTACGCAGAAGTCACTCCAGATAGGATCGACGATAGTATTACCGGACCGAGCAACCCGATACAGTAAGCGGCATACAGCCGCAGAATAGTCTAACAACTAGTCTAATAACCATTTTATAACCATTGTATAAGCCGCCAATAACCATTGTATAACCACTGTATAACCATTGTATAACCAGTCGAGTAACCAATGTATAACCATTGTAATAGATTAAGGCCGAGTCCTTTGTTAGCTACACCGTCAGGTAGGGAGCTCGAAGAGGTGGGGCAATACCAATAAGTTTAGTTTACCGTTTCAGATGGATGAAGTAATTGTGTTGTCGGACGACTCCAACGACACGGAGGTCTTCCACATGGAGACGGATCACAGGCAGACGGTAGCTCGGTGGAGACAGACGACGGTTTCCAGGCTCCTGAAGGATCCCGGTTCGCAGGACTCCGCGGAGGCTTGTGGACGTCGACGAACCGCCATCCCCGCCTCTGCCCCCGTCGTTGGAAAATCGCAGAGCGACAGATCCCGAAGTTGACGTCGAGAAGGCAGTCGGCGAGAGGGTAGGACAACCGAGGACCCCGCCCCGACAGACTGTAGTACCCGCCGTGTCGATTTCTCAAGGGGTTCAGACATCCCCAGCCGTGGAGCGGGTCAAGAAGGCGAAACTGTCTAGCCGGAGTACTCAGACCTCTCCGTCTAACCAAGGTCGGTGCTGCGATGACGGGCGAAGTAAACGCCGTACCGACTTCCGCATTGGAGTTGGGGGAACCCGCAGAAGGGGATGATGACCTTTGCCCATTACCGGAGGGCTGGATTGGTGGTAGCGGTTTGCGTTACCTACCTAGACGTATTGTCCAGGAGATCAAAAGGAAGGTAGCGGCCCGGGCCGGCCGCGGACGCCGAGTCCGCATAGGTATAGGAGGCGACGGACTCCGCTTCATCGTCACCATCAAGAGTGACGGGCGCCTCTTTATCGCCCCACGGGAAGAAAGAGGGGGGGGGGTATGTAACTTACACACCTAGACGGTGTACGATACAATTTTTAGTAGTATGTAAGGTTATAGGTGTAAGCGACTTATCATGAATAATAAATATTAAGTTAATAGTATGTAAGGTTATAGGTGTAAGCGACGCATAATGGATAATAAATATTAAGTTGAAACCGAATATTAATGCCCCACGATGCAACATGTCATCGATGCCCAAGTAGACGAACTGCTCCGTGACGGGGCCATCGAACCTTCCAGAAGTCCGCACAGCGCTCCCATCGTATTGGTCAAGAAGAAGACTGCCGATTGGCGCATGTGTGTAGACTACCGTCAGTTAAACGCACACTCAGTGCCCGACGCCTACCCAGTCCCGAGAATCAATCACATTCTGGAGAAATTACGCCACGCCCGATATATCTCCACGTTAGACTTGAAGCACGGCTATTGGCAAATTCCCATGGCTAGGAATAGTCGCCAGTATACAGCGTCCACGGTTCCTGGGAGGGGATTGTATCAATGGAAGGTCATGCCCTTCGGATTGCATTCTGCCAGTACCACGTTTCGAGCTCTGGATAGTGTAATCGGCGTGGAAATGGAACCGGTCGCCTTCGCTTACCTAGACGATATTATTATCATAAGCGCGACAGAATAACAGCACTTTACCCATCTCTCGAAAGTTTTCCGCAGATTGCGGGCGGCGAATTTAAGGATAAATCCAAAGAAGTGTTGCTTCTTCAAGCAGAAACTCGTTTACCTCGGCCGGGTTGAAGGCCCCCTCTAACTTAAAGGAACTCCGTCAATGGATCGGGATGGCCTCGTGGTATCGGCGATTTGTCCCTAGCTTCGCGACTATCGTGCAGCCGATGACTGCGCTACTAAAGAAAGGACGGAAGTGGACCTGGGGACCGAACAGCAAGTCGCCTTGGAAGAAATTAAAATATGCCTGACTACTGCTCCCGTATTAGGCTGTCCGGATTTCGACCAGAAGTTCATTTTGCAAACAGACGCGAGTGACGTCGGCTTGGGCGTAGTTTTATCACAGGGCTCCGAAAGTCAAGAAAAGGTCATCGCATACGCTAGCCGCCGACTAACCTCCGCGGAACAGAACTACACTACCACGGAGAAAGAGTGTCTGGCCATAATCTGGGCAATCAGGAAGATGCGATGCTACCTGGAAGGGTACCGATTCGAGGTCGTTACTGACCATCTAGCTCTCAAGTGACTAAATTCTATAGAGAGCCCTTCTGGCCGAATAGCGCGTTGGGCGCTAGAATTGCAGCAATTCCAATTCGACGTGCGCTATCGACGAGGTAAATTGAACGTCGTAGCCGACACACTTTCTCGACAGCCTTGTGAGGTACTGCAAGGTGCTGTCGAACTCGAGGACCACTGCAACTGGATCAAAAGGATGAAAGACCAAATACAGGAGGAACCCGAGAAGTTCGCCGACTACATGATCGAAAACGACCAGCTCTACAGGAACATGGGCTACCGAGCTGACGATGTGGACTACTTCCCGTGGAAGCTCTGTGTGCCCACTTCCCGTAGAGGCCGCGTCTTACGTGAGTGTCACCCGTTCCCCGTCCGCAGGACACTTGGGAGTCCGAAAAACGATCACGCGTCTGACCCAAAAGTATTTCTGGCCCGGTATGTATCGCGACGCGAAACGCCATGTTCGCCATTGTGAGTCTTGTCAAAAGTTTAAGACGGAACAAACCAAAGCGGCAGGTAAGATGCTAACCCGGGTCGTCAGTGAACCTTTCGACATCATACACGGCCCCATATTGTCTACAGGAGAATCCCACAGAAAGGACCAACCGCACTGTAAAGACGCTGATATCACAGCTGTCGGAAGGCGACCAGAGTTCGTGGGATAATATGTTGACAGAGATATCCCTCGCGATCAATAGCAGTACATCGGATTCGACGGGATATAGCCCCGCGTTCCTAACTCAAGGACGGGAACCACGCTTGCCTGCGATGCTGTATGATGGACTCACCCCCGGATCGGCGGTCGTGCATACAGGTCCAGAAGACAAGTCGTCTCACCTCAAAGGAATCTTCGACATCGTACGAGCGAATCTTAAGCGAGCGTCTAAAGACCAGGCGAGACATTATAACCTACAAAGGCGAGAATGGAGACCCACGCTCGGCGGTCAAGTTTGGCTGCGACAGCATACCTTATCGAAAGCAGCCGAGGGATTCGCCGCCAAACTTGCTCCCTTGTATGAAGGCCCTTACACCGTTACGAAGTTCACATCTCCGAACTTGGTACGCCTGCAACGTCCCGGAGATCGACGGCGACGGATCGCCAACATATCCCAGCTCAAACCATAATACGCAGAAGTCACTCCAGATAGGATCGACGATAGCATTACCGGACCGAGCAACCCGATACAGTAAGCGGCATACAGCCGCAGAATAGTCTAACAACTAGTCTAATAACCATTTTATAACCATTGTATAAGCCGCCAATAACCATTGTATAACCACTGTATAACCATTGTATAACCAGTCGAGTAACCAATGTATAACCATTGTAATAGATTAAGGCCGAGTCCTTTGTTAGCTACACCGTCAGGTAGGGAGCTCGAAGAGGTGGGGCAATACCAATAAGTTTAGTTTACCGTTTCAGATGGATGAAGTAATTGTGTTGTCGGACGACTCCAACGACACGGAGGTCTTCCACATGGAGACGGATCACAGGCAGACGGTAGCTCGGTGGAGACAGACGACGGTTTCCAGGCTCCTGAAGGATCCCGGTTCGCAGGACTCCGCGGAGGCTTGTGGAGCCCCCGACCCGACGGGTCGCGGCAATATTATCAGCCGACGTCGCCTCAGTCAGCTTCCTACCCCCTGGAAGACGACGAAGATGACGCCAGTGACCGGGATTCGGAGCTATTCAGCAGGCCCTCACGTTCCAGGGAAAGCTCACCAGGTGGGGCCAGCGGTTACCCCAACGGACGACGACCAGGGGAGCCGTACTATACGGAGTCCCGACGGCCCACCTCGGAGGAGGAGTACCCGTGGACCCGACGTGACCCTCGGGTTGGCCATCCGGGTTACCCAAGACCCAGTCCTCCAAGATTCCCGGACGTGGAGCATTCGTACCATCACACGTCCGAAGACCAGGTCTGCCGGTACGCTGGACACGTATCGCTTATGCGTATCGACGTCCGCTCGGTGGTGATCAAAGTCCCGGGGTTACCTGCAGAGGGACCCTACGTCGACGAACCGCCATCCCCGCCTCTGCCCCCGTCGTTGGAAAATCGCAGAGTGACAGATCCCGAAGTTGACGTCGAGAAGGCAGTCGGCGAGAGGGTAGGACAACCGAGGACCCCGCCCCGACGGACTGTAGTACCCCCCGTGTCGATTTCTCAAGGGGTTCAGACATCCCCAGCCGTGGAGCGGGTCAAGAAGGCGAAACTGTCTAGCCGGAGTACTCAGACCTCTCCGTCTAACCAAGGTCGGTTGCGGGATGTAGAACCCGTACAGGAAGCAGGACTCCCCGAACCCAGGTGCGACCCCAATGTCATAACGTCGGACTCCGCGGATCCCGTATACCTAGCGGGATTCGAGCTGATCTCCGACAGTGAAGACGACGAAGGAGAAAGGCCACTATTCCGCCGTTGTTTCCAAACCTCGCCGCAGCAAGATCTGCAGGACGTGGACACCTCGGCCAGATCTCGCCCAGTTTATCTCCATCGAGGAGACGCTGGACAGCGGTGGGACGGGGCCGTAGATCTCCAGCACTTCCCCAACTGTGCTCATCCGATCGACCAACTCGCCGAATGGGAAGATCGCTTGCTCGACCAGGTCCTAATGGATATTTCGGAGATCGATTCGACCGAATCCGCCGCCAGGGATACCCCACCAAGTGCTGCGATGACGGGCGAAGTAAACGCCGTACCGACTTCCGCATTGGAGTTGACGGAACCCGCAGAAGGGGAGGATGACCTTTGCCCATTACCGGAGGGCTGGATTGGTGGTAGCGGTTTGCGTTACCTACCTAGACGTATTGTCCAGGAGATCAGAAGGAAGGTAGCGGCCCGGGCCGGCCGCGGACGCCGAGTCCGCATAGGTATAGGAGGCGACGGACTCCGCTTCATCGTCACCATCAAGAGTGACGGGAGCCTCTTTATCGCCCCACGGGAAGAAAGAGTGGGGGGGGGTATGTAACGTACACACCTAGACGGTGTACGATACAATTTTTAGTAGTATGTAAGGTTATAGGTGTAAGCGACTTATCATGAATAATAAATATTAAGTTAATAGTATGTAAGGTTATAGGTGTAAGCGACGCATAATGGATAATAAATATTAAGTTGAAACCGAATATTAATTAAGTTCCAAGCCCGAGTGGCAACGCCAGCCGATATTTAGTGAGTAATAGAAAATACTAGAAATTTAGGAACATACTAGAAATCCCGAAAGCGAGAAAAAGGGAGCGTGGGGAAGGTGGTCATACACCGATCGAGCGAGCGGTCTCTCGTGTCGGAATAGTAAGACGGGCCGGACGTGTCTCCCGCAGCGATTTTCCGTATAATCCGAGTAACGCCTCGACCGCGCGGAGGCACGCGACCAGTGAATAAGTGAGCTGATCGGTGTTTTAAGGTTAGTGTGTATAATATTCCTCCCCGTTGAGTAAAGACGGTGTAGCGGACTCGTAGGAGGGTATTAGATAAAAAAAAAATAATCTAGAAAAAAAAAGAAATAAAGAGAAGTATAAGTGAAATCCCTCGTTTGTGATTCTTTTATTCGCAGTCGACCAGTAGCTTCTCTCCTTGTAGTGCATGTGGCCTGTACGCGAACATTTGGCCCGTCTGGTCTAGTATCTTAGCTTCCCTCTTAGTAGTATTTGAGACCTGTACGCGGACACCCGGCCCGTCTGGTCTAGTATCTTGGCCCCCCACATCGTAGTATTTGAGACCCGCACGTGGACACCCGTCCCGTCTGGTCTTGTATCTTAGATTCCCCCCTTCGTAGCGCATGCGACCGGTACGCGGACACCCGGCCCGTCTGGTCTGGTATCCTAGCTTCCCTCATCGTAGCATTTGAGACCTGCACGTGGACACCCGTCCCGTCTGGTCTAGTATCTTAGATTTCCCCCCTTCGTAGCGCATGCGACCGGCACGCGGACACCCGGCCCGTATGGCCTAGTGCCCTAGCTTTCCTCCTCGTAGCGCATGCGACCGGCACGCGGACACCCGGCCCGTCTGGTCTAGTACTCTAGCTTTCCTCCTCGTAGTGCATGTGATCTGCGCGCGGACATCATTCCCGACTGGTCAATCATACCGCCATCCTTTTCCTTCCAATCCCCCCACGTCCGACAAATTCTACCCGTCTTGGCCTCGCCCGAAGATCCAGCCCGGTGGATTTTTGGCATCCGATACGTCGAAAACGACTTGCGCGTGACGCCACCCACCAGCCGAAATAGTGTCCCGGCTTGGCCTCGCCTGAAGGTCCAGCTCGGTGGATTTTTGGCCTCTGACACGCGGAAAACGTCTTACGTGTCCCAATCGCGGAAGTGAACAGTGGGATTACCCGGCGTTCCCACCCTCGTGAAGTCGTTCGCCTGGCTTGGCCTCGCCCCAAAGTCCAGCCCGTGGAATTTTTAACTCCGGAGCGAGATACGGCGCAATCATTTCCTACACTACCTCTCTCTCCTGGCGTCCATAAGAACTTTCGGCGTGACCTCCCAAACGACTCATTCACTCGTTGAATGAAACTCTCTAGTCCGGTGTTGCGGTGATTTACAAATTTCTTGTAAAGGACTCCTGGATCTGACTGAGATCTGTACCCCGTCCAGAGAGCATCCTTACAAGGTTTTCTTTTAAGACAGAAATATTGGAGTGGAAATAGTTGGCGCCTCTGCTGACCGGAATGGCGGTGGTGAATTTTGGCTTGAAGGAGTGATCCGCTGAGCATTGGCAAAAATAATTTTAAGTTGCGGTTGTTACTTCGAAAAAGAGGAAATGTAGGTGAATAATAAGTCAAAAAATAAATATTTCGGTTATTTCGCTTTTTTGATAAAACCCATATTTCGGCAGAGTTACTCGGACATTAAAGTGGAGGTGGCTTAGTGAGAGTGGATGGAAACACGACGAAAGCGGTCGTCAAAGATGACCAGAAGTCTGCTCAGGGGCTTTTTACAAACTTGTAATTAATGACACAGAGTATGTTTCGAATTTGAAAAGTTAGAATTCATTGACTTTTACAAGGTTAAATTTCAAAACGAATTTAAACGCAATAAACTTGTAATATGGTGGCAGATGCGGTTCTCCGTTGCAAGCGCGCAACTATTGGCGCTGGGAGACCCCGAAGGCGACGCCTGCGAAAACTGTGGTTATAAGCGTTAGTTTTAATTTATTTGTTTACTTTTTATTTAGCATTCATAATTGAAGCGCTTCACAGATGGAAATGTAATCCAAAAGTAAGTGAGTTTATTATATTTTCAATTGTATTAAGGTTTGCAAACGCAAGATAAACCAAATGTTTGACAAAAGAAAAGAAATCGCAACGAATACCTGTAAATCGTTCTAATGCTTCGCGAGAACTAATTTGCGAAAGAAAAAAAGTTAACAGACTTCCTTCCCTTTCCCCTTTACCCTCTAAATGAACGGATAAGCAGCATCATCAGCACCAGCTTTTGAGCTCGCTATGGGAAATAACTAAATATTGAGATCTGCAAAACCAATCTAGACGAAGTAAATGGTGAAGTCGAATTTAGATAAATAATTAATGTTCTTTTGTTAAGTTTTAGGAATCCTTTTTATGCTTACCGTTTTTGAAATAGTTTTAAGTTAATAAATTATAATTCATTTTTTTTTTTTTGTTTACATATGCATTTTATTTATTGAATGTTCTCTGAATTGAGACTAACAATAAGTATATAAAATCCTAAATTAAAACTATATCTGACAGTCAAGATGACTGACGCGAGATGAAAGGGCTCTAATAACTATTGCTGAGCTGGAAGGTCATTTCGTTGTAATCGGGTCCGGTTGGAAACCCTGGCTAGGCCCCTGGCGAGCTGGTTTGGATGAGAAGTTATTTTAGCGTGGAAGGCCGCTTTTTGTTTTGATATTTCATCTTTTACGGGTAGAATGCTAAGATCTCTGTGGATGTTGTCGTTCCGAACATACCAAGGTGCCCCTGTGATAGTTCTCAGAATTTTTGATTGTGCTCGCTGGATAATATCGATGTTACTGCTGCTCGCGTTTCCCCACAATTGGTAGCCGTAAGTCCAGACTGGCTTAAGAGTTGGATTGTAGAGCAGGACCTTAAAGACTAGGCAGAGGGGGAGCGAGCGTTTATGAGCCTATGAAGGCTACTGGATTTTAGTTTTAGATGAATTTTCTTAGCTTCGATATATCTCCGCCATGTAAGTCTCCTGTCTAGGTGGATCCCAAGGTACGTTACATCGTCAGATTGTGGAAGTGGCGTGTTATTCAGAGTTAGCGTTGGACACGTTTGTCCGTTAAGAGTAAACGTTATGTGTTTACACTTTTGCGCATTTATTTTTATACGCCAGATCAGCTAGTAGTGCTGTTGCCTGAATTGGGCATTTGGACCGACTTAGGATCGCGGTATCGTCTGCGAATGTAGAAGTAGTTAGCCGCTCGTTCTTGGGAATATCTGCGGTGTAAAGGAGAAATAGAGTTGGACCAAGTGCGCTACCTTGTGAAACTTCAGCCTCTATCGTGTAATCGTCGGATATTGTAGTGTTGCATCTGACGGCGAAGGCTCTGTTGTAAAGGTACGATTCAAGTATCCTGTGAGTGTTTTCCGGCAGTAACATTCTGATTTTATGCATAAGGCCATCAAGCCAGACTCGGTCGAAAGCCTGCGCAACGTCAAGGAATACCGCACTGCAGTATTCCCGAAGCTCGAATGCAGTTCGTATTTCTGTTGTTAATCTATTGACTTGCTCTATTGTTCCATGGTTTTCTCGAAAGCCAAATTTATGTGCCGGAATAACGTTGTGCTCTTTCAGATGACGGACTATGCGCGTCAGAAGTCATTTTTCGAGCAGTTTTGACAGACACGAGAGTAAACTTATCGGTCTGTATGAAGCTGGTATTGTGCGATCTTTTCCTGGCTTTGGGATCATTATGATTACCGACTTTTTTCATTTTTTTGGAAAGTAGCCAAGTCGTGTAATCCCGTTAAAGAGTTTACAAATTACCTCAACTGCACAATTTGGGAGTTCAATTAGCATCTTAGGAGTTATTAGATCACCTCCTGGGGCCTTTTTTGTTTGTAATTGCTCGCTGATGACTTTTGCAACTTCGTTTGGTTGAAACAGAATGGGCGCCGTCTCAGTTCCAATTTGAACTGACGGCGACGGTAGTGTGAATGAATTATTTGCAGGGTTTGGCTGAAAAACATTTCGAAGGTGTAAAGCAAATGTACAAGCTCTGTTTTTGTCGCTTCTGGCCCAGCTGCCTGAAGAGTCTCTTATGGGAGTTACTGTTTCGGCCGGCGGACTTGGCTCGGTGGAGACAGACGACGGTTTCCAGGCTCCTGAAAGATCCCGGTTCGCAGGACTCCGCGGAGGCTTGTGGAGCCCCCGACCCGACGGGTCGCGGCAATATTATCAGCCGACGTCGCCTCAGTCAGCTTCCTACCCCCTGGAAGACGACGAAGATGACGTCAGTGACCGGGATTCGGAGCTATTCAGCAGGCCCTCACGTTCCAGGGAAAGCTCACCAGGTGGGGCCAGCGGTTACCCCAACGGACGACGACCAGGGGAGCCGTACTATACGGAGTCCCGACGGCCCACCTCGGAGGAGGAGTACCCGTGGACCCGACGTGACCCTCGGTCTGGCCATCCGGGTTACCCAAGACCCAGTCCTCCAAGATTCCCGGACGTGGAGCATTCGTACCATCACACGTCCGAAGACCAGGTCTGCCGGTACGCTGGACACGTATCGCTTATGCGTATCGACGTCCGCTCGGTGGTGATCAAAGTCCCGGGGTTACCTGCAGAGGGACCCTACGTCGACGAACCGCCATCCCCGCCTCTGCCCCCGTCGTTGGAAAATCGCAGAGTGACAGATCCCGAAGTTGACGTCGAGAAGGCAGTCGGCGAGAGGGTAGGACAACCGAGGACCCCGCCCCGACGGACTGTAGTACCCCCCGTGTCGATTTCTCAAGGGGTTCAGACATCCCCAGCCGTGGAGCGGGTCAAGAAGGCGAAACTGTCTAGCCGGAGTACTCAGACCTCTCCGTCTAACCAAGGTCGGTTGCGGGATGTAGAACCCGTACAGGAAGCAGGACTCCCCGAACCCAGGTGCGACCCCAATGTCATAACGTCGGACTCCGCGGATCCCGTATACCTAGCGGGATTCGAGCTGATCTCCGACAGTGAAGACGACGAAGGAGAAAGGCCACTATTCCGCCGTTGTTTCCAAACCTCGCCGCAGCAAGATCTGCAGGACGTGGACACCTCGGCCAGATCTCGCCCAGTTTATCTCCATCGAGGAGACGCTGGACAGCGGTGGGACGGGGCCGTAGATCCCCAGCACTTCCCCAACTGTGCTCATCCGATCGACCAACTCGCCGAATGGGAAGATCGCTTGCTCGACCAGGTCCTAATGGATATTTCGGAGATCGATTCGACCGAATCCGCCGCCAGGGATACCCCAACAAGTGCTGCGATGACGGGCGAAGTAAACGCCGTACCGACTTCCGCATTGGAGTTGGCGGAACCCGCAGAAGGGGAGGATGACCTTTGCCCATTACCGGAGGGCTGGATTGGTGGTAGCGGTTTGCGTTACCTACCTAGACGTATTGTCCAGGAGATCAGAAGGAAGGTAGCGGCCCGGGCCGGCCGCGGACGCCGAGTCCGCATAGGTATAGGAGGCGACGGACTCCGCTTCATCGTCACCATCAAGAGTGACGGGAGCCTCTTTATCGCCCCACGGGAAGAAAGAGTGGGGGGGGTATGTAACGTACACACCTAGACGGTGTACGATACAATTTTTAGTAGTATGTAAGGTTATAGGTGTAAGCGACTTATCATGAATAATAAATATTAAGTTAATAGTATGTAAGGTATTAGGTGTAAGCGACGCATAATGGATAATAAATATTAAGTTGAAACCGAATATTAATTAAGTTCCAAACCCGAGTGGCAACGCCAGCCGATATTTAGTGAGTAATAGAAAATACTAGAAATTTAGGAACATACTAGAAATCCCGAAAGCGAGAAAAAGGGAGCGTGGGGAAGGTGGTCATACACCGATCGAGCGAGCGGTCTCTCGTGTCGGAATAGTAAGACGGGCCGGACGTGTCTCCCGCAGCGATTTTCCGTATAATCCGAGTAACGCCTCGACCGCGCGGCGGCACGCGACCAGTGAATAAGTGAGCTGATCGGTGTTTTAAGGTTAGTGTGTATAATATTCCTCCACGTTGAGTAAAGACGGTGTAGCGGACTCGTAGGAGGGTATTAGATAAAAAAAAAATAATCTAGAAAAAAAAAGAAATAAAGAGAAGTATAAGTGAAATCCCTCGTTTGTGATTCTTTTATTCGCAGTCGACCAGTAGCTTCTCTCCTTGTAGTGCATGTGGCCTGTACGCGAACATTTGGCCCGTCTGGTCTAGTATCTTAGCTTCCCTCTTAGTAGTATTTGAGACCTGTACGCGGACACCCGGCCCGTCTGGTCTAGTATCTTGGCCCCCCACATCGTAGTATTTGAGACCCGCACGTGGACACTCGTCCCGTCTGGTCTTGTATCTTAGATTCCCCCCTTCGTAGCGCATGCGACCGGTACGCGGACACCCGGCCCGTCTGGTCTGGTATCCTAGCTTCCCTCATCGTAGCATTTGAGACCTGCACGTGGACACCCGTCCCGTCTGGTCTAGTATCTTAGATTTCCCCCCTTCGTAGCGCATGCGACCGGCACGCGGACACCCGGCCCGTATGGCCTAGTGCCCTAGCTTTCCTCCTCGTAGCGCATGCGACCGGCACGCGGACACCCGGCCCGTCTGGTCTAGTACTCTAGCTTTCCTCCTCGTAGTGCATGTGATCTGCGCGCGGACATCATTCCCGACTGGTCAATCATACCGCCATCCTTTTCTTTCCAATCCCCCCACGTCCGACAAATTCTACCCGTCTTGGCCTCGCCCGAAGATCCAGCCCGGTGGATTTTTGGCATCCGATACGTCGAAAACGACTTGCGCGTGACGCCACCCACCAGCCGAAATAGTGTCCCGGCTTGGCCTCGCCTGAAGGTCCAGCTCGGTGGATTTTTGGCCTCTGACACGCGGAAAACGTCTTACGTGTCCCAATCGCGGAAGTGAACAGTGGGATTACCCGGCGTTCCCACCCTCGTGAAGTCGTTCGCCTGGCTTGGCCTCGCCCCAAAGTCCAGCCCGTGGAATTTTTAACTCCGGAGCGAGATACGGCGCAATCATTTCCTACACTACCTCTCTCTCCTGGCGTCCATAAGAACTTTCGGCGTGACCTCCCAAACGACTCATTCACTCGTTGAATGAAACTCTCTAGTCCGGTGTTGCGGTGATTTACAAATTTCTTGTAAAGGACTCCTGGATCTGACTGAGATCTGTACCCCGTCCAGAGAGCATCCTTACAAGGTTTTCTTTTAAGACAGAAATATTGGAGTGGAAATAGTTGGCGCCTCTGCTGACCGGAATGGCGGTGGTGAATTTTGGCTTGAAGGAGTGATCCGCTGAGCATTGGCAAAAATAATATTTTAAGTTGCGGTTGTTACTTCGAAAAAAGAGGAAATGTAGGTGAATAATAAGTGAAAAAATAAATATTTCGGTTATTTCGCTTTTTTGATAAAACCCATATTTCGGCAGAGTTACTCGGACATTAAAGTGGAGGTGGCTTAGTGAGAGTGGATGGAAACACGACGAAAGCGGTCGTCAAAGATGACCAGAAGTCTGCTCAGGGGCTTTTTACAAACTTGTAATTAATGACACAGAGTATGTTTCGAATTTGAAAAGTTAGAATTCATTGACTTTTACAAGGTTAAATTTCAAAACGAATTTAAACGCAATAAACTTGTAATATGGTGGCAGATGCGGTTCTCCGTTGCAAGCGCGCAACTATTGGCGCTGGGAGACCCCGAAGGCGACGCCTGCGAAAACTGTGGTTATAAGCGTTAGTTTTAATTTATTTGTTTACTTTTTATTTAGCATTCATAATTGAAGCGCTTCACAGATGGAAATGTAATCCAAAAGTAAGTGAGTTTATTATATTTTCAATTGTATTAAGGTTTGCAAACGCAAGATAAACCAAATGTTTGACAAAAGAAAAGAAATCGCAACGAATACCTGTAAATCGTTCTAATGCTTCGCGAGAACTAATTTGCGAAAGAAAAAAAGTTAACAGACTTCCTTCCCTTTCCCCTTTACCCTCTAAATGAACGGATAAGCAGCATCATCAGCACCAGCTTTTGAGCTCGCTATGGGAAATAACTAAATATTGAGATCTGCAAAAGCAATCTAGACGAAGTAAATGGTGAAGTCGAATTTAGATAAATAATTAATGTTCTTTTGTTAAGTTTTAGGAATCCTTTTTATGCTTACCGTTTTTGAAATAGTTTTAAGTTAATAAATTATAATTCATTTTTTTTTTTTGTTTACATATGCATTTTATTTATTGAATGTTCTCTGAATTGAAACTAACAATAAGTATATAAAATCCTAAATTAAAACTATATCTGACAGTCAAGATGACTGACGCGAGATGAAAGGGCTCTAATAACTATTGCTGAGCTGGAAGGTCATTTCGTTGTAATAGGGTCCGGTTGGAAATCCTGGCTAGGCCCCTGGCGAGCTGGTTTGGATGAGAAGTTATTTTGGCGTGGAAGGCCGCTTTTTGTTTTGATATTTCATCTTTTACGGGTAGAATGCTAAGATCTCTGTGGATGTTGTCGTTCCGAACATACCAAGGTGCCCCTGTGATAGTTCTCAGAATTTTTGATTGTGCTCGCTGGATAATATCGATGTTACTGCTGCTCGCGTTTCCCCACAATTGGTAGCCGTAAGTCCAGACTGGCTTAAGAGTTGGATTGTAGAGCAGGACCTTAAAGACTAGGCAGAGGGGGAGCGAGCGTTTATGAGCCTATGAAGGCTACTGGATTTTAGTTTTAGATGAATTTTCTTAGCTTCGATATATCTCCGCCATGTAAGTCTCCTGTCTAGGTGGATCCCAAGGTACGTTACATCGTCAGATTGTGGAAGTGGCGTGTTATTTAGAGTTAGCGTTGGACACGTTTGTCCGTTAAGAGTAAACGTTATGTGTTTACACTTTTGCGCATTTATTTTTATACGCCAGATCAGCTAGTAGTGCTGTTGCCTGAATTGGGCATTTGGACCGACTTAGGATCGCGGTATCGTCTGCGAATGTAGAAGTAGTTAGCCGCTCGTTCTTGGGAATATCTGCGGTGTAAAGGAGAAATAGAGTTGGACCAAGGGCGGACTTCTGCCCGTGGAATTGATGAAGGAAATGGTGACTCGTTGGGTTCCCTTTTATTCACTCTGATTTTTATTTCAATATAATTTATTTCACATAAGTTGCACAACTTCACTTAGTGGCTTCGTAGTCATAACTGCTTAACTCTACTTAAATCTAATGCTAGGAGAGCGGGGGTGGAGACTGTTAACAGACCGAGAGCGAGATGAGAGTTCATCTGGACATAACTGCTCTCGACTGTTAACGCATAATTTGGACAGTGGCCCCTCCTTGGCGCGGACATTCTCCCCCCCTTGCGACGGCAAACGTATCAACCAAGTTTTCCACACGTCTGGCGCCTTAAGATTGTCTACAGGATCCCGAGACAATCCAGCCGAACACAGTGCTTTGTACGACAGGCAGCCCCTCATCCAGATTTAGGAACCCGGGTTGGATGACGTCACGATAGACGTCAGAGCCCAACACCAGGGATATCGTCGCCGGGCGATGAAACTGTTCATCAGCAAGACGGATATCATTAAACCTAGCGCGAACATCGTCGGCTAGTGCACGGATTGGAGTGCGAGTGGAGAAGTTGGGGCTGACCTTGAGCACCACGTCGATTTTGAAGGTGCCTGTTCGTGACCTTATCGTCGCCGAACAGACCGTCTCGTCTCCGACGCTTGTCGTGGGGAGCCGGAACGCCGTAGCGAGCGATCTATCAATGGTGCTCACCGGGGAACACGGGTCGATCAGGGCACCCGTCTCGTATTTATTGGTTCCTGTGTCGAGAACCACGATGGCCGTCGGGATGATTTGCACACTCCGATGCTGCAACAGAGACGCCACAGACGGAGCTGCAGTTGGCGCTTCGGCCTGGTCGGAATGCTGGGCACGATTCCGCGGGCTGGGTGTTGGACCCCGAGAGCGTGAGCCGGAAGCCGATGGGCGTGATGCAGTTACCGAAGGTCGCACTGGAGAAATTGACTGGCGGCGCGAACTGGAAGACTCGCGCATATGGAGCAACGTGTGGTGGTCCTGCCCACATTTCTTGCACGTGTCTCCACTGCGACATACTTCTTCGGAGTGCTGATGTGCCAGGCAATTAGCGCAGTATTTGTTAATGATAACGGCGCGTAGCCGCCTTTCAGTACTGAGCCTCAGAAACCTGTTGCATTTCCGTAGCGGATGGATTCCCCGACAGACTCGGCAGCGGTAGGATCGAGTACCTCGGGAACGTCTGTCGTCCAGAGCTTGGGCGCTGCGAGGTCGTGGAGCCATGGTTTTAATGCTTTAATATATAAAAAAAAAATAAATGATAAGTACATTTAGTGTCAAGCGTGAACGAATTTTGGAGCATGAGGACAGAAGGCACTATTTTGGAAGTACTGAGACTGCCTTGGCTTCCATAGGAAGAAGTACTAGCTTATGGACGGGGCGTTTAATAATTCCTCGAGCGGTACGGATTTCTACTACGCGAACTCTACTATCGGCCCCTGGAAAGACAGATACAACTCTGCCGAGCCGCCAGTCGTTTGATGGCATATTGTCTTCTTTGACTACCACCATATCATCGACTTGTATATCTTTGGACGGATTCTGCCACTTATTGCGCTTGTGCAGTTCCTTTAAATATTCCTCTTTCCATCGCGCACTGAACTGCTGATGCAGGGCCTTTAAATGTTGCCAGCGATTTATAATCGACTTAGCATCGCCCTTAATTTCGGGTTCAGCTGTGGAAAGCAACGGACCCCCAATCAGAAAGTGGCCTGGCGTTAACGCCAACAAATCAGAAGGATTTTCGGACATGGGAGACAGTGGCCTGGAGTTAAGGCACGCTTCAACTTTGGCAAGAAGGGTAGAGAGCTCTTCAAACGTATACTTCCGACTTGACGTCGACTTGTAGAAAAGTGTTTTAAAGCTTTTCACTTCAGCCTCCCATAGTCCTCCCATATGTGGAGCTCCTGGTGGAATGAAACGCCACAAAAGTCCCTGATGGCTATAGGCATCAGTCACAGACTCCTTGATCGCTTGCATAAAATCACGCGAAAGTAGAGTCGCTGCCCCCACAAAGGTTTTGCCATTATCCGAATGAACCCGCTGAGGACAACCCCTCCTCGCTACGAATCGGGCAAAGGCTGCGAGGAACTTCTCGGTTATGAGGTCGGAAGTAGGCTCTAAATGGATCGCCTTTGTGGAGAAACATACAAACACGCAAACATATCCCTTGGTAATGAGGCATGCTCTGCCTGTATAGTTTTTTATTTCAAATGGGCCTGCATAATCAATGCCAGTATATGTAAAAGGCCTGGAAAAGGACACTCGATCGGTCGGAAGATCGCCCATTAATTGCGTCTGTAATTTCTTCTTGTAAATAGTACACACCTTACAGGCGTTTAGCACAGCTTTTACCAGATTCTTGAGTTTAGGAATCCAATACTTCGATCGAATGAGGCGTACCACTAGTTGGTTGCCGCCATGCAGGGAAATCTGGTGTGAAAAAAGGACGAGCAGACGAGAAAGCCTACAGTTATATGGCAGTATAATAGGATGGCGCTCGTCATACTGAAGTGCTGTTGAGGCAGTAATGCGACCACATGCTCTTAAAAGGCCGTGCTGGTCTAGGAATGGAAACAGGTTGGCTATCGGGCTGGACACTGGAATTGGACACTTATCGTTTAGGAATTTAAGCTCTTGGGTATATTCCTCACGTTGAGCATATAGAATAAGGGCTCTTTCAGCTTCTCGGACCTCCTCCTTTGTAGGCCGGTCAGCTGGGCCCCTCGGCATCTTGCGGCAGCGTTGAGTGAACCGTAACACGTACGCAAGGACCCGCAGAGCCTTGTCCAATTTGGAGAATCGCTCCAGAAAATCGTCGGATGGGGCCTTTGCGAAATTGACCTTCACAGCACGCTGCTCTAAGTCTGTAACTGGAGTCGCAAGCCCCTGTGTTGGCCACTGGCCTTTTGGCTGTTGTAAGCAGTCCGGTCCTTTCCACCAGAGTTGGCTGTGAACCAGATCCTGCAGCGAAACTCCTCGGCTGGCTAGGTCCGCGGGATTGTGTTCAGATCGCACATGCGCCCAATGCTCAGCGCTCGTCACCTGAGTAATCCTGGTCACTCGGTTGGCTACAAACGTGGCCCATTGGCATGCCGGTTTGTTCAACCATGCGAGGACGATGGTGGAATCAGTCCAGCAGGAAATGTCGGAATTGGAAATTTGCATATTCGGAAGGATAACTGCGATCATTTCTGACAACAACAAGGCCCCACACAGTTCGAGCCGTGGAAGGGACACCGTTTTAACAGGTGCGACTCGGGTCTTGGCGGTAAGCAGATGTGTCATAATATTATGTCCTACTTCAACCCGCAAGTATATTGCGGCCCCATATGCCTTCTGCGACGCATCACAAAACCCATGATGCTCGACTTTCACACCTGGCTGGAACCCAACCCACCTAGGATTACGGATTTGCTTGAGCTCGGAATAGCTGCGCAAAAACTCTTGCCATCTTTGATTCATTTCTGTGGGGATATTTTCATCCCAGCCCAACTGTTGCAACCAAATTTCTTGCATAAAGATTTTTGAGCGGACAATAAACGGGGACAGCCATCCCGCGGGGTCAAAAAGTTTCGCGATCTGGGAAAGAACCTCTCTCTTCGTATACGTAGATTCAATCGAAACTAGCGGTGGAACAAAATAGAACTCGTCCGAGGTCGCATTCCACGGAACCCCCAGTGTTTTGGTAGTGCTTTCGGAATTGAGATCGCGAAAGTCATCGTGGAGTAGGTGTTCGTTAGGGATAGCTTCGAGTATGCTATTCTGATTCGCCGTCCACTTTCTCAACGGGAACCCGGCAAGGTTAAAAGCGTGGCAAAGCTCGCTGATAGCAAGTCGAGCCTCTTGTATGCAATTGGCCCCTGCCAGAACATCGTCTACGTACATAAAATGCCGAATAATATTGGTTGCTTTAGGAAATTCCGTTTCTACGTCGTCTGCCAATTGTTGGAGTACGCGAAGTGCCAGAAACGGTGCACAGTTGACACCAAAGGTGACGGTTTTTAGTTCGAAATCGCTTACTTCTCCTTCTTTGTTGCGGAATAAGATTCTTTGGAACGGCGTGTGCTTGGGATCGACCCAGATTTGACGGTACATTTTTGTAATGTCTGCACTGAACACGTACTGGAAATAACGCCACTTCAAGATCTGAATGGTTAAATCAGATTGTAGGACTGGACCAGCATGAAGAATATCGTTCAAGCTTGTCCCATTTGCTGAAGGGCTAGAAGCATTGAATACCACGCGTAGTTTGGTGGTGGTGCTCTCGGGTTTGATCACAGCATGGTGTGGAAGATAATAGTTTGGAGTATCGTAAGACGGGGGAACTTCTCTCATATGACCCAGATCCAAATACTCTTGAATGACTGAGTCATATTGCTCTTTTAGTGGAAAGTCTCTTTTTAAACGGTTTTCGTTCCTCAGAAGATGAGCTAGGGCAATGGATCGCGAGTGCCCCAATTTGGATCCGAAATTTTCGGGTTCGCGAAACGGTAACGTTACCACGTATTTCCCGCTTGCGTCTCTAGTGGTGGTTTGGAGAAAATTGCTCTCGCAATAGGAATCGGATTCCTTTACCCTCCTTGTTGGTATATTCTCCACCTCCCAAAACTTAGTGAGAAGTTTTTCTAAGACCCTGTCACTTGTTTCGGTTATCTGGGTCGTGAAAGCTGCTACCCGCTTTTGGACTGATGCATTGGACACTGGGCCGGTAAGCACCCAGCCAAAAATAGTCTCCTGTCCTAGCAGCGAGCCGCAAATGTTGGTGCGCGTGCCGCTCAGCAACACGGACGGTAAAATGTCGGCTCCGATCAGAACATCTATCTGGGAACTCTCTAAAAATGTTGGATCTGCCAGGGGGATGGCCGGTAAATCAACCAGCGCATCTCGTGGAATTGGGTACGACGGAAGCATTCCAGCCAGTTCGGGCAAGACGTAAGCTGTGGTTTCTAGCTGAAGGCCTGGCTTATTAGGGGCTCGAATAGAAAAATGGCAGAGCTTGGTCGCCTGAGCGGAAACGGTTTGATTTAAGCCCGAAACTTGGGCTTGGATAAGGCGGAATGGCAGCTTAATCAGATTGAACAGGCGTTCCGAAATAAACGTTGCCTCAGAACCCGAGTCTATTAGAGCCCGAGCCCTGTAGTTCGTTCCCAAGTGGCATATATCAATAATGGCCGTGCCTAGCAAAACCGCTCTAGCCCCGGTTGCGAAATAGTTCTGCACACTGGGTGGATTTTCTAGACCGGTAGCGGCCCCTTGCACCGCTGGGTTTTGAGGGCTTGCAGACGAACTACTTGCGGAAGTTGACCCACGGGAAATGGGGTTGCCTTTATGCAACAGTGTATGATGCCGAGCTCGGCATGTGAAACAGCTGTGAGTGCTAGTACAGTCACGTAGCTGGTGTCCTCTTGCGAAGCAATTTAGGCAAAGCTGTTTTTTTTGATGTAGATTGTTCGCGCGTCCACAGACATCTGGAGAAAGCGCTGGCATAAGCGCACTGGATGACTTTCTTTTGAGCACAGGTCGCAATTCTTTGGTTTAGTAACTACCTTGGCTTCGAAAGAGTTGAGCTTCCTGGGAACGGGTTGACTCTTAGCGGTAGAGTGATTGCTGTGGCTGGGTTTCATATCCTCAATCGCCTCTAGCGTTCGGTATCGTTCGCTAAGAAACGTGTTCATTTCATCCCAGGTCGGAATGTCGGACTTGGATGAAAGGGACTGCTCCCATAAGGAAAGGGTCAGTTTCGGCAATCTACTGGCGCACAGGAATACCAGGAGACAGTCCCAGTTCTCCGTGGAAATGTTGGAATGAGCCAGCGCTATCAAACACCCTTGGATTGTGCTCTGTAGGTCTTTCAGTGCCTGGCCAGATTCGGTATTTACGGAACCCAAATTAAAAAGCAGTTTGAGTTGGCTATTTACTAGCAGTCTCTTATTTTCGAAACGGTCTCGAAGTGCTTCCCAAGCTGAATTGAAACCCTCATTTGTAAGAGGGGATTTGGACACGATTGCCTTAGCCTCGCCGCTAGTTTTAGCGTTGAGATGGAAAAGTTTTTTCGACCGATGTCAACCTAGGATTGTTGACATAAACTGCGGTAAAAAGATCCCTAAATGTTGGCCATTTCAAATAGTCTCCTTCGAAAACCTCAGTGTCGCATGGCGGTAGTCGGCAGCCGGACGAAAGCGGAATGGGCAGGGTGTTGGAATTGGCGTTGGCCGTTTGAGTTTTCACTCGCTCAATTTGTTCACTGAGTTTCGCGGTACAGGATTCGTAAACTTCATAGCAATGCTCATATTTGGCTTGCAGAAGTTCTAACATTGCATGCGCCTCCCCGCCCCCCGCAAGAATTGCGTCTGAACATACTTCGTACTCGTTCTCTACCCTGTCCCATAATGCCTTGATTTGATCACGTCGAACTTGGCACGTGTGGACCGAAGGATCTGAAGCCCCTGACACGTTTATTCTGGCTTCAAATGTGCTCAGACGGTCAGAGATCGAAATAAATTTGTCTAAAACTGCGTCGCGCTGGGCCATCTTTACGCTGGATCGCGTGATTTTTATTTGTGGAACTACAGGAGCGTTTAAGGAGCTGTCGCTTTTTGCGTTGGAAATCAACGCTTTGGGTTCTTGTTTACCCTGAGACACACGAGGGGACGCTGATCGTGGTCGCTCTAAGCTTACCCGCGGGGTTGTCTTCAAATTTTTCTTATCCCCTATGGGCATGCTCGAATAAGGATCAGGAAATTGGCTCTATTCGCAGTAAAATAAAAATCAATTTTATATTAAAATCAATGGACTCGTATTGATCTTGATTCCAAAATTATGTTTACTATTAATTGGTTTAATAAGCAGTAAATAAAAAACCTGGAATTTATGGAATGGAATGAATGACAATTTTTTTTTTTGGAACGAAGCATATAGGAAATATATCAAAAAGATAAATTGTATATATCCAGAATAGTCACGCTGCTGTGGGATTTGCCAATGACTACTTGGTAATTCGATAGGAAAAAATTAATAAACAATGTTAGTTGGAACACAACAAAACAATTTTTTAAGGTGTATTATTTATATATAATGTCGTATTTATTGTTTAATTATGCTTTGTTTGCCCACAGGTTACTTGAGTTGTTTATTATTGCTTGAGTTATTTATTATTATTTCTTGTATGGAATGGCGCACTGATGTTTATAAATAATAATCAATAATAATAATATATGCCAATATATCGCGTTTTATATGTGACGAAATGAATGGAATGTAACAATAACCCTTTTGAATATTTCCACTGTCCCAAGTGGATTTGGTCGCTCAAGCTTTGACGGAATGAATGGAATGTAACAATAAACCTGTTGAATGTTTCCACTGTCCCAAGTGGAATTGGTTGATCAAGCTTGGGATATATATGTATATATGTATAAGGAAATAACTTTACACAAAAAAAAAACGCAGGTGGAGCTGGAGTATTTCGTTATTAAATTTATTTGCTGCTCCGTCGTGTCGTGCGTAGCCCTCTTGATATGTCTGGTTATTTCTCACATACACTTGTTTGATGTTGTTTATGTAAACAAATACTTGACAAAGATAAAATTAATTTGAAATATGTGTGATCACTTTGCGTTTATTCTTTAACACACATAAACTGGGATGGTTGGGATGTTTGCTGGAAATGTTTGTTGTTTGTGGACTGTATTGTATTTTATTTTCGTATATGTATATGTTTCACGAATATGCGAATGTGGATATGTAAAATTATTATTTTAAATTATGTACGTATGTGAATAATTTTCTGGAATGTACGTAAGTGAATATATTTTCGGAAATGTACGTATGTAAATATGTTTCTGGAATGTACGTATGTAAATATGTTTCTGGAATGTACGTATGTAAATATGTTTCTGGAATGTACGTATGTAAATATGTTTCTGGAACGTACGTATGTGAATATAAAATGGAAATGGAAAAAAGGAAAACCGTGGAGTCGCAAAATGGCGATCGGTTGGAAATAGTAAAAATCGTACTTATCTTTTGTTCTTAAAATTGAAGAAAATCCACCGGTGCCGCTGGGAATTGCAGATCGATCCGGCTCGAAGGACCACAAAATGAAAAAGCTGGGGGGGGTGGCGGACTTCTGCCCGTGGAATTGATGAAGGAAATGGTGACTCGTTGGGTTCCCTTTTATTCACTCTGATTTTTATTTCAATATAATTTATTTCACATAAGTTGCACAACTTCACTTAGTGGCTTCGTAGTTATAACTGCTTAACTCTACTTAAATCTAATGCTAGGAGAGCGGGGGTGGAGACTGTTAACAGACCGAGAGCGAGATGAGAGTTCATCTGGACATAACTGCTCTCGACTGTTAACGCATAATTTGGACAGTGGCCCCTCCTTGGCGCGGACATTCTCCCCCCCTTGCGACGGCAAACGTAGCAACCAAGTTTTCCACACGTCTGGCGCCTTAAGATTGTCTACAGGATCCCGAGACAATCCAGCCGAACACAGTGCTTTGTGCGACAGGCAGCCCCTCATCCAGATTTAGGAACCCGGGTTGGATGACGTCACGATAGACGTCAGAGCCCAACACCAGGGATATCGTCGCCGGGCGATGAAACTGTTCATCAGCAAGACGGATATCATTAAACCTAGCGCGAACATCGTCGGCTAGTGCACGGATTGGAGTGCGAGTGGAGAAGTTGGGGCTGACCTTGAGCACCACGTCGATTTTGAAGGTGCCTGTTCGTGACCTTATCGTCGCCGAACAGACCGTCTCGTCTCCGACGCTTGTCGTGGGGAGCCGGAACGCCGTAGCGAGCGATCTATCAATGGTGCTCACCGGGGAACACGGGTCGATCAGGGCACCCGTCTCGTATTTATTGGTTCCTGTGTCGAGAACCACGATGGCCGTCGGGATGATTTGCACACTCCGATGCTGCAACAGAGACGCCACAGACGGAGCTGCAGTTGGCGCTTCGGCCTGGTCGGAATGCTGGGCACGATTCCGCGGGCTGGGTGTTGGACCCCGAGAGCGTGAGCCGGAAGCCGATGGGCGTGATGCAGTTACCGAAGGTCGCACTGGAGAAATTGACTGGCGGCGCGAACTGGAAGACTCGCGCATATGGAGCAACGTGTGGTGGTCCTGCCCACATTTCTTGCACGTGTCTCCACTGCGACATACTTCTTCGGAGTGCTGATGTGCCAGGCAATTAGCGCAGTATTTGTTAATGATAACGGCGCGTAGCCGCCTTTCAGTACTGAGCCTCAGAAACCTGTTACATTTCCGTAGCGGATGGATTCCCCGACAGACACGGCAGCGGTAGGATCGAGTACCTCGGGAACGTCTGTCGTCCAGAGCTTGGGCGCTGCGAGGTCGTGGAGCCATGGTTTTAATGCTTTAATATATAAAAAAAAAATAAATGATAAGTACATTTAGTGTCAAGCGTGAACGAATTTTGGAGCATGAGGACAGAAGTCACTATTTTGGAAGTACTGAGGCTGCCTTGGCTTCCATAGGAAGAAGTACTAGCTTATGGACGGGGCGTTTAATAATTCCTCGAGCGGTACGGATTTCTACTACGCGAACTCTACTATCGGCCCCTGGAAAGACAGATACAACTCTGCCGAGCCGCCAGTCGTTTGATGGCATATTGTCTTCTTTGACTACCACCATATCATCGACTTGTATATCTTTGGACGGATTCTGCCACTTATTGCGCTTGTGCAGTTCCTTTAAATATTCCTCTTTCCATCGCGCACTGAACTGCTGATGCAGGGCCTTTAAATGTTGCCAGCGATTTATAATCGACTTAGCATCGCCCTTAATTTCGGGTTCAGCTGTGGAAAGCAACGGACCCCCAATCAGAAAGTGGCCTGGCGTTAACGCCAACAAATCAGAAGGATTTTCGGACATGGGAGACAGTGGCCTGGAGTTAAGGCACGCTTCAACTTTGGCAAGAAGGGTAGAGAGCTCTTCAAACGTATACTTCCGACTTGACGTCGACTTGTAGAAAAGTGTTTTAAAGCTTTTCACTCCAGCCTCCCATAGTCCTCCCATATGTGGAGCTCCTGGTGGAATGAAACGCCACAAAAGTCCCTGATGGCTATAGGATTCAGTCACAGACTCCTTGATCGCTTGCATAAAATCACGCGAAAGTAGAGTCGCTGCCCCCACAAAGGTTTTGCCATTATCCGAATGAACCCGCTGAGGACAACCCCTCCTCGCTACGAATCGGGCAAAGGCTGCGAGGAACTTCTCGGTTGTGAGGTCGGAAGTAGGCTCTAAATGGATCGCCTTTGTGGAGAAACATACAAACACGCAAACATATCCCTTGGTAATGAGGGATAGTTTTTTATTTCAAATGGGCCTGCATAATCAATGCCAGTATATGTAAAAGGCCTGGAAAAGGACACTCGATCGGTCGGAAGATCGCCCATTAATTGCGTCTGTAATTTCTTCTTGTAAATAGTACACACCTTACAGGCGTTTAGCACAGCTTTTACCAGATTCTTGAGTTTAGGAATCCAATACTTCGATCGAATGAGGCGTACCACTAGTTGGTTGCCGCCATGCAGGGAAATCTGGTGTGAAAAAAGGACGAGCAGACGAGAAAGCCTACAGTTATATGGCAGTATAATAGGATGGCGCTCGTCATACTGAAGTGCTGTTGAGGCAGTAATGCGACCACATGCTCTTAAAAGGCCGTGCTGGTCTAGGAATGGAAACAGGTTGGCTATCGGGCTGGACACTGGAATTGGACACTTATCGTTTAGGAATTTAAGCTCTTGGGTATATTCCTCACGTTGAGCATATAGAATAAGGGCTCTTTCAGCTTCTCGGACCTCCTCCTTTGTAGGCCGGTCAGCTGGGCCCCTCGGCATCTTGCGGCAGCGTTGAGTGAACCGTAACACGTACGCAAGGACCCGCAGAGCCTTGTCCAATTTGGAGAATCGCTCCAGAAAATCGTCGGATGGGGCCTTTGCGAAATTGACCTTCACAGCACGCTGCTCTAAGTCTGTAACTGGAGTCGCAAGCCCCTGTGTTGGCCACTGGCCTTTTGGCTGTTGTAACCAGTCCGGTCCTTTCCACCAGAGTTGGCTGTGAACCAGATCCTGCAGCGAAACTCCTCGGCTGGCTAGGTCCGCGGGATTGTGTTCAGATCGCACATGCGCCCAATGCTCAGCGCTCGTCACCTGAGTAATCCTGGTCACTCGGTTGGCTACAAACGTGGCCCATTGGCATGCCGGTTTGTTCAACCATGCGAGGACGATGGTGGAATCAGTCCAGCAGGAAATGTCGGAATTGGAAATTTGCATATTCGGAAGGATAACTGCGATCATTTCTGACAACAACAAGGCCCCACACAGTTCGAGCCGTGGAAGGGACACCGTTTTAACAGGTGCGACTCGGGTCTTGGCGGTAAGCAGATGTGTCATAATATTATGTCCTACTTCAACCCGCAAGTATATTGCGGCCCCATATGCCTTCTGCGACGCATCACAAAACCCATGATGCTCGACTTTCACACCTGGCTGGAACCCAACCCACCTAGGATTACGGATTTGCTTGAGCTCGGACTAGCTGCGCAAAAACTCTTGCCATCTTTGATTCATTTCTGTGGGGATATTTTCATCCCAGCCCAACTGTTGCAACCAAATTTCTTGCATAAAGATTTTTGAGCGGACAATAAACGGGGACAGCCATCCCGCGGGGTCAAAAAGTTTCGCGATCTGGGAAAGAACCTCTCTCTTCGTATACGTAGATTCAATCGAAACTAGCGGTGGAACAAAATAGAACTCGTCCGAGGTCGCATTCCACGGAACCCCCAGTGTTTTGGTAGTGCTTTCGGAATTGAGATCGCGAAAGTCATCGTGGAGTAGGTGTTCGTTAGGGATAGCTTCGAGTATGCTATTCTGATTCGCCGTCCACTTTCTCAACCGGAACCCGGCAAGGTTAAAAGCGTGGCAAAGCTCGCTGATAGCAAGTCGAGCCTCTTGTATGCAATTGGCCCCTGCCAGAACATCGTCTACGTACATAAAATGCCGAATAATATTGGTTGCTTTAGGAAATTCCGTTTCTACGTCGTCTGCCAATTGTTGGAGTACGCGAAGTGCCAGAAACGGTGCACAGTTGACACCAAAGGTGACGGTTTTTAGTTCGAAATCGCTTACTTCTCCTTCTTTGTTGCGGAATAAGATTCTTTGGAACGGCGTGTGCTTGGGATCGACCCAGATTTGACGGTACATTTTTGTAATGTCTGCACTGAACACGTACTGGAAATAACGCCACTTCAAGATCTGAATGGTTAAATCAGATTGTAGGACTGGACCAGCATGAAGAATATCGTTCAAGCTTGTCCCATTTGCTGAAGGGCTAGAAGCATTGAATACCACGCGTAGTTTGGTGGTGGTGCTCTCGGGTTTGATCACAGCATGGTGTGGAAGATAATAGTTTGGAGTATCGTAAGACGGGGGAACTTCTCTCATATGACCCAGATCCAAATACTCTTGAATGACTGAGTCATATTGCTCTTTTAGTGGAAAGTCTCTTTTTAAACGGTTTTCGTTCCTCAGAAGATGAGCTAGGGCAATGGATCGCGAGTGCCCCAATTTGGATCCGAATTTTCGGGTTCGCGAAACGGTAACGTTACCACGTATTTCCCGCTTGCGTCTCTAGTGGTGGTTTGGAGAAAATTGCTCTCGCAATAGGAATCGGATTCCTTTACCCTCCTTGTTGGTATATTCTCCACCTCCCAAAACTTAGTGAGAAGTTTTTCTAAGACCCTGTCACTTGTTTCGGTTATCTGGGTCGTGAAAGCTGCTACCCGCTTTTGGACTGATGCATTGGACACTGGGCCGGTAAGCACCCAGCCGAAAATAGTCTCCTGTCCTAGCAGCGAGCCGCAAATGTTGGTGCGCGTGCCGCTCAGCAACACGGACGGTAAAATGTCGGCTCAGATCAGAACATCTATCTGGGAACTCTCTAAAAATGTTGGATCTGCCAGGGGGATGGCCGGTAAATCAACCAGTGGCATATATCAATAATGGCCGTGCCTAGCAAAACCGCTCTAGCCCCGGTTGCGAAATAGTTCTGCACACTGGGTGGATTTTCTAGACCGGTAGCGGCCCCTTGCACCGCTGGGTTTTGAGGGCTTACAGACGAACTACTTGCGGAAGTTGACCCACGGGAAATGGGGTTGCCTTTATGCAACAGTGTATGATGCCGAGCTCGGCATGTGAAACAGCTGTGAGTGCTAGTACAGTCACGTAGCTGGTGTCCTCTTGCGAAGCAATTTAGGCAAAGCTGTTTTTTTTTTATGTAGATTGTTCGCGCGTCCACAGACATCTGGAGAAAGCGCTGGCATAAGCGCACTGGATGACTTTCTTTTGAGCACAGGTCGCAATTCTTTGGTTTAGTAACTACCTTGGCTTCGAAAGAGTTGAGCTTCCTGGGAACGGGTTGACTCTTAGCGGTAGAGTGATTGCTGTGGCTGGGTTTCATATCCTCAATCGCCTCTAGCGTTCGGTATCGTTCGCTAAGAAACGTGTTCATTTCATCCCAGGTCGGAATGTCGGACTTGGATGAAAGGGACTGCTCCCATAAGGAAAGGGTCAGTTTCGGCAATCTACTGGCGCACAGGAACACCAGGAGACAGTCCCAGTTCTCCGTGGAAATGTTGGAATGAGCCAGCGCTATCAAACACCCTTGGATTGTGCTCTGTAGGTCTTTCAGTGCCTGGCCAGATTCGGTATTTACGGAACCCAAATTAAAAAGCAGTTTGAGTTGGCTATTTACTAGCAGTCTCTTATTTTCGAAACGGTCTCGAAGTGCTTCCCAAGCTGAATTGAAACCCTCATTTGTAAGAGGGGATTTGGACACGATTGCCTTAGCCTCGCCGCTAGTTTTAGCGTTGAGATGGAAAAGTTTTTCGACCGATGTCAACCTAGGATTGTTGACATAAACTGCGGTAAAAAGATCCCTAAATGTTGGCCATTTCAAATAGTCTCCTTCGAAAACCTCAGTGTCGCATGGCGGTAGTCGGCAGCCGGACGAAAGCGGAATGGGCAGGGTGTTGGAATTGGCGTTGGCCGTTTGAGTTTTCACTCGCTCAATTTGTTCACTGAGTTTCGCGGTACAGGATTCGTAAACTTCATAGCAATGCTCATATTTGGCTTGCAGAAGTTCTAACATTGCATGCGCCTCCCCGCCCCCCGCAAGAATTGCGTCTGAACATACTTCGTACTCGTTCTCTACCCTGTCCCATAATGCCTTGATTTGATCACGTCGAACTTGGCACGTGTGGACCGAAGGATCTGAAGCCCCTGACACGTTTATTCTGGCTTCAAATGTGCTCAGACGGTCAGAGATCGAAATAAATTTGTCTAAAACTGCGTCGCGCTGGGCCATCTTTACGCTGGATCGCGTGATTTTTATTTGTGGAACTACAGGAGCGTTTAAGGAGCTGTCGCTTTTTGCGTTGGAAATCAACGCTTTGGGTTCTTGTTTACCCTGAGACACACGAGGGGACGCTGATCGTGGTCGCTCTAAGCTTACCCGCGGGGTTGTCTTCAAATTTTTCTTATCCCCTATGGGCATGCTCGAATAAGGATCAGGAAATTGGCTCTATTCGCAGTAAAATAAAAATCAATTTTATATTAAAATCAATGGACTCGTATTGATCTTGATTCCAAAATTATGTTTACTATTAATTGGTTTAATAAGCAGTAAATAAAAAACCTGGAATTTATGGAATGGAATGAATGACAATTTTTTTTTTGGAACGAAGCATATAGGAAATATATCAAAAAGATAAATTGTATATATCCAGAATAGTCACGCTGCTGTGGGATTTGCCAATGACTACTTGGTAATTCGATAGGAAAAAATTAATAAACAATGTTAGTTGGAACACAACAAAACAATTTTTTAAGGTGTATTATTTATATATAATGTCGTATTTATTGTTTAATTATGCTTTGTTTGCCCACAGGTTACTTGAGTTGTTTATTATTGCTTGAGTTATTTATTATTATTTCTTGTATGGAATGGCGCACTGATGTTTATAAATAATAATCAATAATATTAATATATGCCAATATATCGCGTTTTATATGCGACGAAATGAATGGAATGTAACAATAACCCTTTTGAATATTTCCACTGTTCCAAGTGGATTTGGTCGCTCAAGCTTTGACGGAATGAATGGAATGTAACAATAAACCTGTTGAATGTTTCCACTGTCCCAAGTGGAATTGGTTGATCAAGCTTGGGATATATATGTATATATGTATAAGGAAATAACTTTACACAAAAAAAAAACGCAGGTGGAGCTGGAGTATTTCGTTATTAAATTTATTTGCTGCTCCGTCGTGTCGTGCGTAGCCCTCTTGATATGTCTGGTTATTTCTAACATACACTTGTTTGATGTTGTTTATGTAAACAAATACTTGACAAAGATAAAATTAATTTGAAATATGTGTGATCACTTTGCGTTTATTCTTTAACACACATAAACTGGGATGGTTGGGATGTTTGCTGGAAATATTTGTTGTTTGTGGACTGTATTGTATTTTATTTTCGTATATGTATATGTTTCACGAATATGCGAATGTGGATATGTAAAATTATTATTTTAAATTATGTACGTATGTGAATAATTTTCTGGAATGTACGTAAGTGAATATATTTTCGGAAATGTACGTATGTAAATATGTTTCTGGAATGTACGTATGTAAATATGTTTCTGGAATGTACGTATGTAAATATGTTTCTGGAATGTACGTATGTAAATATGTTTCTGGAACGTACGTATGTGAATATAAAATGGAAATGGAAAAAAGGAAAACCGTGGAGTCGCAAAATGGCGATCGGTTGGAAATAGTAAAAATCGTACTTATCTTTTGTTCTTAAAATTGAAGAAAATCCACCGGTGCCGCTGGGAATTGCAGATCGATCCGGCCGAAGAACCACAAAATGAAAAAGCTGGGGGGGTTGGCGGACTTCTGCCCGTGGAATTGATGAAGGAAATGGTGACTCGTTGGGTTCCCTTTTATTCACTCTGATTTTTATTTCAATATAATTTATTTCACATAAGTTGCACAACTTCACTTAGTGGCTTCGTAGTTATAACTGCTTAACTCTACTTAAATCTAATGCTAGGAGAGCGGGGGTGGAGACTGTTAACAGACCGAGAGCGAGATGAGAGTTCATCTGGACATAACTGCTCTCGACTGTTAACGCATAATTTGGACAGTGGCCCCTCCTTGGCGCGGACACTTGTGAAACTTCAGCCTCTATCGTGTAATCGTCGGATATTGTAGTGTTGCATCTGACGGCGAAGGCTCTGTTGTAAAGGTACGATTCAAGTATCCTGTGAGTGTTTTCCGGCAGTAACATTCTGATTTTATGCATAAGGCCATCAAGCCAGACTCGGTCGAAAGCCTGCGCAACGTCAAGGAATACCGCACTGCAGTATTCCCGAAGCTCGAATGCAGTTCGTATTTCTGTTGTTAATCTATTGACTTGCTCTATTGTTCCATGGCTTTCTCGAAAGCCAAATTTATGTGCCGGAATAACGTTGTGCTCTTTCAGATGACGGACTATGCGCGTCAGAAGTCATTTTTCGAGCAGTTTTGACAGACACGAGAGTAAACTTATCGGTCTGTATGAAGCTGGTATTGTGCGATCTTTTCCTGGCTTTGGGATCATTATGATTACCGACTTTTTCCATTTTTTTGGAAAGTAGCCAAGTCGTGTAATCCCGTTAAAGAGTTTACAAATTACCTCAACTGCACAATTTGGGAGTTCAATTAGCATCTTAGGAGTTATTAGATCACCTCCTGGGGCCTTTTTTGTTTGTAATTGCTCGCTGATGACTTTTGCAACTTCGTTTGGTTGAAACAGAATGGGCGCCGTCTCAGTTCCAATTTGAACTGACGGCGACGGTAGTGTGAATGAATTATTTGCAGGGTTTGGCTGAAAAACATTTCGAAGGTGTAAAGCAAATGTACAAGCTCTGTTTTTGTCGCTTCTGGCCCAGCTGCCTGAAGAGTCTCTTATGGGAGTTACTGTTTCGGCCGGCGGACTTAGCTCGGTGGAGACAGACGACGGTTTCCAGGCTCCTGAAAGATCCCGGTTCGCAGGACTCCGCGGAGGCTTGTGGAGCCCCCGACCCGACGGGTCGCGGCAATATTATCAGCCGACGTCGCCTCAGTCAGCTTCCTACCCCCTGGAAGACGACGAAGATGACGCCAGTGACCGGGATTCGGAGCTATTCAGCAGGCCCTCACGTTCCAGGGAAAGCTCACCAGGTGGGGCCAGCGGTTACCCCAACGGACGACGACCAGGGGAGCCGTACTATACGGAGTCCCGACGGCCCACCTCGGAGGAGGAGTACCCGTGGACCCGACGTGACCCTCGGTCTGGCCATCCGGGTTACCCAAGACCCAGTCCTCCAAGATTCCCGGACGTGGAGCATTCGTACCATCACACGTCCGAAGACCAGGTCTGCCGGTACGCTGGACACGTATCGCTTATGCGTATCGACGTTGACGTCGAGAAGGCAGTCGGCGAGAGGGTAGGACAACCGAGGACCCCGCCCCGACGGACTGTAGTACCCCCCGTGTCGATTTCTCAAGGGGTTCAGACATCCCCAGCCGTGGAGCGGGTCAAGAAGGCGAAACTGTCTAGCCGGAGTACTCAGACCTCTCCGTCTAACCAAGGTCGGTTGCGGGATGTAGAACCCGTACAGGAAGCAGGACTCCCCGAACCCAGGTGCGACCCCAATGTCATAACGTCGGACTCCGCGGATCCCGTATACCTAGCGGGATTCGAGCTGATCTCCGACAGTGAAGACGACGAAGGAGAAAGGCCACTATTCCGCCGTTGCTTCCAAACCTCGCCGCAGCAAGATCTGCAGGACGTGGACACCTCGGCCAGATCTCGCCCAGATTATCTCCATCGAGGAGACGCTGGACAGCGGTGGGACGGGGCCGTAGATCTCCAGCACTTCCCCAACTGTGCTCATCCGATCGACCAACTCGCCGAATGGGAAGATCGCTTGCTCGACCAGGTCCTAATGGATATTTCGGAGATCGATTCGAACGAATCCGCCGCCAGGGATACCCCACCAAGTGCTGCGATGACGGGCGAAGTAAACGCCGTACCGACTTCCGCATTGGAGTTGGCGGAACCCGCAGAAGGGGAGGATGACCTTTGCCCATTACCGGAGGGCTGGATTGGTGGTAGCGGTTTGCGTTACCTACCTAGACGTATTGTCCAGGAGATCAGAAGGAAGGTAGCGGCCCGGGCCGGCCGCGGACGCCGAGTCCGCATAGGTATAGGAGGCGTCGGACTCCGCTTCATCGTCACCATCAAGAGTGACGGGAGCCTCTTTATCGCCTCACGGGAAGACGGTGTACGATACAATTTTTAGTAGTATGTAAGGTTATAGGTATAAGCGACTTATCATGAATAATAAATATTAAGTTAATAGTATGTAAGGTTATAGGTGTAAGCGACGCATAATGGATAATAAATATTAAGTTGAAACCGAATATTAATTAAGTTCCAAACCCGAGTGGCAACGCCAGCCGATATTTAGTGAGTAATAGAAAATACTAGAAATTTAGGAACATACTAAAAATCCCGAAAGCGAGAAAAAGGGAGCGTGGGGAAGGTGGTCATACACCGATCGAGCGAGCGGTCTCTCGTGTCGGAATAGTAAGACGGGCCGGACGTGTCTCCCGCAGCGATTTTCCGTATAATCCGAGTAACGCCTCGACCGCGCGGCGGCACGCGACCAGTGAATAAGTGAGCTGATCGGTGTTTTAAGGTTAGTGTGTATAATATTCCTCCCCGTTGAGTAAAGACGGTGTAGCGGACTCGTAGGAGGGTATTAGATAAAAAAAAAAATAATCTAGAAAAAAAAAAGAAATAAAGAGAAGTATAAGTGAAATCCCTCGTTTGTGCATGTGGCCTGTACGCGAACATTTGGCCCGTCTGGTCTAGTATCTTAGCTTCCCTCTTAGTAGTATTTGAGACCTGTACGCGGACACCCGGCCCGTCTGGTCTAGTATCTTGGCCCCCCACATCGTAGTATTTGAGACCCGCACGTGGACACCCGTCCCGTCTGGTCTTGTATCTTAGATTCCCCCCTTCGTAGCGCATGCGACCGGCACGCGGATACCCGGCCCGTATGGCCTAGTGCCCTAGCTTTCCTCCTCGTAGCGCATGCGATCGGCACGCGGACACCCGGCCCGTCTGGTCTAGTACTATAGCTTTCCTCCTCGTAGTGCATGTGATCTGCGCGCGGACATCATTCCCGACTGGTCAATCATACCGCCATCCTTTTCCTTCCAATCCCCCCACGTCCGACAAATTCTACCCGTCTTGGCCTCGCCCGAAGATCCAGCCCGGTGGATTTTTGGCATCCGATACGTCGAAAACGACTTGCGCGTGACGCCACCCACCAGCCGAAATAGTCCCGGCTTGGCCTCGCCTGAAGGTCCAGCTCGGTGGAATTTTGGCCTCTGACACGCGGAAAACGTCTTACGTGTCCCAATCGCGGAAGTGAACAGTGGGATTACCCGGCGTTCCCACCCTCGTGAAGTCGTTCGCCTGGCTTGGCCTCGCCCCAAAGTCCAGCCCGTGGAATTTTTAACTCCGGAGCGAGATACGGCGCAATCATTTCCTACACTACCTCTCTCTCCTGGCGTGCATAAGAACTTTCGGCGTGACCTCCCAAACGACTCATTCACTCGTTGAATGAAACTCTCTAGTCCGGTGTTGCGGTGATTTACAAATTTCTTGTAAAGGACTCCTGGATCTGACTGAGATCTGTACCCCGTCCAGAGAGCATCCTTACAAGGTTTTCTTTTAAGACAGAAATATTGGAGTGAAAATAGTTGGCGCCTCTGCTGACCGGAATGGCGGTGGTGAATTTTGGCTTGAAGGAGTGATCCGCTGAGCATTGGCAAAAATAATATTTTAAGTTGCGGTTGTTACTTCGAAAAAAGAGGAAATGTAGGTGAATAATAAGTCAAAAAATAAATATTTCGGTTATTTCGCTTTTTTGATAAAACCCATATTTCGGCAGAGTTACTCGGACATTAAAGTGGAGGTGGCTTAGTGAGAGTGGATGGAAACACGACGAAAGCGGTCGTCAAAGATGACCAGAAGTCTGCTCAGGGGCTTTTTACAAACTTGTAATTAATGACACAGAGTATGTTTCGAATTTGAAAAGTTAGAATTCATTGACTTTTACAAGGTTAAATTTCAAAACGAATTTAAACGCAATAAACTTGTAATATGGTGGCAGATGCGGTTCTCCGTTGCAAGCGCGCAACTATTGGCGTAAACGTTATGTGTTTACACTTTTGCGCATTTATTTTTATACGCCAGATCAGCTAGTAGTGCTGTTGCCTGAATTGGGCATTTGGACCGACTTAGGATCGCGGTATCGTCTGCGAATGTAGAAGTAGTTAGCCGCTCGTTCTTGGGAATATCTGCGGTGTAAAGGAGAAATAGAGTTGGACCAAGGGCGCTACCTTGTGAAACTTCAGCCTCTATCGTGTAATCGTCGGATATTGTAGTGTTGCATCTGACGGCGAAGGCTCTGTTGTAAAGGTACGATTCAAGTATCCTGTGAGTGTTTTCCGGCAGTAACATTCTGATTTTATGCATAAGGCCATCAAGCCAGACTCGGTCGAAAGCCTGCGCAACGTCAAGGAATACCGCACTGCAGTATTCCCGAAGCTCGAATGCAGTTCGTATTTCTGTTGTTAATCTATTGACTTGCTCTATTGTTCCATGGCTTTCTCGAAAGCCAAATTTATGTGCCGGAATAACGTTGTGCTCTTTCAGATGACGGACTATGCGCGTCAGAAGTCATTTTTCGAGCAGTTTTGACAGACACGAGAGTAAACTTATCGGTCTGTATGAAGCTGGTATTGTGCGATCTTTTCCTGGCTTTGGGATCATTATGATTACCGACTTTTTCCATTTTTTTGGAAAGTAGCCAAGTCGTGTAATCCCGTTAAAGAGTTTACAAATTACCTCAACTGCACAATTTGGGAGTTCAATTACCATCTTCGGAGTTATTAGATCACCTCCTGGGGCCTTTTTTGTTTGTAATTGCTCGCTGATGACTTTTGCAACTTCGTTTAGTTGAAACAGAATGGGCGCCGTCTCAGTTCCAATTTGAACTGACGGCGACGGTAGTGTGAATGAATTATTTGCAGGGTTTGGCTGAAAAACATTTCGAAGGTGTAAAGCAAATGTACAAGCTCTGTTTTTGTCGCTTCTGGCCCAGCTGCCTGAAGAGTCTCTTATGGGAGTTACTGTTTCGGCCGGCGGACTTAGATTTGGGTGGGCCCTCCACAAGGGATGCTTTGTGCTGGTGGGTGAAAGTTTCTCAATGTACTGTGCTTTTTCTTCTTCGTGCCTTAGAGCCCTGGTAAGTCTGCGACCAGCTTTCTTAAGGCTATGTTTTGAGGATGGCGATCTGCTGGTTTGCCAAGCACGTCTCAAACGTCTTTTCTCCAAAGCAGACTCCAGTGCATCGGCATAGCAATCGATGTCCTCCTTGATGTTGAGCTGGGGAGTTATTTCAATGGGGGAACTAACGTACTTTTTGAACTTCAGCCAATTGGTTCGATGCGACGTCAGCCTACAAGGGTGCTCGATTAGTTCCAGGTTTTGAAGAAAAGGTATTAGCACTGGTGAGTTCGATGGTAGATCAAAAAGTGATTTTGCAGATATTAGATTGCGAGGAATATTTTTTGTCACAGCAAAATCAATTAAATCAGGTAGTTTCCTAGGATCTGTAGGCCAGTATGTAGGACTGCCTGGTGAAACGTAGTCAAGTTTGTTGCATGTGTTGATGAGTGCATTATATAGTTGCCTTCCTTTGGGGGTCACAAGGCGGGATCCTCATTGTGTGTGCTTGACGTTGTAATCACCTGCTGCTATAAATCGCTCTCCAAGTTAATTGTAGAAGTCTTCGGAGACTGTAAAGCGGGGTGGGCAGTAGACAGCGGCGATGGCAAGCTTGAGGTTGCCCAATTGTAATTTTATCGATGTAGCTTGCAGATAATTTTTTGCAAGCCGTTGGTGAAAGTGGTGTTTGGCGCGGTCTCTTATTAGGATGCCAGTTCCGCCATGAGCTTTACCATCTGGATGATCGGTGCCGTAAAACGTGTATCCCCGTATTTGAAAGTTATATTTGCTGGTAAGATGCGTTTCTGCCAGCAACATAACGTCGATGTAATTTTCGTTCAGAAATTGAGTTATTTCAGGTATATGCCGTGAAAGACCGTTGGCGTTCCACAGAGTTATTCGAAGGCTAGGCATAATTTATTTGGACTGCTGAGCTGCAAGCATTTGTAACAAGATATTTTGGTTTTGCAATAGAGTTTGGTGGTTTTCATGAAGGATATAAATTCCATCATATTTTTTTGCAAAGTTATCATCATAGTTTCCATGTTACCTTGTGGCTGCCTCATGGCCTGCTGTATATTATCGATTTTCGGCTCTATGTGAGCTGTGCCTGATCTTAGAGCACTGGCGTAGGAAATGCCGTTGGTGGTAATTGAGGGCCCAAATGATGACCTGGCTGCTTTTGCGAAGAAAACTTCCGGTGTCGTTTGTGATTTCATGTAGATGTTCTGGCGTGCCGTGGTCGCTCGTTGCATACGACTTTTCATCTCCTTGTAGACTGAACAGCCTCTGTAGTTTGCTGTGTGGTTTCCTTGGCAGTTTACACACTTTTAGTGAGAGAGTCTTCCTTGTTGGCAGGGCAGGGTTCGGAGTCGTGGCAGTTTCCACAAGCTACACAAACTGACCTGAGGGTGCAGTAAGCCCTGGTGTGTCCGTATTCCTGGCAATTTGTGCATTGCACTGGCCCGTTCCGTTTTTGCGGCTCTTCGACTGTGATCCTACGGTGCAGAAGGTACTGCAACTTGACTGCGTTTTTTTCAAAGTTCTGCTGTCTGGCTCCAGCTCGACCTTGAAAAGTGGTTGCGGCTTCTTGTTTTTGTTTATAATATTTATAACATGTTCTGCGCAAAAACCGTTTTCTTATAAAGCCTCTATAATTTCGGAGGGGATCACATCGGGTTCTATTCCCTTGAACACAACTTTTCAGCTGGTACGTGTAGTAATTCGTTTTGACTTCGTTTAAGTACATCGGCACTGCTCGGAAATCTTCTTCTGTTTAGGTTTGAAGTTTGGTTTCGCTTATATTCCCTTTCATAAGCGGAATAACATGAAAGTTTTCTTTTCCGACAAGCTGACTAGGACGTTGGAGATCTTCTCCCGAATAAAGATAGGTGGTGGCTTAAGTTTCTTAGGGGCTAATTCTTCAGACTCTGTTTCAGGCTCCGCCAGAATGGAGAATCGATTTTTATTTAATGGACCGAGATTTTCAGGGCCTTTGTTGGTACGGCTTATTTTGGGCATATTGCCGCCAGATTTTTTTGGGGGCAAGCTTGCGCTTGGAAATATTAATGTAGCGATCCGTGCCTGTCTGCATGGCCGAACCCGCTTGCGGAATTGTCATTTCACCTTCCGTAGCTTTGTTTTTGCCGTTTGACCCGATTTTTGCACTTAGTTGTGTGGTTGCTTTACCCGCCACAGAGACCGTTGTGGTTGACGTTGTAGAAACTGTTGTTGTTGCACTATGTGGCAGAAGCTCGGTTGGAGTTTTGCATTGCTCACTCCATGGCGTTTGATCGGTGAAAAGTAGGGCGGAAGAGCAAGAACTAGCTCTCTGGTTTTCGGCGGTCAGTAAACTTACACTTTCTTGCACTTTCGGTTCTAGAGTATTACTCGTGAAAGAGATACAAGCATTGTTACGGGCCAAGGAGAGACGACGTTTGTCTTGCTCTCTCTGACGGGCTTCGTCTTGTTGTTTTTGGCGTTGAGTGTGCTGATCCACGTTCTTACTCATTTGTTAATTTCGACTGAGCAACTATTTATTTTTCCGGAGCGTTAAGAATACACATCCACACGCGACCGGAGACAATAATCATTCATTTTTAATTAAGTTTTTTTGTTGAACATGCGGTGTTAAATGGGTCTTTTGGGATTAAGCTGGAAATTTCGTACAGGCCACTATTGCGAGTTGTTCTATGAGTCGTATTAAGTTTGTTCATCTGATTATTTGAGATTTTTCAAAATAAAAGTAACAATTACCTGTGATTTGTCAAAATAAAAATTTCTAATAACGATTACCTTCGATTTTTCAATATAAATGTATGTATAAATTTCAAATAACGCTTATTTCAGATTCGTTTAAATGAAATTCTTAAATCACATTTATTTGAGACTTTTTTCATAAAAATAAGAATTACATTTTATATTTTAGTTTTAAAACATGGGGGAAATAACTAAAACTTTGATTTAATACAAATTTTGTTTATCCCAACTCATTGGTAGTGATTTTTATATTCCAATACCGATTATTTTCGGTCCCGGTTCACAGTTCCTTGATGGTCACAGGCAACCATACAATGTAAATTTAGTGAAACAAGCCCCAACACCTCTGAAGACATAGAAATCAGGTCGTTACTCAAGAAACATTTGAGAAATGGAAGGCATCAAAAAAAACCGATATGCACCACTATGTTGTTTATATTTATATTGTTGAACGTTAATGCACTACAAACAAATGGACCAACGAAACCAAACCGTGCTTGTTACGCGCGGACCCTGTTATCATAGTGGGCAGCTATCGAGTTCGCGAGGAAATCACAAATAATTTATAAAAAAAAAAATAAATCTAAGTACGGTGCAAATCCGTTAAAACTGTAGTTTTTAGAACAGGGATAGAGGTTGAAATGCAAATTTGATTATATAGATTATTATAATTATTACAAAGAACACGAAATGGTTCATACAGGCCAAAATTTGAGGTACATCTTGGTAAGTTAAGAAAATGGTAGCTACAGGTTGGTCTAAAAGGCACATTGAAAGTTAAGTTACAAGAGTAGGTAAATTAAGCAATAGTCATTTACTAGAGTAAGAAGGCAACCTTAGGTTTTGATCCCAGTTCAAACCACGAAGGGTGAAAAGAAGAACTTTTTTACACCGACTCAATACGATCAATTTGTACTTGATATTGGGGACTTCAAACGGGAGCGCAATATTCTAAATTAGGACGGACAAGGGAAGTAAATAGTAATTTAGTTGTATAGGGATCGTCAAATTCTGTTGACCATCGCTTAATAAATCCAAGAACACTCATACTCTTGTTAACAAATGACTTTATGTGAAGAAGAAGAAGAACTCCTAAATCGTTGACCGAATATTTTCGGTCCAGTATGAAGAGAATAGCTTAGAAATGAAGGGGTACACCTATAAAATGTCATTACGTTACATTTAAGGCAATTCAGATTTAAGAGGTAAGAAAACAATCAATATCAGACTGTAAACCGAAACGGGATTGGAAATTATTATAGGACAAACAAAGCTTAACATAATCAGGATACATTAATACTCAATTATATGATATGACAGAAGGAAGATCATTAATGAATAAATAATAAATGACTACCCTAAAGGCTCTCCAGATGTTACGTTAATCATATTGGAAAGTGCGTTTTTAAAAACAATCCTCTGAATTCTTCAAATAATTTTAAATCCAAGTTAAAAAATTATTCGAAATTCCGAGCTGATCTAATTGAAATAAAAGAAGAGAATGATTAACAGAAGCAAAAGCCTTACTAAAATCTGTATATATAACATCAGTCTGCACTTTATTATTAAATCCTTTAACTATAACATATGTCAATTCAAGTAGGTTCGTGGTAGTACACCTTCGCTTAACAAAACCATGGTGATATTTGTTAGGAACACTAATGTTGCATATGAGAAGTAATATTGCAGACAATTTAGATATACCCCTATAATTTTGAACATCCGACTTTCCTCCCTTTTTATGGAGTGGAATAATAAAAGAATCTTTCCAGATAGATGGAAAAACTGATGTTGAGGTAGACAATTAAAACAGTTTAAGCATCGTTTCACAATTAGTTGAGGCACAAAACTTAGGCACGCTCCCAGGAAACCCGTCCGGCTCTGGAGAGTATGTGGGTGTTGTGGTCTCCAAATTCTTTAGAAGAGAACTTTCTTTTATTACCGGGAAAAAATACAATTTGACCTGTTTAAATTGTAAGGGTAAACTGTATTTGGACCTGAACCCGCACTATTTGGAAGAACTTAGGAAATAAATCAGCAATTTCAGAGTCAATAGACGCCCCAGTTGAGTTTAATCGTACTAAGGCGGAGTTATTTGATTGACATTTACAAAGTTATAAAATTGCTTCGGATTATTTAAAAATTCGGTTTTACATAGAATAGCATTGACTATTAAGAACATTAAAACCTGATCGAGCAACCACATATTTCGACAAATCAGATGGCTTTCCCGTCTTTTTGTATTTTTTGTAAGAGTTTATTTTTAAGTCTTTGAAACTCTTGTGTAACCCACGGAGGTCTGTGGATGTCTTGGATGAAGATTGTCAGGAACGCATTTATTAAAAAACGTGTTTAAAACAATTGAATAATTCAGTGGCACTTTCCATATCCATGCAGTTGTGTAAGTTTGTTGTTTGTTTGTATTCGGAAATCAAATAGTTTAGCTTTTAAAAAAAGCATTTCGTTTTAGTTTCACAAACTAAATGGGAATAGGTATCCATCAACAGAGACATGATCCGACAAAGGTGTGCAAACAAATGAGTAAGTAGGAGATGAACAAGATATCTATCAGATTAAAATCTCCCAAAGCAATCAAATGATCCCAGTCAGAAAGTAGAGACTTTATAGCAGACAAATTGTGTTCATAAAAACAGGTTACATAAACAGAAAAGGCATGTAAGAAAACTTTTACACTAAAAAATTATTTTTCATTGGGGTAATCAGTCTGAATTACTCCGATGTAAGACCTGAGTTACCAGCAATAAGCACGCCCCTCCCCTACGAGAAACGCATTCTCCGGATTCAGCGCAGTTTCTCTGTAGACTAGCCTAGGTAAGTTGTTAGAGCGATCTAATAAAAGACGTCTACATTTTCTGAGTTATAATTTCAAACTGTTTTTATTTCAATAAGATTCTTAGCAAGTAACATTGGTTTGATTCGTATTCTATTCTTATCTATGGCCTACGCAGAGACCGCATCTGTTTTGCCCTGAGCGGGAGAGCTATATTTTGACCACCGCACAAGTCCTTTGTGTAGTGTGGGAAGCATTTCAAATGATAATATTTAAAGGCTCAAGTGGCCTGCACTTACAGATTACAAGTGCTAACAACTGTTCCCTTGGATTTTAGGTAACAGATCGTAAGTTATGGCTCTGGCACCATTGACAAGTGATATGCATATTTGAAATCATTATCTTATTTCTAATAACCCACGGAGTGACTTGTTAATCCCTAAACTGAGAAAACATTCTTAAGTGCGATATGGGAGATCACAACTATCCTAATAGCAATTGTAGCTAAAACATTCTGTGACCGCTCACAGGAGGTCATTTTACAAGTGGCTGCTCCGTTCAGCTCATATACTTTTATGTATTCGTGTTCATGTGTGAACTTTCTGCCAAGGACCACCAAGATTAGGAGTGTAGTTTTTATTTTTAATATACATATTAAATACAAAATTTTACAATATGCAAACATTGTATTTATTTAACAATTACGCTTTAAATAATTAAGCATCTTGTAAACGGCCTCCAAAAGTTATGGCTTGCAATTGCCTGTTAATGCTACTCTTACGTATTGCATATATAATTAAAATTACAACGATCAACATACATATAATTAGAGAGGTATGACCAGATATATGATGTACACTTAATCCCTTCAATTCTATATGTGTTTCTTTTAAATTTGCTAATTCTTTTGATAGCCTATCAATTTCTGGACTATGGTTGGTTGAGTGGCTCTCAAATTGGCTCCAAAAAATTTTCGGTATATCCGTGATATCCGTGATATACGCTGATGATAACACATCTTGCCTCTCTGTTTTAATATCATATTGTGCTACTAGTATTTTATCGTCTGTGCGAGCTGTGCAATGCGACCTTAGAGATAAAATGCCTTCCTCTGGCAAATTGACCAATTCCAATTTTAAATGTTCGTATTGAATTCTTTGCCAAGTGCTTTTAGCTTCTAATTCAACCCAATGCGAGTTAGAATCTAATATTCGCTTATATACACAATTAGCTGGTCTACCTGGCTTGAGTGGTCTTAACTCACATGCCAAATCGTTGGCAATACTCCACGGCCAATATCTTTCACAAACTCTTCTTTGAGCCTGCCACTTTTGGCACTTATTCAAAGTGGTTTCCGTCATTAAATGATGTGAGTCAACTTCAAAATTGAACACTAAATATTCTGATTTTAAGTTAGCCGTTAGTAAATGCTCTTCTGACCAAACTGGAACTAGAATTACCCTATATAATTTGGATGGGTGTCTGCTAAATAATGGTATTTTGACATTTATAATCAATTTTTTGCCTACAAACAGACCCCTAGCTGTCAAAACCGTATAAACCTCTTTTAGTTCTGTTCCAGTTCATTTTCCTGGTAAAACTAATTTTTCAGATAGACTTTCCTTGATCTTAGATATTTCTCCTCTTAGCTGACTTGGCTTAAGAATATTAGTGTTAAACCGGCCTTTTTTTTTTTTTTTTTTTTTTTTTTTTTTTTTTTTTTTTTTTTTTTTTTTTTTTTTTTAATTTAATTTTTTTTTTTTTTTTTTTTTATAAAATTTTTTTTTTTTTTTTAAAATTTTTTTATTTTTTTTTTTTTTTTATTTTTTTTTTTTTTTTTTTTTTTTTTTTTTTTATTAATTTTTTTTTTATTTTTTTTTTTTTTTTTTTAAAAAATTTTTCGTTTTAACTTCTTTTAGCCTTTTTTTTTTTGCCTAGTTCATCAAGGCTGTGTCGGTTATCTAATATATTAGTTAAAAGATTGGTTATGATTTTTATATAAAAAAATCAAACTTTCCTTTATTGAGTTGGATTAAGAACTAACTTACTTAGATTAAACAATTGTTTTTATAGCTACGCGTCGCTCCATCGCTGCCGCCGTCTCTGCCGCTGTTGATGTTTCTGCTGACGTTCTTTCATATTATTGGTTGCTGCTCTTGGTCGCCGTCGCCGTTGGCCAAACTTAATTGTAATTGGCCAGTGCATTTTAATTATAGTTTTTGTTGTATGCACTAAGTTGAGTTCGATCAACTTTGGAAATTGGCTATTCTGCATTCCCACGATCGCTGACCAAAAGGTGCAAGCTAAGTTCGTTAGAACTTTATTGAGAGCATTGCTTTGCTGTTAGTTGTGCAATTAATGCTTTCTTCTTCGGTTTGGGAAACTCTATTATTGAGGGCATTGCTTTGCTGTTTGTTGTGCAATCAATGCTTACTCATTTCCTCTGTCTGAGAAATTGTATTATTTTGGGTGTTAACTCTTCCCTCCTTAAACGCGACTGTCCTCGGTCGCAACGTAGTAGAGTACAGGTCCGGAGTGCGTGGGCTTTTCTTGCGTTTCTGGCACAGAAACTGGTGTCCTTTCCGTTGACCTACGTCTTCGTAGGAGTTCCGTGATTGATCCTATTATAAGTAGTAGTAGGATGATGGCGGATCCGTAGCTAACGGAAGATTCTATGGTTGCCTTGCTTCTTAATTTTTCCAGCGCTTTTGTGTTGTTAATGTTGAGTTCCTTGACCATTTGTAGTGAGAGAACTTCCTCTAACTTAGTCTTTTCGCCCAATAGTTGGAATAACGGAGGTTCTGGTTCGACTACGTTGATTTCATTTGACTTGAAGATGGTTTCACCAATTGTTACCGTCGAATTACGATATTGTATTATGAAAGAGCCTTGCAGTTGTAGAAGTTTTTCATCTAGTGAGACTGGTCCATTGAAGTTGTTTAGCAGGATGGTGCCTGGTAGTATTTCTTCGAAATCCGGTATATGTTGATTGTTGATCATCTTACATTCTGGTTCTCGAAGGTTTAATAGAGCGTTTACGCAAGTATCATTGCTTAAGTCTAACAAATTTTCTGAATTACAAATTGTCTTATCATTATAGGATTCACAAGGTTTAATTATTGCCAATAATTGTCTCTTACATTCTAAAAAATTTTTCATATTTTATATCATTGATTATTTGGGCTTTTTTTTATTGCTTTAATTTTTAAAGTTCTACAATTATCTGATTCAATGGTTGGTAAGCTAATAATGTAAATAAGGTCGTTGCCATTTGTGGCTAACTTGATTCGAGCAAATTCCAATAATTCTTCTATGTTAAAAAATAAGTTATTTTCTTTTTTAAAAATTTCTTCCACTATTTTGGTTTCTGTGTTTGTAAGTACAAATGAATTTATTGTATTAGATTTGGCCCATGTAATTGCGTATATTATGTTAATTATTTCTTCTTTTATTAATTGAATTTTATACTTTAAAATATTTGCTTTCTGATTTATGATTTCTTCCGAGCTCTGGGTAATTTTCAATATTGCATTAGTAGCGTTAGTAAGTTGGTTTATTTTTTGATTAATTAATCTGTTAATTACTACTTGTCTATTGTTGTTTTCTAGCTGCTCATTTATCTTGTCTTCTAAGATCTGATAGTCGTGGTGATCTGGCGATCCCGCCAGCCATTTCCATGCAGTACCTATTGCTTCTATTGCCCTTTTTTGTCTTTTTTGAGTTTGGAGTATGCGTAAATCCGTTTGGATTTGTTTTAGTTCATAGGAAAGATATGGGTGTAATGGATGAGATGGGGTGAGTGAATGAAATGATTCTTCTAACTTCGCCAGAGTTTCTTCATAGCTTTGTAGGTTAAAGATGTGGATGATTTTAAATGTTCCGTCTTGTTTAGCCGCTAATCCGGTTTCGAGTGAGATGATTTGTGAATTGGAATAGTCGAGGACTGTAGTTATTCCCAAGCATGTTGGTAAAAATAATCTGAAAAATTATGTTCTTATATTATTTTTATGTATGATTTTTCCGGTTTGTGTTTTAATGGTGGTCGTTCTATTTTCCGCTACTTTCTCGGTTTTGTATCTAGGTGTAAGTTTAGTTCCTAATCTTTTATTTATTTTTACATGTACAGTTTCGCCTGGTTTAAAAAGTTTTGGTAATATTTTTCCTTGATTATGGTATTCGAGGTCGGCTGTTTGTTTATTTTTAATTTTATTTTTTATTTCTTCTCGTTTCTTTTCTATGTCTTCTGTTGAACTAGAGATTGTGCTTCTGAAAAATATGTCTATGGGTCTTTCTTTTGTTACAGAATGTATCGATTTATTATATTCTTGAACTGCTTTAAAGATTAAATCTTCAAATGATATGCTCCCGTTGTCTTTTTTGAGACACCGCATGATTTCAGATAGGGTTGAATGAAACCTTTCTATTTGTCCGTTACTTGTCGATGCGTACGGTGCGGTGGTGTGTAATGATATTTTGAGTTCATCTTCTAACATAAACTTTATTGCTGCTGAGCCAAATGATCGTTCGTTGTCCATTATTATCCATTTCGGCATACCGAAAGCAATTAACATTTCCCTCAACGGATTTTTAATATCTTCAGATGCTCTTGACTCTAAAATTTTTACTTGAACATATTTTGAAAACTTGTCAATTCCCGTTAAGACTCTATGTTTTTCGGTAATATAAATATCTATGTGAACTATTTCTCCTGGGTAATTAGGAATAGGGGTCGGTTGGATTTCTCCTTTTGGGGGGTGTCTATCGTATTTTGATTCTTTACAAGTTTGACAGGCTTGAACTATTGCTTGGATTTTCTTGGTAAGTTGTGGAAAGAAATAATTCTTCAAAATTTGTAATTTGTTCTCTTTTGCATCTCTATGGGCTCGTTTATGTTCGAGGATAATTATTTCGTTTTGTTGGGACTCCGAAGTTACGTCGTCTATTTCGTTTTGAGTAAACCTTACCTTGTATGATTTAAAATAGGTAGGGTAAATGTTTTGAATTTTTCCCATTACCTCTTCGGATGTAATGATTCCGTTTATAAGCTTCGGATCAAGTTTACTAGTTAAAATTGCAATAAGTTTTTCTTCCGTGTAAGATTTTTGTTTAATTATGTGTCTGTGGTATGTTGGGAATGGCATTTCGAAGCTATAGGATTCTGTATCGGCAGTCAGTAATAATAATTGGTTTTTAAATACGTTAATTGGAGCTTCTACTGAAAATATGAGGTTGTGTGACGAGCTTTCGTCGCTATTGGCTGATGCTGAGGAGCTGATTGAATTAATTTCTGCGGGGGCCCGGGACAACGCGTCTGCTACCACATTAGCTACTCCGGGCTTGTACCTGATCTCGTGGTTATACTCGCCAATGAGGTCTCTCCAGCGTTTAAGCTTAGCGTTATGGTTATTTACGCTATTCGAAAAACTCAAGGGTTGGTGATCCGTGTATATTACCACTTTTGAATACCCGTAAAGATAATGTCTTAAACTTTGGAGCGCCCAAACGATCGCGAGCATCTCTCTTTCGTTAGTTGCGTAGTTCTCTTCAGTCTTTGACAGGGTGCGTGAAATGAACGTTATTGGCCTATGATTTTGTTCCAATACTGCGCCTATTGCGTAACTTGAAGCGTCCGTAGTCAATTGAAATTCTTTTCCGAAATCTGGATAGGCAAGGGTAACCTCCCTGGAAACGAGAGTATTTTTAAGTTTCTCGAATGCTGTAATCGCATCTTTGCTCAAGTTGATAGCAGTTCTGCTTGACTTGGTCTTAGATATCCGGCCTTCTTCGCCTCTTAGAAGAATGGTTAGGGGTTTTGCTATTTTGGCGTAATCTTTTATGAACCGCCTATAATAACCTGTCATGCCCAAAAAGGAACGGAGATCTTTTAATGTTTTTGGGACTGGAAATTTTGTAATCGCTTTTATTTTATCTATGTTGGTTTTTACTCCATTTTCTGATATTGTGTACCCCAAGAAGTCTACTTCGTTTTTAAAAAAATGGCATTTCTCTATTTGAACCCTCATATTTGCGTTTTGTAGCGTTGAAAATACTCTTTCCAAGTTTTTGCCGTGCTCCACTTCGTTTTTGCTAAAGACTATAATATCATCAACGTATACATAGCAAATTTTCCCTATGTATTCTCTCAATATGTCGTCTAACGCTCTTTGAAAAATGGAAGGGGAATTTTTCAAACCGAATGGGAGTCTCGTAAATTCATATTTTCCGCCATTTACCGCGAATGCTGTTTTTTCTATGTCTGTATCTTTCAGTGGTATTTGATGAAAACCGCTCTTGAGATCTAATACCGAAAAATATTTGTTGTCCCCGAGCTGCGCAATAATTTCTCCAATTTCGGGTATGGGATACCGATCTGAGATAGTAACTTCATTAAGTTTCCTATAATCAATTACTAATCTGTACTTTTTTTCTTCGGACTGGCCGGACTTTTTCGGAACTACCCAGACTGGTGCATTATATGGTGATCTTGAAGGTCTTATAATACCATCTCTTAGCATCTCAGTTATTTGTTTTTCTACCTCTTGTTTGAGTGATATTGGGTATGGGTAATGTTTTCCGTAAACTGGAGAATCTGATGAAGTTCTGATCTCACCTACTACTTTAGTTGTGTATGCTAACTTTGAATCGGGATCTGCGAAGAGGATTTTGTGGCTTTGTACGAGGAGTTTTATTATTGATTTTTGTGACTCGGTCATATGGCTGACTTGCGGTCCAATTGTATTTACTGCTTGTGTCGCTAATTGATGAATTTTAATTTTGCGTTTATTTCCGAGAATTAATATATCATTTTTTACATCTATTATTGCTCCTAGTCTTTTCATTGTGTCATTGCCCAAGATACCATGAAAGGTTTTCAGGGTGTCTAGTAAAAAGAATTTCATGGGTGTATCCGAAATATTAGCGAGCTTAAGTATTGCGTGTTGTGTTATTTTATTGTTACCACCGACTGAACTAACTGAAAAAGTGTTCTCATTTGGCTTTGGATTTGGTACTAATTGATTTTGAATATAATTTTGATTAGAGCCCGTGTCGATTAAGAATTTTAGAATTTTTCCGTTCCCCGTGGTTACTTTAAAGTAAGGTAGTGAGGAACGATTTATTCTAAAAAATAAAGTTCTGACATATCTATGTATTCTTGTTGTTCGTTATCGCTTTGCCATACATATTCCTCCTGAAGTTCGTTAGAGTTATTTTCTTCTGCCAACTGATAATACTCTTGTTCTGAACTTGATGAAGCTTCATCTGAATTTTGCTGCGCGTTACTTCCTGTCTCTGGTTGAATATGGAACTGTCTTGGCATCTTATTATTATTTGGGGCATTAGCGGTGCTGAGAGGTCTTTTCCCTGCATAATCATTATTTGCTGGTTTGTTCATATAATTTATATGACGTGATCGAACTGACTGATCTACGTCCATAGGTACCGGTTTCGGTTGTGGTCGTGGCGGAGGTTTTGGTATGTTATAGGACGCTACTACACCGGATTGGTTTGTATAAGGTTGACTATAAGATTTGAATTGGTTAGTTTGAGTAATTAGGGGTTTTCCGGATTGGTTTGGGTTATGGTAGAGATGCGGATGGAAATTTTGTTTGACGGCTACCACCCGATATGGTTGTTGAGGTTTAGGTGGTAGCATGGGTGCCCTCCCTAAATACGGAGTTTTTGGTGTCTGGTTATTCCTAGCATTTTGATTCTCTAGCAGACTGCATAAATGTAGAGCGTGTCCTAAGTCATGTGGTTCTTTAATGGCCAGCAATTGTGCCAGGTTTCCATTAAGTCCTCTGACAAAAGTGTCTAAGGCTTTTTCCCTATACATGGCTGTCAGAGATTGTATAGTTTCTTGTGAGGCATCTAAGCTGCCAATTTGGTTCAGAATTAGTGATAATTGTTGATAGACTGCCTGATAATATTCATCTATAGTATTGTTACCTTGGTTAAGAGCATATAGTTGATATTCTAAGGTCTTTAAGTCGCGCTTGTCGGCGAAATGCGCTGTTAGGCATTTTGAAATAGCTGTCCAATCTAAGGGGGTATTATATGATTCTAATACTGCGTCCGCTTGACCAGTAATTTTGTTACGGATTGCTAAAAGAATTCCATAATATTTTGGTGAACCTATTCTGTTTTCATAGATTTTTAACACCCTCTCGACACTTTTCCTCCATGATGAATATTCACTTTTGTTTCCTGAAAAGTCTCTAAGTGTCCGAACAATGTCTGGTAATTTATCTAACTCACTAAGATTGTGCGTTAATTCTCTTTTAATCGTTTGGTCTGTATATTTGGAAAAATCTTTATTTGGATTAAGTATTTCCTTTACTAGTCTACTGAGATTTGTCTCTAAGATTGTTTTTATTTTCTCCTCAATGTCCCTCTCGGTCATGATTCGTGTGTTTATTTGTGTGGAACTGGCTGATGAGGGTCCGGTAAGGTTCGCGAGTCTGTCTGCCAAATCTTGTTCGGTCATTTTGGGTATGGATATATGAGCAGCGAAAAGTTTAATTTAATTTTTTTAATTTTAGTTATTCAGAATTCGGAAGTTGTCTTCTAAGAATTAGGGTGTGCGATTTTTTATTACCTCTGTAATTATTGTGTGGGAATTTTTATTTTCCCTATATTTTGGATTTTTTCTTTTTAACTTACTAAAATATGTCTTCTACACTTTATATTTGGGTAAAACTTTTTCTTCTTTGAATATTTTTCGATTAAATATTTTTTATGTTTTTGTTAATAAATTGCTTAAAACTATTCTTACAGTAGTAACATATCTCGGCGTGCTCTCGTGATGACAGGCTCGGCAGATTCCGTTTTATCCCACTCTGCAACGATCTCTCCTGAGTGTGAGTTTACTAAGGGGCCTTCTCTGTACCTTAATTCACGTTCCCTTCGAACGGATACTAAAGGGATCACGGCGATAAAATTTGGCCTGATTATTCCACCGGGTACAAGTCCTGTTTTTTTTTCAGGAGTGACAATTTGCGGCGTTTTTTAAACGGCACTTTTGCACTTCCGAATCTCGGTATTTTTGGTTTTTTACTTCTCACTGATTAGGCGGAGGTTTGAAACGAAACGTCAGAATTTTTTACTTTCTGAACTTCGCGAGACGCGGAACTTGTTATCCTTTCGCGGTTTTAATCAGGTCCCTGTTCGGGCGCCAGTTAAAAGATTGGTTATGATTTTTATATAAAAAAATCAAACTTTCCTTTATTGAGTTGGATTAAGAACTAACTTACTTAGATTAAACAATTGTTTTTATAGCTACGCGTCGCTCCATCGCTGCCGCCGTCTCTGCCGCTGTTGATGTTTCTGCTGACGTTCTTTCATATTATTGGTTGCTGCTCTTGGTCGCCGTCGCCGTTGGCCAAACTTAATTGTAATTGGCCAGTGCATTTTAATTATAGTTTTTGTTGTATGCACTAAGTTGAGTTCGATCAACTTTGGAAATTGGCTATTCTGCATTCCCACGATCGCTGACCAAAAGGTGCAAGCTAAGTTCGTTAGAACTTTATTGAGAGCACTGCTTTGCTGTTAGTTGTGCAATTAATGCTTTCTTCTTCGGTTTGGGAAACTCTATTATTGAGGGCATTGCTTTGCTGTTTGTTGTGCAATCAATGCTTACTCATTTCCTCTGTCTGAGAAATTGTATTATTTTGGGTGTTAACTTATTTCTCATATTTTACTCCATTTGAATCCTATCATCTTCATCCATTATTCCATAAACTCAAATGGAGCTCGTTTCTTTCTTTGACTGCTAAGAGCCATAAACAATTTATTGTTTTCTTCTAACTCCGTCAGTTGTTTTAATGTATTGTCTAGTACAAGTTTGCACTGATCATCGAAGCTATGAAGCTTCTCACATACCAATTTTGTTTTCTAGAGCACTTCCTTTTCTTATCATTTCACGACTAAATTCCAAGAGGAAGAGATCATTTCTACTTCGCCCATTAGATCCAATTATATTGCTGACGTTTTATTTATCGTTTCCACCTTATACTTAGGTGTATTTTCTAAGGAAGTTGCTGCATTAGACATCTGACAAAATATCATTAATATCAGCATGCTCATTATCAATCCCAACTTGGGTACCCTAGACCCACCCCTAGTTATCCTTTTTGGTTTGACTTCTTCATTATTTTCAGCAGCCTTTAAGTGGACAAATTTTGCTGATCGGTCGAGAAATGCATGCATCCTGCATCTTGACCTTTACTACCCGGACTTTCTCATCCTTACCTTTATGTACTTCTTCAATCTTTCCCAAAGACCATCTCGATGGATAACATCATTCATCCTTTATTAGAACTACTTGTCCCTTTTCTATATTAGGCATATTTTTTTCCATTTATACCTCTGTTGTAGTGTATTTAGGTAGTCCTCTTTCCATTTAATCCAAAAATCTCTTTTCATTTTTTGAATTAATTTCCACCTATCTATTCCCTATTTTTTCATTCATATTTATGGGCTCAATCGCATCCAGCGGCGGTCGTCCTATCAGAAAGTGTCCAGGTGTTAGAACTATTGTCCTCTATATCATTATCTGATAAATATAGGTGGCGTGAATTCAAAACTCCTTCTATTTGGCATAACAATGTCGACATCTCTTCGTATGTCAGACTACCATCACCAATAACCCGTTTTAGATGGTATTTCATAGATTTTACGCCGGCCTCCCAGATAACTCCAAATTGAGGTCCTGCCGGGGGAATAATATGCCACTCAATTCCCTCTTTCCCGAGTTTAGATGCAACCGCGGAATTTTCTTTTATTGCTTTCGCCAACTCTTCGTCCAACTTCCTTGCTGCGCCTACAAAATTTGTTCCATTGTTGTTGTTGTTGTTCTTCCGATAAACCTTTTGAGTGCCGCTAGGCATCAGACGTTAAATCGCTTACTACTTCCAAATGTGTTGCCATGCACACAAATACTGCTATATACCCTTTATACGTTTTCTGACCTCTATTTTTGGAACATCTAATATAATAAAAAAATAATTATATAATAATATAACAAAAATGGATACGACATGGTTACCCAATATTTGGGTAAATTTTCCATTACTTGTTGTGCGGTGATTTGACGATATCTTGCACATTTGATATTTGATTTAATTTTTTCTTTAAAGCATTTCTCAATCCAAAAATCCAATATTTTCATTGAATGTATGTTCTCATTGAATTTATTCCACCATGTAAGGTCTGATTATGAGCATTTTCTATAATTAATGCAGAAATGTGCCCTTTATCGAGAATAATTGGATGTTTTACTTTGAGTTTGGCATTGCAATTTTGCAATCTCCCGCCTACCCTGATAATTTTATCCTGATCAAGAAATGGATGCAGGCTTAGAATTTTTGAAATGATTTTTATTTCTTTATTATTATATAAACTGTGGAGCTCTGCACTAAATTGATATTTCTGCTCCTTTTTTGTTATTATTTGTTCCGCATATTTTACCTCCTTAGCCGTTAAATAAGACGAATAAGTTGAATTTTTGGTTTTAATATTAATAAACCGAACTATGTAGCAAATTATCCTTTTATCTTGTGCATGCATGAATATTTTCCCAATAAATTATGGATAATATCTTCCTCAGAAGTTAAAACTGCATGAACACTTGTTTCTTCTGCTGCAATTGATTTAGTCTGCCAATTTTCTTTTGATTCTTTTAACCAATTTGGCCCATTCCACCGAAGTCCAAAATTTATTAATTCACCAAACCCGTGCAATTCAAAGCAATAACCGAACTCAATTTGCTTTGAATCAATTTGATAATTCCTGATCCCAGCTATTTTCAGAAATCCAAAGTTTTTGCACAAATAGCTTCCCTGTAATGGTTACTGGGGCCAACCATCCTAATGGGTCGTAAATTTTCGATAGTATGGAAAGAACTGTACGCTTTTTTTTTTTAATTCCTAAGTTAACGTTAAATCTAAAATTGTCTTTTTGGGGTTCCCATTGAAGTCCCAATGTTTTGACAAACTTATTTTCTTTAATAGTTATTAACTTGTTATCACCTGTATCCTCTACAACTTTTAATATTTCTGGTTTGTTAGAAATCCATTTCCATAAATTCAGGTTAACTTTATTAAACTCGCTGGAAATCTGCTCTATAATATTAATGGCGTTTTCCACTGAATTGGCTCCTGTCATGAGATCATCCATGTAGAAGTCATTTCTAATTATATTACCAATTTAATTATTTTTACACTTATCTGCTATATCTACCAGAACTCTAGTAGCCAAATATGGAGCAGATGCAGTCCCATAGGTTACTGTTTTAATTTATAGGACTTTATCTAATCTTCAGGAGAATCCCACCCACATTATGCCATTAAGACTTTTGTTGTTAGTAATTAATTTTGTAGTTACGACTTGGTGAGGTAGGTAATATTTTGCCTCCTTGTTCGACTCAACCATTTGTCCAAAATCAATATATTCTTTCATAAATGATTTATAGACATCTCTAAGTTTCTCATTCCGCTGGAATTTATTACTTCAATAGTAGTTGCAACTATTGAGTGAGTACCCTTAGACTTAGTACACCCAGAAGCAATCCATCCGAAATGTGTATTTTGACCTAACAGGTCATTAATTTTTACCTCCAATTATTACATCAACTCGTCCTGGCTTATTAAAGTCCGGCTCAGCCAATGAAAAATTTTTCCATTTAGATTTATCTACATTTATTTCTCTAATAGGAAGAGCTTTCATTAATTTTGGCAATATTATTGCCTCGGTGGTCAATGGCTTTTTCATATGAGGGGATTTTATTATCATTTTTATTTTATATTTGGATATGTATCCTTCAGAAGATATCCCACTAATCTCAGTTTTAGATTTTATTTTTGGCAGCTTTAGAATTTGCGCTGCCTCTTCTGAGCACTATCATGCTTGGGATTCACTATCAATCAGCGCTCTCAAGCTTTCATCGCCATTGGCAGATTTTACTTCGATTCTTGCTGTTGCAAGCAATGCTTGAGTTGCCGTCACACAAGTGTTGACTTTTTCCCTTTTTTGCGTATTTAAGTGCAGCATTGTGTGATGGGTTTTATTACAAAGCCAACACAAATATTCGCTTGTACATTTTTTCCCGTTATGATGTTTTAAACATCTTGTGCATAATTGCACCTTATTTACGATATCCAATCGCTCTGCGGGATTCATCCTTTTAAATTTGTGGCATTGGGTTACGGTGTGTCCCATCATTTTGCAGATTGGGCACCGTTCACTCCAATTTGAAAAACTATTTGGCCTTGGAAAGCTATAATTATTATGAGTACCGGAAGACTTTCTGATAGGCTATTCTTCCTTCGAGCAAGTCGAACACAGCCGCTGCTCCAAAAAATCCATAACAACCGATAATTTCTGAATGTCTTTTGTTTTTTTTTTATGTGACTCTCGTACAGTTGAAGAGTTTGGGTATCAAATTTGTTGAGCACCATATGAGCAAATATCACATCAACTTCGTCGGACAGATTGGCCTTCAGTTTTAGGATGTGTACCGCTTCATTAATGGTGTCGATGAAATTTTTTATCTGCCTGACAGAATCAATATCTGATTTCAGATAATTAAATTTTAAAGAGATATTAAGATCCTCCCTTGTATGTATTAACTCCACATACAATTCTTAAAAGAGGTCCCACTGTTTGGCGTCACCGTCAAATGTGGGCATCTCAATTGTTGGTAGGCTTGGCAAATTTTCTATTTTACCAACCACCTCCAAATTACTTGCAACTTTTCCCTTAATTTGTTCATCGATTTCAGTTGAAATATTTTGAATATCGAATTCCACCTCGCTAAGGGTTAAATCAAATTCTACACTACAAGCCCCAATTTTCTTTTTAATCTCTGAAATGCTTTGTCAGAGGAAATTAATCTTATTTTTTCGTATTCTCAGAGTTCTTTATCATAAGAATGTTTCGTTTAAATATTCTTAATTTGTTGTGCTGTTCGTTGATGTCGTCGCTTCTGTTGTCGTTGCTGTAGGTGCTGCTGTTATCGTGGCCGCTGCTGTATAAGCTGCTGCTTGTAGTTGTAGCTGCTGTCGGTGCTGACCCAGTCGGAAGTTAGAGAACGCATTCCAATAAAAAAAGCTTTTTTCATACATGCTTTGCAAGCGAAAAAGAATGTAACAAGCTATAAAGAAGCATTTTTTATGCATTCTAAAGAGTTTTTGTGAAATCGTCCCTTCTACTACAATGCATAAAAAAGCCTTCTTTTGCAATGTAAAAAAAAAACTGAAACCCGAGCGATGCCGATCGTCCGATATTTTTGAGATCGTGTTTTTCACCGAAAACCTCGCTTACCAAAGAACGCAAAAAGAAGTCTTGTTTTTGAATGGACAAAAAAATGGGAAACAAATGTAATCTATTTTTCTTAATGAACAGCAGCGACGTAAATATATTCACTTTTTATCTTTATAAACAATATCTGAACGCTTTGTTATGTTTGGGGTATATGACTTGTTAAACTTTTCCTAAATCTAATTCTGTAAGAAATATTAATATTTAACTTTATTAATAATAATATTTAATATATTTTATATTGTATTAGAAAATTATTAATTTAAAGCAGTTTTTTATATATTTTAATTTTAGGTAATAATATATACAAGATTACATGATTCCTTTTTAAAGCGTTTTGAATTATTATTTTACATTTGCCGGCGCTATAGTTTCCTCCGCCACTGTATACACAAGGAGTAACCGAACAAAACGGTACTCTAAAAAGCAAACGACAAGAACAAAAGGGAAAAGGCAAGAAAGCGCGCGGCCTTTTTCGTTTCTTTTGCATTTCTCGCCACTTGCATTTTGATTTTCAATTGAAATAGCTGGTGTTTGATTTGATTTGTGATTTGTGAAATTTATATATTCTTTGCGGTTTTAATTTTCAGGTAAGTATAGTGTTGATATAAACAAACTATAAAGGAGTTCCAATACTGTTCATAAAATAACATGAACCAAACACTAGATTAATTAAAACAATATGTGATGTGTACCTGTGCCAAAAAAACATTAAATTTATAAACACTTATTAACAATCTTATATACAGTGTACGGTCAAAACAAATTGTTCCTAAAACTGTGTGTGGCTGTTAATCAAATAACTAAAAATAATTATTTATTTGAGCGTACACTGCAATAAGACTTGAGTTTTATTTAATAATAAATACATATCCATAAATTCTGTTAATTTAATTAATGCGTTTTAAATATTATTTTCGTTTAGTTCCAGAAGAACTAGTTCAAAACAAAAGGTAATTTATATATATTTCATAAATTTAAATTTTGTGTTTTTTGAACTCGTTTCGTTTATTTCTGTGCTCTCTTTTTTCTCTCTTCCTTTTACTTCTACCTAGGGTGGACTTACATATACATAAAAGTTGTGTTTTATTAGGGTGGACCTAAGAACACAAATTAAGTGAACAAAAATTTAAGAAAAATAAACATAAATTTAAATAAATAAACATTACATAAATAAAAAAATTTAATAACTTAATTGAAAAAAATATTATACAAAACAAACATAAATAATATAATTTAAAATGAGGGGAATGTCGCGGTCAAATATTCATCGCTTAACGAAAAAACAAAAGGAAGAGCTTCAGCAATCGGCTGCTAGAGCTCTTACTTTTGATACAGAAAATAATTCTGGAAATGAATGCCTATGTGAACCCGAATCGGATAAAAGTGCATCAAACTATTCTTATGAGTATGATACCTATGAATCTCCGTGAAAAATTATTAGAACGGTACCATAATAATAATGTTACTAGAGTTCATATTGATGCACTTTTAAAAACTTTTGAATTCGGAAAATCAAGATCTTCAATAAGATATTAAGTCCAAGTTTGATAATGGAGCTTAATTATGGCGGTACTAGGGACAGGGAAGGTTTTGCGTCCTACATTCATTTAAATGGAACATTATTCGGTAAGTGTTTTACAAACTTACAATCATATTTTAATAAAATTACATATTTCCTTCTCATTATTATATTTTATATTATATTTTCTCATTATTATATTTTCAGAGTCACAAAGAAAGGACGGTTACCGCTTCACCGACCATATTAAAGACCTTCGACTGGCCTTCTCTAGGGCCAAAAATAAAACTTACAAGGCTAAAAGTTTGGCCAAAAAGATGAGAGAGGACGAAAACGGCCAGGAGTAATACAATAAGTTTTAAAGCATGTTTATATTAAAAAAATTAAATAAATAAAAATTGGAATTGAAAAAAGAAACGGTTCCCAATAGCTTTTTTGGGAAGGATAATATTTGCATTCTTGGGTAAGACAATTAGAAGGCTAGTTTTGGAATCATACTTAATGTGTTCTTGGGGAAGGGATCAATATTCATTCTTTAGATGTGTTACGCAATGCTTGCTTTGGAAGCTATCCGGGAGAGTTCCCGAGGAACGTTTCTATGTTCATTCCAACAGTGCGCTGTAGAATGCTTCCTTCGTAAAGTACAAATGGAAGGGAAACCCGAGCGTTTCCGAAGTTGAAACTACCTTCCAATGGAACGCATTAAGACTCGTTCTTAGATCGGTTCTAAAAGAAGGCTTGCTTTTTGTCCCGTCTCGAACAAAAAGGAAAGGAAGCTTTCAGGGATCTGGAATGCGTTTTTCGCATGCAAAGGAAGCGTAAAAGAACGCATCCTGGAAGCGAGTTTTTTCCGACTGGGGATGCTTGTAGTTGCGGCGGCTGTAGATGCTGTTGCTTGTAGTTGCTGGTGCCGTAGACGTTGTTGTAGACGTTGTTGTAGACGCTGATCTTGGTAGTTGCGCCTCTGTAGATTCTGTAGACACTGCTGATTTAAGTTGCTGGTGCTTTTAATTTTTAGCGAGTTCACCACCAAAAAAAAAAAATTGTTGGGATTTTAATTTGTTGTTTGTTTTTGTTCTTGTGTTAACGATTATTTAATGCACTGTTTTTTTTTTACGTATCGCACACTAAGTTTTCCGTTCACAAAAACCGTATAAGGTGATGTTAAAGGCCTCAAGCACGCCTTACCACGATTAAACAAAATGGGTAATATAACAACCTTTAGCTTTATTTCAAGACTCTAAGGTGCTCTTTATTAAAAACAAAAAGATTCTTTTGTATCTTTTTGCTTGATGTATTATTCTCTGTTCCTTACCACGGGTGGGGGGCAACAAGAGATATTTTATTTTGCTACCTTTAGAATTTAAGGAGCTGGTTTATTACTCTGAGTCTCTTACCACTGGTGGGGGGAAACTGCAGAGTGTCTCGAAGGACCAAAAATGTTAGAGCGATCTAATAAAAGACGTCTACATTTGCTGAGTTATAATTTCAAACTGTTTTTATTTCAATAAGATTCTTAGCAAGTAACATTGGTGTGATTCGTATTCTATTCTTATCTATGGCCTACGCAGAGACCGCATCTGTTTTGTCCTGAGCGGGAGAGGTATATTTTGACCACCGCACAAGACCTTTGTGTAGTGTGGGAAACATTTCAAGTGATAATATTTAGAGGCTCAAGTGCCCTGCACTTACAGATTACAAGTGCTAACAACTGTTCCCTTGGATTTTAGGTAACAGATCGTAAGTTATGGCTCTGGCTCCATTGACAAGTGATATGCATATTTGAAATCATTATCTTATTTCTAATAACCCACGGAGTGACTTGTTAGTCCCTAAACTGAGAAATCATTCTTATGTGCGATAAGGGAGATCACAACTACCCAGCTCATATACTTTTATGTATTCGTGTTCACGTGTGAACATATGTAAGTTCATGTTATTTTTGATAGGCTACAAACCAAGAAGTGTTTAGTTTTTTGGAACAATCGGAGGCCGGATATTATATCTTGGTCTTTTAGGAACGTATTCATTTATTGTTAGTACATCATCAGACCAAAAACTTTTATTATTTAGAACATTAAAAGCTTCTGGGGGAACACATATTTTAAAAGAGGAAATCTTGTTTGGGTATGGGTATTTTTCTTGTGGGTAAGTCGAGAAACAAACATTTGCTTCCTATGACGAACAACAGAAAGTTTCTTTTACCACCACCAAAACCTTGAACACTTCAGAGTACGCAGTACTATTAGGAACAGCTGGCTTTAAAGCTGCCTGTAAAGCTTTTGATCCACCGGGCTACTCTACAACTTCTCCAGTGACAGAGTCTGATGAGCTAGGTGCAGGTAAAGACTCATTGCAAGTATTAATAAAGAAGCACCCGTTTTAATGGACTCGCTTACTTACCACGATGAACCCTTCAGTGAGTTGTTTTAATTCTCAAAAATAAATTCTTAAAACCGTCACGAGACTGCCTCATTAAGCCAATCATCTCAAGTTCCATTTCCCAGCACGACTCACATGACCACTTGAGCTTAGACTGCAGGTCAATGTAATACCTAACTAATGTAATAACAAATCCTGCACATTTTGCATGCAACATTGTATTGCAGAGCCATGAGAAGATAAATATATCTTTTGATGTAGATGAAAGCTGGCAACCTTTCTTGGAAGAGGTAGCAGACATAATTATTAAATATTTGTTTCAATTTATAGTAAGTACAGAAGCGATAATGTAAATTGTTATGAAAAAAAATATAATAATAATACCTCAGTCAATTCGACACTGCGATCAAATGAAAACACAAAAATTATAAACACAAAAACACAACATTAAAAGAAACGTGTGTAAATGCAAAAGAAGGAGAGCGCGAGATAAAATCTTTTCTATCGACTGAGCGTGGCTTGTGAAACACGAACACTGAAACACTTATTGGGCGCATCGCCACGCTTTTTCAGTACAGCATTAGCCACTGTCTGCTACGATTATTTTTAAGGCGGTATTTTCATATCTCACGGCTATAACACAAAACACAAAAACGCAGAACCCGCAATGACGGAGTTCACGACCACAATCATGGTAGTGGGTGGCATCTCAGCGGTAGATGAAAAGCCCGCTCGAAAGCCATTCGGCTTATCAAACCTCAGCATGTGCTGGCCGAAGTCGAAGCCACAGGGCGCTATCAATGAGACCAGACCCAGCCAACAATATAATGCCTCCGCTCGTCAAGCGATCCCAAAGGAGTTTCCAGCATTCGATGGCAGCCCCAAGCTTGGCCATTATTTTACAGCAGTTTCCAAACTAGCACAGCCGGCTACACCAACGCGGAGAACCTCATGCGGCTACAGTCAAGCCTAAGAGGCAGGGCCAGAGGTCTAGTACAACGTAAATTACTATTACCAGCGATGGTTCCCGAAATCAGATAGTGCCTTAAAATATGTTTCGGTCGGCCAGAGCGTGTATTTTATCAATGCTTGACAAAGCATTCCCTCCAAAGGATAAACTGGAACCTCTGATAGAATACGCTCTCTGCGTAAGAAACATATATTCAACGATGGAAGTCTGCGAGCTAGTTCCCCACATGAACAACCCAATCCTTGTGCAGGAAATCGTGAAAAAGCTTCCATCGCAGCTAACATTGCAATGGGCTATGCACCCAAAGGAAACCACAGCGCCAGTGGTAAAGGTTTTCAGAAAATGGATGTACACAATCACCGAAGCAGCTAGTCAACTATCATCCCCACTTTACTTAGAGCGCAGCGAGCGCCTAAATTACCATTCGGCAAGTGCGGAACCACCTCTCGTTACAGGGAAGTGCGTAATATACGACTCGGGAGACCAAAAAATCCAAATCTGTCCAGACTTCTCCGCTATGAACACGGCGGAAAGGTGGGACGTTTCCCGCAACATTCACTTGTGCCCCAACTGCCTCAACAAGCACCGACGCCAGTGCTTGTCAAGAAGGACGAAGAGCAACCTCACCAGGTCGAAAATCCGCGCCAGCAAAGAGCACGCGATCTGGAAAGCGGTCTCGTCCACGCCCATCGACATGCGGAACAAACTAAACTCCATCTCGTACCAATCAAAATAGATTATAAAACTACTCAAATAAATACCTTTGCTTAGACGAAGGATCATTAGTAACGCTGATCTAAGAAAATATTTTTCAGCAGCTCCACTCTGCTTGGTGGACTGACAATACAACTTGTGTCGAAGAAACCTCTAGGACAGCGACGTTACTTGTCTCTAACACGCAGAACGGATCTAAATTTAGACTGAGAAATGTTCGCAGCGTCAAAAGTTTAAATTTTACCGATGCAGTCTACCAACATGGAGGAGCTCGCCATAAAACTCCCTTATCTTAATGGACTACCAATAGCCTCTTATGCCAACGTGCGGCCATCTATAACTGTGATTAAGCCGTGCCACTTAGAATACGGGAGGTATTCGCTGGGCTGGACGTTGCAAATCCCTCCGCGCAAGAGCCCTCCCGCAGAATGATACGTTAATATCCATCAGTGTTGGTCCTACGAAGCCGACACTGCCTTACGACGCTGCACGTACCCGCGCCCTACTCATTATGAACTCGACATCTATATTAAAGAAGGGCAGATTTGAATTCGGACTGCTGTGAATGAGCGAGAACACAGCGCTTCCAGATAGTTACCCGAACGCCTTAGGCGACTAATGCGCCTTCAGCGGAAATTCCTTAGAGAACCAGAACTAAAGATTCAAACTCAAAAAGAGATCGAAAACCTCATTCGGAATAAATATGCACGTAAGCTAAATGCAGCCGAGATATTAGAAGAGCAAGGGGAATGGTATTCACCTTTATCACTACAAACCCGAACAAACCTATTAGGGTTCGTCTAGTTTGGGACGCAGCGGCACAGTCAGAGGGATAATCCCTGAACGATTTCATATACAGCGATCCCGATCTCTTAAACCCATTGGTAGATCTACTGATCTCATTTCGCACCGGGAAGGTTGCGATCTGCGTAGACTTAGCGGAGATGTTACACCAAATTCGAGATGCCCACGGTCAGCGCTTCATTTGGTACGACAACGATGACAAGTTACAACATCCGAGCGTCTACGCGATGGGAGCATCGCACACTTTATACGGGACAGAAACGCTGACAGGTTCCCACAGCAATACCCTGCCGCCACACAAGCAGTGAAGAATTACCATTACGTCGACGACTTCATCTACAGCGGCAACAACGATAAGGAGGTATCAGATCTCGTCACACAAGTTCGTCATATTCACGCCGCCGGAGGGTTCTACATTCGCAGCTGGGCTTAGAACTCGAAGATTGTGCTTATCGAATTAGGCGGGGTTCATAGTCGAAATCACCACAGCCGAGAAGGTCAAGAACGGACGACCTAGCGTTTATCTATAAACTCTCCCGTCTCCGTTTATCTTAGCCATCTAGCAGCCAAAACTAAGGTTGCCCTTAGAATTGCAAGCATCAGTTACTTGTGCGAAATTTAGCCGGCAATACTACTGGACGGATTCCAAACCAGTCCTCAAATGGATGCGAATGGACCCGTGCAAGTTCCAGCAGTACCAAGTAGAAGGTTAAGCTCACAAATGTCAACCAATGAAATTGGGTAAACCCTGCTGACATCGCAACTAAGAGATCAAGTTTCCCTTCCATGCAAAGATGGTTCGATGGCCCGGAGTTCCTTCTTCAGGAGCAGTCACTGTGGCCCACCTGTAACGACCTGGGAGTCCCAACCAACATCGAAGTAAAACAGGTGCTTTTCATTGCTACTTCGCCACTGGACACCATTGTGAACGCGGAATACTTTTCCGACTGGCAAAGGCTCTATCGAGCGAAGGCAAATATTACTTCCATTAAATAACACACCTCATTGTCGATTGGTATCATCGTCAGATGCATCACACCTTGCACGAGGCATGCTTCAATAGGATCCGTGCCATTTATTATGTACCACGCTTACGCTTACCAACGCTTCAGAAATCATAATACCTTCCCAAAGCTCAAATGGCTCAACTTTAAATTGGTAGAGTCGCCGCTTATCAACCTACGTAGGAATCGATTACTTTGGGCCGATTTCCGTAACTGTTGGCAGAAAAAGCGAGAAGCGATGGGGAGAAATTTTCACCTAACTCACAGTTAGAGCAGTGCATCTGAAGATAGCCCACGCCCTCGACACCTCGCCTGCGTTATGTGTATCCGCAACTTCTTCAACCGTCGCGGGTTACCTAGATAAATACTCACGGACAACGGCACCAACTTCAGAGCGACCGGGAAGGTGATCTGCGAGGTGCTTTAAAGGTTAGCTTTAACGAAGTGTAGTGATCGTTCGACACAATAAAATAGAACTTTAGCCCGCCAGCCGCGCCCCACATGGGGAGAGCATGAAAGCGCCTTATACGCCCAGCAATGAAGTTCACTACAGCGACTTTACAAAGCGCGCTTTGGAAGAACGAATACATAATAAACTCAAGGCCCTTACATTTGTACCGCTGGACATCAACGATGACACAGCCATCACACCCAACCATTTGCTGCTGGGATCAGCAAGCGGACATAAGCCCATCTTCGACAACAATCTCTCGGTTCGATGTGCGTGGCAATCGACCCAGCTATACTGGAAACGGTGCCTGATCCGACTTTGCTCGCCGAGGAAAATGGTTCGCCAAACAGCCACCCCTTACGACTGGCATCGTCGTCCTCATAGTGGACGAGAACTTACCACGAAACACATGGCCGAAAGGAATAGTCACCGAAAAAGACTCGCATCGCCCACGCGAATCCAGTACAGCATTATTTTCATATCTAACGGCTATATGTAGCGCCATACAGCCAGCAGTAATATATTCATATAATGAAGTGCTACGTAAAAGTCGAGGACAGGGTGGCGCTGGCCTCAACAGCTTCCTTCGGATGGACTCTGTGAACAGGATATTAGTCTTAGATGGTGGATTAATGATCCTAGCCGAACGTTCCTTGCCGATATTTATACAATATTTATCCGTGTAGCAAAATTAACAAATGCGCCTTTTCTGCCGCAGCAGATGAGGTACATGTGCTTGACAGACCTGGGAAAAATCGATACATTTCGGTGTTGCTGTTAGTGTGCTGTACATAAGCTGTCTTGTTTGTTTACTCTATTTAGGCCTATCAGCTGCTTTTGCATTAGCGAGTGCCTGAGTGTTTATCGGACTAAATAAAAACTATCAGCGCAATAGAAATCGATTTTGATTGAAACGCGTAGAAGAAGGAGATTTGTGAGTCTGGGATCTTAGCGCTCCCTAGGCAGCAATTTGTACACAGGTATTATATAAACGTTCGGATAAATTTCTTATCCATTATTCCATAGCACTTAAACAAATAACAGTAGGAAAAAGTAGCTATAAAAAAGTTTAAGTTGAAAGACACCTGTAAAAATTCCAAGCCGTTCCACTTGGATGGGCCCAGTACGATTGGGCTAACACAGAAGAGGTATGAATAGTCTGTTATTTTGTTAATGGCCTAATCCCACATATGGTCCGTAAGGTTTGCCGTGCCAAATTCCTTGAAGGTGGAACTTACGTTCCTTGAAAGACACCCGTCAAAATTCGAAGCCGTTCCAATTGGATGGGCTCAGTACGATTGGTCTATTACAGAAGAGGTATGAATAGTCCGTTATTTTGTTGATGGCCTTGTCCCATAGATGGTCCTTAATGTTTTGCCGTGCCAAAATTTACCCGGTTATTCCTTAGAGTTGGACTTGTTCCTAACCATACGTTTCTAGCCGATGTTTTTTCGGTGCAACACTAAGGTCTTTGCGCGCATAAATTTTAATTCATATGGCGGCAATCTTTGTTTCCGTAAGCCAGATAACAATTTAACAACTAATCCATAGTATTAAAATAAAAACAGGACCGAAAAAAATTCTTCTAAATGATTTTGATAGAGTGAAATGCCCCCCTTAAAAACTTCTGCACTCTGACTTTTGATGGGTAGTGGATGGTTGAAGGTGGATGGTGAAAGGTGGTCGGTGGCTCTGTGGGAACACCAGTCCACCAACCATCAAATGTCCTAACCGTTTCGCTTCGATAGGCCCTGTGGGACTGGTCTGGAACTGAATCCGTCAATTGGACCTGGGTTTTCAGTATATTAATTACAGTCATGGTGTGCAACGCAGTAAAGGAGACGTTTTTGAACCGTCTGTCCGTCCGTCCTTCTGTTTCACTTTCAGCTTCTCCGCAAACTTGTCTGTCCGTTTTAGAGCTGTTTGAGAAATAAATATTTCCCAAAAGTTATCTTTCCATTTCAGCAAGAACAAAATCACGAACGGATAATAACGGTCCATATTGGACAAGTAAATAATAAAGCTGCCATAGGAATAATCAGAACAATATTTATACAAAATTATTGCTTGGTTGTGCAAATGTTTGCTCCCCGTATGATATTTGATAAAATGTTCAAGTGCTCAAATTTATAAAAATCGGAAATAAAACATATAGGTGCTATTTAAGCAATTTAGTTAATATAAAAAGAATTATTTTTGTGTAGAGCTGCAAGGATGTATAAGCATAGCCTAGCTGAAGTGTTTTTCTTCTTCTCTTAAGTAATGAATGATACGAAGTTGATGCGAATTAGAAGAGAATGTCGTTGATGTGCCTTTTGGTTCATCATACAAATGATGCGCACCCTGTTTGAAAAGACTATTAAACAGAATCTTCAACTGAAGCGCTATCGTTTGTTATCAAAACAAAACATTATTGCTTCGCAGCCCTCGTTTTTGGTATATCGATTAACACAGCTCTAGTCATGGATGCGTCCCACAAATTTCTACCGAAGTTTAATGTAGATTTTCGATTTTTGTAAAGCTTCTGTCTTATTTATTCTTCATTTTATCTTCACAATTTGGGTTACAAAGCGATTGGCCTAGCTAATTATTGGTAAGGCGTTCTAGAAGCTGAAACATGGCTTCCGAATCTGAATTTGAGAAAACCTTGGTAGTAAACATTGGAAATTTTGAGAAGATCCAAAATATTCTAAATGACAAAGAGAAGTACAAGGAGATACTTGAAAACAGCGAGAATTTTAACACTCGTCTGTGCATTGAACGGAGACTTCGCATGCCATTCCTGGACCCCCAGACTGGGGTGGCACAGACACATTGTTCACTCTTTATGAAAAAAAAACAGCGTATGCCTGGATTCCGACATGGCCAAATATACACATATCCATCGTCCCGCTGGCGCAAGCCCAAGCGTCAGTATCTACTTAACCCGAACCAGAGCTACCGAGCATTTCAGTACCGCGAAAATCATCTTCAACACTCCCACCATCAACAGCACCCACATCACCATCACTCTTCTGTCGTTGCTGTAACCCGAGACCTCCATCTTGCGGAGAGCGCAGGTAAGCAAAAACACGAAAAGCATTTAAAACTAGATTTCTCATGGAGTTCCTCCAAAGTTAAAATTACCAACAGCAATCATTTCCCGATTGAAATTGTTAAAACAATTTCAGCACTGAAGTAAATACTTCAAAAATTCTCCACGACAAAGTTGCTATTGGATCCGAAAACACCAACCTTACGATTTTTGTTTAAATCCTTAATTTTAAGAGGTGGGCACGTTTTTTTTCGGAAAAGGCTGCTTTAAATCCTTCGGCAAATGATTTTTTTTAATTAATTAATTCTTAAAAAGTTTTTACCACTTCTTAAAAATGACTTTTTTCGACAAAAATGAAGAAAGCCCATGTTTGCCCACCTCCTAAAATTTAAGAAATAAAAAAAAATCGTTTGCCCACCTCTTAAAAATTATTTTTTTTTAACAAAAATCATCTGCCGACGGCTTTTAACCAGCCTTTTCCGAAAAAAAGGTATAAAATCATATTTTTAAGGGGTAGACAAAATTTTTTTTCCAAAAAATCTATTTTTAATGGGTGGGCAAACGACTTTTGTAAAAAAAATGGGTAAAAAATAATGAAACCTTAAAAGTTTCATATTTTCTAAAGTTTTTACTTTTTCAAAACTACTTAAGTAAAAAAAGAAAATCCAATTTCCAATCATTTGTTAATGAAATCTCAGAAAGCCCAAACATCTGGAACAGTATTAACAAGAAAGAAAGCAAACTTCGGCAAGCCGAAGTTCATATACCCTTGCAGCTATTGCAAGAATTAAACATTTTTGAAAACATTAAAATTATGATTTACTTGCGTATATGTTTAAAAACATTGAAGCTATGATGATTTGCAGCTCAATTATTTGATAGCTATTTTATATATTTTTATTATTTCTATGGGAGCTATACGATACAGACGTCCGATTTTGATAAAATTTAAACCATAATTCTGAAATATTTAACCATTGCTATATGTATAAGAACTAAACAAAAAATTAAAAAACAGAAAAGTTATATTTTTTTTTCATTTATTTTCCGATTGTTCCTATGGGAGCTATATGATATAGTCGTCCGACTTTGATGAAATTCAAACCGTAAATCGGAAATATTTAACCATTATTAAATGTCGAAGAACTAAACAAAAAATTAAAAAACAGCAAAGTTATAATTTTTTTCATTTATTTTTCCTATTGTCCCTATGGGAGCTATATGCTATAGTCGTCCGATTCGGCTCGTTCCGACTTATATACTACCTGCAATAGAAAGACAACTTTTGGGAAAGTTTCATGCAGATAGCTTTAAAACTGAGAGACTAGTTTGCGTATAAACGGACGGACAGACGGACATGGCAAGATCGACTCTACTAGTGATGCTGATCAAGAATATATATACTTTATAGGGTCGGAGATGTCTCCTTCACTGCGTTGCAAACTTCAGACTGAAATTATAATACCCTCTGCAAGGGTATAAAAATTGTATCTTTAAACAAATAAAACTAACTACTATAGCAGTCTCTCCCAACCCATACAGGCATAAGCTTTTTCATGTTCGAAGACTTTTTGAATTAGCTGACTTATTTCTCCTGCAAATAAATCCTAACTATTTCAACCTATTAATAATGCTTGGGTGTCAGGCCAACTACCAGAAAGCTGGAGAGAGATAAACGTGTTACCAATTCCAAAAAAAAATGCAGACTCATAAATTATTGGTAACTATAGGACAATATGTATACCTTTTGCATTTAGAAAACACATCCAAATCTATGTGCATAAATGATTTAATAGACAAAGTGCAAGTCCTAAAAGCAGAAGGATTTCTGGTAGTAGCAGACTGTGTCGATATAGGAGTCTTAAAGACCAAGCTCCAAAATCTTAACTTCAATTAACACCATGTTGCCTGGTTAATTGACTTCCTTCCGAATCGACGAAAACTGCGAAATGTTTCAATATGCAGACGACTTCTTTCTGATTTGCTTCGATGCAACCTTCTTAGGAGCAAGGAATATACTTTTTGAAGAAATAACACAGTTTGAATTAGAGTGTAGCGAGCTAAACTTATCCTTTAATCTAGCTAAGTGCAGCGTTAATTTAATTTGCGCAAACAACTGCTTCAAGTTCTATAAAGAGGATTTCAATCAGAGATGTAGACCAAATCAAATATCTAGGACGAATAGTACGCTAATAATTCTCTAAGCGCACACATCAAAAATGCAATCTTATCAGCAAACAAAAAATGTGCATTTTAAAATTTCTTAGTGGACAGGGCTTCTTCTTTACAAAGCGTTTGCCAGAAGTAGGCTAGAATATGCATGTTCTTAATTTAGCAAAATGTCAAAAACATCTATGGACAAAATAAAAGTACACACAAATTTCAGTCTTAGACGCGTACTCGGCCGGTACCGATTTTATACAGAATTTGTTTTCAAACGGCAAAAGAATTGATAAAAGATTTTACCCACGTGTTGCCAAGGATACACTTGTATTAATACTAGTTGGGCCAAGTCGTATAAACACTTTAAACATATCCTAGATCAAGTTTATACCTGCGATTACCTGTCCATAATAGTAAAATTAGGGTAGACCTTGAATTCTTTAAGGGAACAGCCAAAAAGAAAAGTGATGAATACAGTTATTATCTTAAAAATAATTAAGGAAAAAATGAGATCTCTTAGGAATAGGGATTTTGACATCATATTCACAGACGGATCAGTAACAGATTGCTATTTAAGCGCAGCGTTTTCAGTACATAGCTTAAATTTCACAGCCAGTTTCTATACGAAGAAGATTTTATCGTCTCTATCAGGCGAACTGTTAGCATCATAAACTGATTAATGAGTGGTTACGTTTTTGATAATTTTAATTTAAAAAAATACACGTAGTAAACAATAACATATGTGACAGTTGCACAGTTTGATAACGCATAGAACATCATATTCAGCTGTTCCAAATACAGCTCTGGACTGGAAACCCAGTTGTACCCAAGACTGGAAAAATACCACGACATTTACCATTTCTTCAAATACGAACCAGCAAACTCATACCAAATTACAAATTACTTTAAAAAAATGTAAATAATCATTTGTACAATCGACCGGTAACCAAATAAATAGCTTGGCGATTTCCATGTATGCGAGGACGGCCAAATAAGTCTATGGCACTTATGGCAGCAACAAAAACAAAAAAATAATCAAAAACGAGCTTAGTCTAGTTGTAGTGGTTTAAATTACTCAGGTCTAAGCTAAAAAAAAGGTTTTAAACTGCAAAACTTCATTTACAGTTAAAAACCCTTTTATTACTATGGACAACACTAATGTAGGCTATTATATATAGCCGTAGAAGTGAAAATCTGCTGTGGTGGTCCGATCGTAACGAGTAATACACCAATCGAAAGAAATGAATAAGGATTGCATACCAAGAATTTAGGAAAATTAATTGGTTCCGGAAAAAGGTCGGTGAAAGTGACATACTAAATATTTACATATAAACATACATCATACAAAATATCTGATATCCAATTTTGTTACGCAAAATGAATAAGCATTTGACTAAATAAATAAAGTTTTTAAATGTTATTTTATAGAAAAAATATTCCTAAAGTTCTTGCACGAAATAAGCTGTGACATCGAAATTGTTTTTTTAATGTAAGCCGATATTTATTGGAAATCCGAGTTTTAACGCAGTAAGTGCCTTAAGATATTTAAAAATATAACAAAGCTGCGTTAAAACATGTTTGATATCTCGAATAGTTTATCAGATAAACTTCTTTAAAGTTTAGTTGTACCTCTGCACGAAATAAGCTGCGAGCCACTGTATATACTACCTGCAATAGAAAGACAACTTGTGGGAAAGATTCATGCAGGTAGCTTTAAAACTAAAAATCTTGCTAGATCGATTCTGATGCGTTCCAAACTTTTGACTGAAATTAAGGTTATAAATAAGGGTCGATTTTTGTTTCGTCCTGGATAAGTTGATAAGTGTTTTTATACCCTTGCAGAGGGTATTATAATTTCAGTCAGAAGTTTGCAACGCAGTGAAGGAGACATCTCCGACCCTATAAAGTATATATATTCTTGATCAACATCATTATGCGAGTCGATCTAGCCATGACCGTCTGTCCGTCCGTTTCTACGCAAACTAGTCTCTCAGTTTTAAAGCTATCTGAATGAAACCTTTCCAAAAGTTGTCTTTCTATTGTAGGTAGTATATAAGTCGGAACGAGCCGGATCGGACGACTATATCATATAGCTCCCATAGGAACAATCGCAAAACAAATACAAAAAAAATTATAACTTTGCTGTTTTTTAATTTTTCTATTAGTTCTTCGACATATAGTAATAGTTAACTATTTCAGAATTACGGTTTAAATTTCATCAAAATCGGACAACTATATTATATAGCTCCCATAGGAACAATCGGAAAAAAATATTAAAAAAATTATAACTTTGCTGTTTTTAAATTTTTCTATTAGTTCTTCGACATATAGTAATGGTTAAATATTTCTGAATTACGGTTTAAATTTAATCAAAATCGGACGAGTATATCATATAGCTCCCATAGGAATAATAAAAATATATAAAATAACTATATAATAATTGAGCTGCAAATCATCATAATTTTAATGTTTTAAAAAATATTTAATTTTTGCAATAGCTGCAAGGGTATATGAACTTCCTTTTGCCGAAGTTTGCTTCCTTTCTTGTTTTTAAATAACGCCAAAACAAATGTTAACTTTGTAATAATTATTTTGATATAGCTGATTGGTGTTTTAAAGTAGCTTACAATTGTGGCTGAAAATTCATTCTGCAAAACGCTATACAGCATATGCAAAAATTGTTTTGGCTCTTAAATAGCTGATTGGTATATCAAAATAACTTTCAATTTACATTTGTAGTAGCTAATGCAAGGGACACTTTAATGGTTGTAATGGGAAAAGGTATTTCTTTGAGAATAACTTTAATCAATCTTTTAAGTTCTTTTAACTTTGACAAAAATTGGAAATTGGATCTCAGAGACTGCAAGTACTTTTCACAGCAAGTCAAACTCTAATTGGGGGGTCCTCTGGCTTAGTTCGCGTTTATATAATATAGTGAATTAAAAATTTTGAGTAAAGCAACATTTATAACGTTGATTTATTTTAAGCGGCTTAAATTTCTGGTTCACGTCATTAACATTAGTAGTCAAAGGCAAAAATAAAAATGTGCTAAAATATATATAAAATAAATCTATTAAAGCAATAGATTTTTAGAATTAGGTTAATTTTAAAATGTTCACTCTAAAGCTCAAAAATCGAAACTCTTTTATGACCAAGCTATTCGGCGGTATGTATATATTATTTCTATATCTATCGGCACGCCGAAAGTCAAGCATTTTAAATGTTTTTATTATAATCATAAATTCAAGTCAAACATACTCAGTGACGTCGATTTAAGCAGTCTAATGCCTTGTTTTCCACAACAAATGAAGATTTCTTTCGACTTAATGGCTTGACGCGTTGACAATCAAAATGGAACGACATTCAAAAACTCGCATTAATTTTAGTAACGCCTACGGATTATTGACAAATACCTATATGACTCGTTTTACATCTAATTAAGTCTAAGACTTACAATAATTCTTAAGTACTGTGTTTTAAACAAACCTGTTTGAACAAAGATTAGGTGCCAACTGGAAAGATTTGGAAGAAAAAAAAATGCAAAAATTTGAGACACTCTATAATAAAATATCAAATTTTACAAAAACTGGTTTATCTTGTTCATTCGCAGTAATAAATAAAAGAAAAAAAAGCTTTTCCCTACCATTAACAAATCATTGATCAATAGATTTGACTTCATTTTTGTTCAAATGTCGTATTTTTATACCCGTTACTCGAATATTGTAATCGTTGCAAATTATATAATGGGAAGAAGGAAGCGTTTCCGACCGTTTAAAGTATATACATTCTTGATCAGGATCAAGAACCGAGTCGATCTAGCCATGTCCATCTGTATGAACGTTGAGATCTAGGAAACTATAACAGCTAGAGATTTGGGATTTGAAATGTAGATTCTGGTATTTCTTACGCAGCGCAACACTAATCGCGAAACACTAAACACACTGTGACATGTAAGACCGTTGCTGTCGGTATCGGTAGGCACAAACATTTCTAAACTCAAGCTATTATTTTAGAAGTTCTAGGGTTATGAAGTCATCTGCCATCATAGTTCCCGTGCCGGCCCTTTGCCGCTGCTCTGCCGGTAATCTATGCAGTTCGACAGATGGTGCCACCTAAACTTATATTGCTTTATAGGGGGAAAATTTAGTTTGAAGTTATATATATCGCGACTTGCAACTCATAGGAACATGTCATACTTTTGATTGACGAATTTTACAAACTTTTACGCCTGTAATCCAACAAAGTCGTACCGTTTTTCTAACTTTTGGCTTGTGAAACATCGGATGAGTCAACTGCGTTGCGTTGGGACATTGCCTCTGCTAGAAATATTATAATGCAGCTAAAGAATGAAGCAGTAGCCTTGTGATGTTGGTATTTGTTTTAACCGCTTCACAAAACTAAAAACTAAAAAATAAAATGCCGTCAGTACATAGTTCAAAACAAAAGATTCTTTTCAATCTTCTTCTTTTCAATCTTTTAAGAAAAAAAAAAAACTATTAAATCGAAAAACTTATTTTGTACTACAAAACTTAATGGTTTGTGCTGGCTAAGATGCGAGCCCATCCATTTTTGCATTGAGAGCGGCGCGTCTGTCTGAAATATTGCAGCTATACCTACTTAAAATGTCCTCTGACTCAGTAGAGCAAGCTGGGATGCACAAATAGAAGAGAAAACTCCTTCAAAAATTCTGAAAATGTAATACTATTTTGTATTAATAACACGAAAACTTGTGAACGCAGTAGTTCGAGGCGATTTTAATTGCGAAACTTGTGAAAACTATGTCGAAAGCGCGACGAAAAGGAGTGGCTACGATGACGTTCGATGGATCACTAACTTATGCTACGGTGGCGAGAGACGGGACGAATTCGCAAGAGCGAACAGACGAAAGCTTTATTGGCTCCCGCTCTCGCCCTACAACTAGTGATTTAAATACAAGCGCTGAGTGCGCAAATAAATTCCATCGATCCTTATAAAAAGAAATTGATGTTGTCCCGAAACCAAAAGAATCGATAGTATCAGATTTTTTTTTTGCAGCACAATATATATAAAGCCTATTAATTTTGTTAAAGCGCTTTATGTACAAAAAATTAAGCATGCAAGAAGCTACATATATATGTAGCCGTTAAAATAAAGCTATTCCCTTCTGTTTTTAAAATTGTATAACTCTTCTAATTTTGTGCCGTGACTCTTACAAGTAATCTGACAGGCTATGAGCCCAGATCCATTCGCGAAAAACATGTTTAACCATTTACATTACAGAAGGCGATTACGGGGATAAAAATTGCGACTTGATAAACATAATTAAAAAAACTAAAGATGAGATAAATACAACAAAAACATGGTTGTGTGCAGGTCAACACAACATACACACTTTTCAAGACCAACGACAACATAAGAGTGGTGGCCGTCGTCCAATTTATTGCAACTTGATTTTCTGATTGTTCCTATGGGAGCTATATGATATAGTTGTACTTTTAAAAAAATTTTAGCTCTAAAATTGGGAGGCAGACGGCCGGGTATGACAAGATCACCTCCCAATATGGCTGATCAATAATATATATTTTATAGGGTTGAAAACGCCTCCTTCGTTGCGTTGATAACTTGTGGTTTAAATTATAAAGGGTGCGGTCGAGAGTACGGTGTAAACAACTATCAGCATTTTCACCAGTGACTTAATGTACTACAATAATTATGGCAGAACCAGCGAGCTATTCCTCCAACAATACGTGTCTATAGCATACCTGAAGGGAGATCTAATTGAATAAGTCTAGATTAATCCGATGAAACGATTAAAGCTTCGCAATAAACGTGTCTTGAAGTTAAAAAAATTCTTGTACGGACTCAAACAATCTTGTTGAATGTGGCATCTGAAGCTAGACGAGTTTTTGCAACAAAAAGACTCCACAGCGTGAGCAAGCGAGCCCTGCTTTTATAAAGGCGCAATAATAGATTATGTTGATGAACTTATGATCGGCAATTCAAACCTTGGTAAGTTGAACGAGATAGTGCTGCTTATTTGTAATATATTTTAGATCACCGATAAAGCGAAATAAATCAGCAAAAGAGAGTAATGCCGCTTTTGGAGCTGTACAGTAGGACCGATTGCCCTACTATGTCAAAACCGTTGGACGCAGGATATCAAACCAAATGTAAAAGTTAATTTTGTCAGCTGACAGACAAGACGCAGAATCAATCGACAAAACCCGATACATGGGGTAGATATCATATAGTAGTCAAGAATTCATCTCAGGTGGCAGAACTTTTACATGGGAAAGCAAGAACCGATACTTAGTACATATAAAAATTAACTTGAATTACTGTACCAGATTTTTTAAGTATAAAAGTTAAATTGAATAAATTTGAATGCCTATACCAGGAGCGTAGAAATATTCAAAACATAAAAACCTTATTAATTTGTTCAACTCTAATATGTTTATGAACACATATGTAAGCGGACAAAAAATAAATAATGGCGTAAGTCTTACAAGCTATCAAACAGTCCTGATAACATGTGTTATTTTTATTGCTTATGTCTAATATTTCTAGCGACTGCTGCTACCGATGGCAACTCCATGGGAGCCTCGGGAGACAATGACAGTAAGGACTCACATGCAAACGCCGAGAAGGAATGGTTTCACGAGGAAATGGACACATCTCATTATCATCATGGCGATGATTATGAGGATGATTTTGATTCAGATAACGATTTTGACGAGTCATACACCAGCAGGGGTAAACGCAAAAAAGGTTCAAGACCTCGACGTACAATTGCAAACGTTGAGGGTACTCCAAAACGTGGGCGTAAAGGTGGTGGTAAGTTAAATTCATTAAGCTGGGAAAAGTCTAAGTTGTGCTTTATTTAAATATTAGGCAATCGTCGGAGAAACGCTATTGAAGGAGAAACAGACCGAAAACGTCGTGGTGGTGGAAATACATCTGCAGCTGCCGCCGCAGCTGCTGCAGCCGTTGCACACGCAGCCAGCACTGCAGCAGCAGCAGCTGCCGCCGCCACAGGGCTCTATGCATCTCACTCAAACTCTGCTTCACCCATTCCCACCAATGACGACACTTCGCAGTCAACACAAATAGTGGCAACACCTATAGCTACTTCTTACGAAAAGGTTTCAAACGATGCTGGAACTTCCAATGACTCAATGCCTCTAGCGTCCATGGCTGGAATAAGCATAGGTTTGGTTGCAACACCCAACGCCTCTAACTCCTCGCCGGTGCATGCAACAACAATTCCCATGGCGTTTGCTACGGGAGTTGGTCCGATTAAGGTCAAACCACTCGTTGATCGGGACATAGCTCAACCGTCTCCCTACTGTGACTTTTGTCTGGGCGATCACCAGGAAAACAAAAAAACCAACATGCCCGAGGAGCTTGTGTCGTGCTCGGACTGCGGTCGCTCGGGTCATCCATCGTGTTTGCAGTTCACAGCCAACATGATAATATCAGTTAAACGCTATCGCTGGCAATGCATCGAATGCAAGTACTGCTCCATATGCGGGACCTCTGATAATGACGACCAGTTATTATTTTGCGACGATTGTGACCGCGGATACCATATGTATTGCCTGTCACCACCGCTAGTTACTCCACCAGAGGGTTCTTGGAGCTGCAAGTTATGCATGGAGGAATTCCACAAGAATAATTGATCTTACATTTAAGGTTATAAAATTATTTAATGCACTTATATTCCGAAATATCCACAGGTCTCTTTATCATATATTTGTACATGGTAAAGATTTAATTTTAAACCACTAGCGTATTTGCTGGTTTTAAGAACTCCCAAATTTTGTACATGGAAGTGATTTTATTTCAAACTATCCTTTATTACATTTTCAAAGTAATCTGCCATTTGAACTAATTTATTTGTCCACGTAAACTTTGTATATCAAATTTGTAACAAGATAATTTATTTGAGAGTTAGAATTGTAACATCAAAAATTAAATTTAACGAAAGTATACTTTGTGATAAATCTAAATCCGGCAAGGAAGAACTTTAAATCACTTTTTAACCTTAATAATAAGCCAGCTGATTTTTGTTTTTGAAATACTTCATGATCGGCACACAATTTTAAAAATTAAGTAAAGTTTTTACACGAATTTTTACTACGGCAAAAAAAAACAGTGCTCGCAGGTAACAGTTTATCGTTTTTTGAGGTCTAAAAATAACTTAATTACGGACCGACTGCGCAAGGAGTCAGAGATAACAATCGGTCTGTGCTCAACCAAATTAAAATTAAAAGTCTTTTGCACTTGTAGGCGTTTTTGTCGTCTGCTCTTGCTTGTGAGCGAGATTATACCCTTGCCTTTGTGAATTCAGTGCGTTAAGATTAAATGAAAGGGCATTTTCAGCGCTTTAATAGGGTAAGAAATTTTATAGAGACGACAGTGATGCCACGTAGATTAAAAAAGGCAAAATTTAATTTTCTCAGGGTTTAATTCGAACTTGTACTTAGCTTCGCGGTGCATTTCTGCAGCTGAACTGCTCATTTTTAAGGGCCGGTGCGAACATTGCATTTGCAACCGAGGTACCGAATTACAAGTTTGAACCAAAAACTGATAAGTGGTGTGAAAAAGCTAACTTAACTTCGAAAATGGCTTTAAGCAGAGGATCGTGCAGAGCATATGATGTCTATTAATTTCTTACTATATGGCTGAACTGTTCGCTCTTATTAGCATAGAGTAAGAACTATATAGAGACACCATTTGCTCTGCCGCTCAGTAGAGCGAACATGGTTCTCAGCAGAGACTGGGCAGGGCGCTTGCAGACCAAATGGTGTCTCTACATATTTCCTACTCTATGGCGCTTCAATATATTTTAAGCAAACGTCGGAGTTTTTTAAGTGCAGAAACTTTGAATTCCATTTTAATTGTAAAGCTTAACGCAGAATAAATGATAATTATAAAATATACATATGTATGTGCAATTTTATTTCACATTCTTTCGGTCAACGATAGATCAGAGTTGTCAAAAAGCACAGATTAATAAAAAAAATAAGGACACCATTTTCTCTGCCGGCAGATTTCGAGACGATGACGTGACGCCGGTTTTTATACCCTTGCAGAGGGTATTAAAAGTTTGCAACGCATTGAAGGAGACACTTGATCAGCATCACTAGGATAGTCGATCTAGCCTTGTCCGTTTGTCAGTGCGTCCATCTGCCCGTCCGTTTCTACGCAAACTAGTCTCTCAGTTTTAAAGCTATCTGTATGAAACTTTCCCGAAAGTGTTCTTTCTATTGCAGGCACATAAGTCGAAACGAGCCGGATTGAACGACTATAGCATATAGCTCCCATAGGAACAACCGAAAAAATAAATACAAAAAAATTATAACTGCTGTTTTTTAATTTATTATTTAGTTCTTCGTTAAATATTTTAGAATTAAGGTTTAAATTTTATCAAAATCGGAGGACTATAACATAAAGCTCCCCCGGGAACAATAAAAATAAAAATTTTAAAAAAATGTAATTTCCTTATTTTGTAATTGTTTTAAAAATTATTTTTGGTTTATTAAAAATTTGACGGTTCAGAATTACGCTTTTAATTCTATTAAAATCGGAGAACGACATCGTATAGCTTCACACTCTCTGTCGAGAGAAAAGACTTGACGAAAGAAATTAAACGCAGCCACGCCACCTTTGTACTTCTAGTTTTTGCCGTTGAACAAGTATATAGACACCCCCGTCGTTGTTTAAATACTTCCGTACTCTGACGTTGTACAAGTGACACGCAAGAAATTCAGGCATATAGTGTCTGTCGTCACAGCTGCCATACCGCGTTTGTTCTGGTATACCACTGTATAGGTATAGCAATCTTCTAAGACTTGGGTTAGTTCTGAGCTCGCACTGTGTTTGATCAAATACATGAGCAGGTACAACTTATGACGAACGCGCTTTAAGGGACATCTTATGATGTATAATAAATATTAAGTGGAAAAAATCAGTTCTTAGTTAAGTTCAGAGCTCAAGTGGAAATGCCAGCTGATATTTAGCCTAGACGCAGAACATACTAAAACAGGAAAATACAGGAACGGGGAATAATACTGAAAATACCAAATGCGTGGAAAAAGGAAGGAAGACGAAAAGCGGTCTAACACCGAACAAACATCCAGCCTCTTGGTTTGAAATCGCGAAAAGGGTCAGAGGTATCTTCTAATTCGAGGCATCCAAGTCAAGTGCGCATCAGCTACGCATTCGCTCGCTCCGGCATACGCGAGTTCGGGAGAATGTAAGATCTCTGGGAAGATCAGTGTTCTCAAGGTTAATGTAATCAGGATTATCCCTCATTGGCGAAGGGCGGTGTAGCAGCAGTTATTAATTAGAACCCAAATGGCCAAGATCAACGATTTGCCTAAGATATATTTTACAAAGTTAGAACAGATTGTTTCATTTACTACAAATGTACGCAGAGTAGTCAATTATCTGACGTCATCGAACTGGTAACAACACCTATATAATAAGATTTTGTTGAAAGAACTTATTGCTAAGTTTCCAACCAATTTACAAGTAGAATGGTTACAATGGGTCGACACAACTAAAACCGAAATGCCTTTTATAGAATTTTCTAAATGACTGTGCACCACTGCCAAAGGTATAAATCGACGCATCTCTTAAAATATCAAATCAGAAAGCAACAAAACCAGTGTTTATAGCGACACATCAAAGGACACAACCCGCAATCCAACCAGAAGATTGCAGTACAGGTGAGAAGACAAATATAAATAATTACCTGTTCAAGATTGTCCCCGTGATCCTACATGGACCACTGCGTAAGTTTGAGACTTTTGCCATGTTCGACGAAGGAAGCGTCATAGCCCTAGTTGAATTGCAAGTCGCTGAAAAACTAGTATTGAAAACGCTCATCCTTCAGTGGTATGACAATAAGACGAGTACTGAAATGTCTAAGAGAGTTCGCCTGGAAATTAGTGGCATTGTACTGCTTTCCAGTATGATGTAAAGGGTGTACAGACAATTAAAACTTAGGCCTACCAATACAATCGTTTTCAAAAAATCAACATAGACATCTACAATATTTCCCGATATAAACGCCAGGCCAGTAATTTTAATCGGCTTATATAATCTACATCTAGTACTATCAAAAATTATTATTGAGTTAGATCGGTCTCAGACAGTAGCCATAAGAGAAATATTAGATTGACTCTTATAGTAACTCAAGACTCTTTCATATTGAACTCGTAGAAAAAAATGAGTTCTACAAATTCGCCTAAGAATATTTTGCAGCTGAAGATTATGGCGTTTCTGAACTATTCCTCTAGAGTCTGTGGATAACACTAGAGCAAAGAATATAATGGGCGAAACAACACATTAAATGCAAGATAAATTTAAAATTGGGTTATTATGGAATGAAAATGTTATGCTGGCAGAAAATTTTAGAATGGCAGACAAATGACTGGTAAGTATAGAAAAAAATGCAAAGAAATCAAGAGTTCGCTAAAAAGTATAAACAGGAGATGATAAAATATATTGAAAAGTCTATGCCAAAAGGCTTACGAATTAAGAAATGTCTACTCATAATCAACACGTTTGTTATTTACCACAAAAAACAGTTCACAAACCGGGCAAACTCCGTATTGTATTTGTTGCAGCAGCCAAAATCGTTAAAATTTCTTTTAATTCTTGCTTACCTAAAGGCCCAGATGAGCTTTAGTCACTTGTGTCCGTACAATTTTGGCAGAACAAAATCGGAGTAGCTGCAGACATCCGGGAGATGTTTGTCCAAAATAAATAAATAAAGTTCGTCCAGAAGATCAATCTGTTCAACGTTTTGATTGGAGAAACGGAGACTCTTTAAATTGTCAGCAGTAACACTAAACTTCATATTGTAGTAGATGCCTGCGAATCCGCATTCGCAGATGTAGGATACCTTCGAATATCTTCTGATAAATTAACCGAAATTAAATTCTTTCTATTCCCAGACTAGAACTTCAAGCAACCATTCTTGGTGTTCTTTTCAATACTTTATTAAAAGAAAAACACAAGACGCTCTTCTGGAGCGACTCAAAGATTCATTCGAATTCTCGCAAGCTTAAGCCGTTCGTAGGACATCGCATCTCTGAAATTTTAGCCACTACAAATGCCGTACAGTGGAGATGGATACCGTCCTCCTTTAACACGGCTGACGCTGCCATACAACAATCAACAGATGTTCTGAAACACCTTTCTGGCAGAATTGATGAGGCAACTTTTCTTTCAGTACAAGCGGTCTCCACCTATTCAGTAACCTAAAGATCGTTACTTGTCGGAATTTGTCATACGACCGCCAAAATTCAGTCGTTATCACAAATCAATGTAGTCAAAAGTTCTGGAAACCAATTTTTTTCACCTGCTTGATAACATTATAAACCCCAGAAGTAATCAGAAGCGAAAATGGAACCAATTTTATTGTTGCCAAAAGGGAGTTGAACGACCACAATGACTTATTCGATTTTGACGCTCTGATTAATGAGACATCTCAAAAGAGAATCAAATGCTGGTGGTTGTTGGGAACGTCTTATCGGTATAGTTAAGAAAGTATTAAACAAAACTCTCCGAGACGTCACATAACGCGTTGAAACTCTTCGTTCTGCATTAATTGATGCGGAGAACATTCTGAATTCACGACCACCTACGGAGATTCCTCTCACACATGCGCAAGATAAACAGAATTTGGAAACGTTGGATAACAGAATATTTGCCTCAGCTAAATTTTCGACAGAAGTGGCACACATCCACCAAAACCAATTAACTTGACGACGTAGTTCTTGTTGCAGATCTTGCCTTACCACATATTACATAGAAAAGAGGGCGTATTACTAAACTATATCCAGCGAAGGAAGGACAAGTACGCCAAGTCGATGTAAGAACTATTCGCAGACCGGTATCTAAACTGATCCAGTTACGATTTGATAGTGAATACCAGTGTGCTTCACAAGGAGGGGGATGTAAGATTTTGATAGTTTTTTTGTACTTGATTTGAAATTCGTTAAATATTATAAGAAAGTAGGTGCAGCATATTATCTATTAGAAAATCAAAAAGGCAAAGAAATAGGAACATATCAACCCAGCAGACATAGTGTCCCGAGGATGTGACGTAGAGGAGCTTACAACGTCCATTTGGTTCGGTGGGCCTTCGTTCTTGCTAGACTCAGAAAATAATTGGCCTGTAAATAAACATTTCGAACTGCCGGCTGATGTAATGTCGATGGAGCTACGCAAATCGGCAATAGCTCTCGTAGTCAGCCCAGAGCCAAATTATGTGCTTCAGAAAATAGAGTCTTTTTCGTCGCACCTGAAGCTTCTGAGAGTGTTCGTTTGGGTTTTTCGTTTTATTCAAAGTTTCAGAAAGGTGTCGAAGCCCTTTGAGAAAAGTATTTCGCCAAGAGAACTGGATTTCGCTTTAGATACAATTGTCGAAGTTGTTCAATTTCACGAAATCAGGGACGACATAAGTAAAATTAGGAAAAATAAACCGGTAGCAACGAATATTCAAAAATTAAACCCTTATCTTCAGGAAAATAAATTAGATTGGTGCTCCTCGACATTGCTACGAGTTGACGAACAACGGGTCGGTTATTGAATGCTCCTATCCCGTACGAAGCCAAATTCCCGTTGTTGTCTAAAAGCTCACAATTCGTCAGCTCCTATGTGTCATACCTGCACGTTACGAACTGTCACGCTGGCCCACGAGCTCTCGTAAGTCGTCTGCGCGAAAAAATATGGCTAGTTAATGCTCAAGAAGTCTGCCGACGAACAGTTCGGTCGTTGATTTTTGTGCTGAAGGCAGCACAACATATCGTATCCGTGGTAAGCCACCGTACAAGTCGTACATGGCCTTGTTCGTCTGTTTTGCGTCCAAAGCGGTCCACTTAGAACTAGTGTGTGACCTAACCACTGATGCGTTCTTGTTGGCACTTCAAAGGTTCGTGAGTCGTCGCGGGATTCCGGAGAAGGTGTGGTGCGACAACGCCACCAACTTCGTCGGCGCAGATCGCCACATGAGAGAGTTCCGAGCCCGTCTGGAGGAGCAAGGGGGCGGTATCGAAACATTCGCATCAAAAAAAGGATGCGAGTTTGCGTTCATACCGCCCAGAGCACCGCACTTCGGCGGACTATGGGAGGCAGGTGTGAAGTCTGCAAAGCACTTGTTCCTTCGGACGGTAGGCCAAGACCTCTTGACCGCGGAGGAGCTCGGAACTCTGCTCACTAGCGTGGAGGCCGTGCTCAACTCAAGGCCCCTCGGAGCTCTAAGCAGCGACCCGATCGACGGCGAAGCCTTGACCCCTGGGCATCTGCTCATCGGCGGCCCTCTTCTGGCCCCACCATCACCGGCGCTCCCGGACCAGATCACTCTGACCTGCTTGCGACGATGGCGAGGTGTCTCGTGTCTCAGGCACAGGTTTGGGTGTAGTCCGGGCTACACCCCGCCCTTTATAGGTCTGTTCCTGGTGGATTTAGCTGAAAAAATGTAAGCGCATAATTTTGTGCTAATTTGGTGCTCCTTAAATCCGAAAACATAACTTTCGTACTCAACAGGAAATTTTTTTGTTTAAATTTCAAAAATGCGGGATGCAGATCGACTACGGGCTACATCGCGCACTCTATACTCTGGGGCAGTGTGCTAACTTGGTGCTGCTTAAACCCGAAAATTTAACTTTCGTACTCAACAGGAAATATTTTTTGATTAAAATCCGAAAATGCTGTGTGCATTAAACATAGCATTAAAACTTTAAAAATTGAATCCGTATCCCCAATAATCCTAAACTTTTTCAAAGTTTTTTTTACTACACACAAAAAAATAATCGTAAGGTTAAATTTGATAACGACCGTTAAGTTTGGTATTTGTAAGAGATTTTTATTTTAACCATTGAAAAATGTACATTTGATGTTGGAAAATGGTATTTTTTCAATTCCACGCTCCCTTAAAGATCTCTCAAGTCGAAAAAGAGGGTGTAATGCAAGATGGCGACAAAAGTCCAATAAGTTAGGGGGAGAACGACAGTTACGAAAAGCGAGCTCCCGAATTCGGTCATTCGAAATAGTTGTGATAAGGTGATCGGTGCGTTGTGCAAGTGGAGTGCAGAAAAGAAAAAGTGAATAGTGTTGTTAAGCTAAATAAATAAGTGAAATTAAAATGTAAATATAACTAAGCTAAACAAGTTATTGTATTAGTAACAATTTAACATTTGTGTTGTGCGTGTGAGTGTCATTGCTGGCCGGCAAAAATATGCACAAGTTACTGTATGTTTCGGATATAAAATATGTTAAAGTTGAATTTGTGTTACGATATTCATTTTGCAAACAATAAGTTGACATACTGTATGTGTGTTTGTTATGCTTATGGTCAGCGTAGAAACCAAAATATGTATGTACGCTGTCTGTATATTACAGCTGCACTTATTGAATAAAAAAGTTGCTGTGCATTTCTCTTTGCATCCGGGCTTCAGGCAAAGGCATACATACTAACATATATGTCTGCATAATTACCTGCATATAACTGTAAAATATTTTTTTAGATACAATGGAAGGGGAATTGCCTGACTTATATGATTTGTTGACGGCTTAAAACCTGCCCATGTCTTGCTGCGAGGATTTAGGAGGTAAGTTTTGTGAGGAGTTGAATAACTCCCCACAAGTTAAGAAGCAAGCAGAGTAAGCGCATGCAAGCAGTGGCCTACCAGTTACCAGTTACGCGGCGAATTCGCCCGTAGTAACGGTAGTGCGGAGAGAGAGAATGGTGAACTGAGCACCAGACAAGGCCAAGGAGAGTCCGAGAGGGACAGCGATACAAGAGAGCGGCGAAGGGCCGTGTGCAGAAGGAAGTAACGGGACGGCACCGGACTTTGGACCCTGATATTGGTGCCGGGCGCAGAGGGCGAAAGGTCGAACGGTAAAACCGTGGACTTTGGACCAGGAGGCAAGGAGACGCCGATAACTAGCGGTAAATGGAGGCCTATATAAACCGGCAAAGCGCAGGAAGCTGGATCAGTCGATTCTACAAAGTCAACAAGTAACAGTCATCAAGTGAACAAGTAACCAGTGAAACATCGTGAAGGAGCAAGTAAAGCCGTGCGGAGTCATAAAGGAAACAAGATCGCTACGTCGAGACGTTCGGGACTTAGAGCTAAAGTCTCCGAATTGAGTCACAGGTAGCTGAGATCCTTACGGCATCACACGGCTAAGTCCAGGCGTTTTGTTACAACTTCTGTCGCGATTTGAGCTTGGCATCCCACCCGGCGTGTCCGACAAAGTGAACAAATAGAGTCCTTCGACGAAGAACCGTGGGTTCAGAAGCAAAGTGTCTAGAACTAGCTACCTGCCTACAAGGACTGCATTGGCGAACTCCGGCGTATGCCTGATCGTCCTGCAGGAGCTGTACAAGGTCCTGGTGCGACTAGCCCGGAAGGACGCGCGTTTGCTCAGCTGGTGTCTCGAAAGGCGTATGCCTTGAGAGCACAGCGGTCCGCCGCTAGAGTCCCAGAACGGCAGCTTACCGAATCGCCAACAAGGTGTGGAGCCTGCCTACAAAGACTGCATTGGCGAACTCCGGCGTATGCCTGATCGTCCTGCAGAAACTGTACAAAGTCCTGCTGCGAATAGCCCGGAAGGACGCGCGTTTGTTCAGCTGGTGTCTCGAAAGGCGTATGCCTTGAGAGCACAGCGGTCCACCGCTAGAGTCCCAGAACGGCAGCTTACCGAGTCGCCAACAAGGAGCGGAGCTGGTCGAGATAGCTGGAGGTAGAAGAAGGACAACGGGGACCCCAGGATGACGAAAACGAGCGTCGAGCGAGCAGCCCATACTTCGAATTCTTAAGCCTGCGGCAGAGAGGGTAGGGTGGAAGCGTTCGTCTAGAACCTGGCGTTTGACCCAGGGACTGCGTTGGCGGCTTCCGGCGTACGACTGAACTGAGCCAGTTTCAAGTAGAAACTGAGCCGACGTCCGGTGCGACCGGCCGGGACAGAGCAAGGGACAGGAGGCTGCGGCTGCGAAAGGCGTACGCCTTGAGGGCACAGTGCCTGTTCACCCTAGTCTGGGAACGGTGACGCATCCCTAGTCCCTGTAAACCCGCCGAGCCAAGGGTGGCAGAAGACATCGCAAGCGAAACCGGCGAGGAAGACACCACTTCGCAGCCGGCACGATCCAGCGAGACGTTCAACGTGGGAAGGAGACGACGGCAGGACGTAATTCTACATAACCATTACACCACCCCGGCCGAGGGTCAAGTCGGCGAATAAAAGATCACTGCATACTCCCAATCTTTCTGTGTGTTTTCACGTATATATAAATTTGGTGGGACGAACACTTACATCTTCTGAGCTAGCCGCACGACATTCGTAGCGAGCAGATAATAAAGAAAATCAGTTCGTTACAGGTTTGATGGAAATGGGTACTTTAGAAGGTTTATTGCCAAAATTTAAAAATACATTTTTTAAAGTGTGGTTTTTTTAACTTTCATTTTTTTTCAGACTGGCATTACGTAGAGCACACCAACATTTATAATAGAGCGTGTTGCATTTTCAGTTGAAGCCGTCGGGAAAATACCAAAACAACCGACACGTCAGCAGGTCCCGCTATCGATAAGATTCGGTGGTGACACCGACTATTGATAGCGGGAGAGGATCTAGCTATTTAAATTTAGCCCGGTTCGCTCGTTAAGTGGGTTAAATAGCCTTGAATACGTTCGCTGACCCATATTGAGAGAGCGGGAGGGAAAATGGCGAACGACTTTGGTGTAGGTCAGGGTTTTGCTTTAGTTGCTGCAAGAAGTCGTAGGTGAACGGTCGGGAACTAAATTGAGACGAAAATTAGTGTTTAGATAACTCAAAGTGAGTAGTTATTTATTATTCCTAAACTTGTAAATGACAGTGTTTTTTTTTAAATATTGAAGCCGCCGGGAACCCTATCTAAAGGGCCCCGGAAATTTAGAGGATTCGGGAGGGTCAACACTTACCAGGCGGACCTAACCTGGTCGTGAAGACCACGTCGTCCACCAGCAGCAGCGATCAGCTTCAGAAGCGGCAGCGATTATCGGCATCGGCCGCAGCAGCATCAGCGCAGCAGCACCAGCCGCAGCAGCCCCAGCCGCAGCAGCACCAGCCGCAGCATCATCAGCGCAGCAGCATCAGCGATCTTTCGCGTCAGCCACATACGGAGATTCCCGGCGTGAGTCCGTTCCGGGAACCACCTGGTCATCCCTGGGACCACCGACGCACTGCCTCCGGGTCCTCTGGCGCAGACGCTGTGTGAATTCTCCGGACCACTTGGCTCCGTGCAGACCCGGCTTTCGCCGCTAGCGGTCTCTTCTTCTGGTCGCAGCTTCGACAACGACCAATTTTGAACTCTGGAATGAATTAGTTTTAGTTATTAATTTGTGAAATCAGGCAGTCAAAGAATCGTTTCAAAGCACTCACTGTGAAATCTAATCTGGAATTAGAGGCATTAATTCCGCACTTCAGCCGCGCGTCCAACTACGTTTAAATTGGGTCGCGAAATTTAATGAATTAAGGGATTAATTTAGCATACTTACCATATTAGCATGTCCTTTCTTTTCCCTTGGAGCTCCTCAGGATTAGGTGACCCGGTTGACAAACGCCTCCAATTTGGTGCCGTGTAATTTGCATCAGTGGCGTTTTTGCCCAAACACTTGTAATCTTAAGCGTCCAAAAATGTCCCTTCCATTATCGCTTTGACCACTTCTCATCTAGGCGACGGTCTGAGTTCGGCCTTAAGTGTTGCTAATAAAAAGAGAAGATCATGAGTAGGAATTAAATTTGTATGTATTCTATAATTAATCTTGCCAAAAATAAATGTAAACAAGCTACCAAGATGGTTGTGTGAGTTACCTTGGGCGGGGAGATGAGCCGATCCTAATCCACCAGGAATAGACTCCGGTCTGCTGGAGATGGGGCGTGCCTCCAATACCGTTCTTGGGGCACCCAAGGAAGGGTGGGTGCGTCGCGGCAAGGACATCGAAGCCACCAATTTCGTCCAATTGTCTTAGTTTTTTGATGTAAATATAACTTTGTTTTGTTTTGATTTGTGATAGAGATGGTAAATCGTCAAGTTAGTGACGTGAGACGTCCGATGAGTCGGAATCGATTGTTCGGACTGCAGGGCATAGGGGTACTCCGCCCTGAGACTCCGTGGCTAGCCGGCGCTGCCCTCCGGGAAAGATGCAGTTCCGTAACAAGCGCTACCAATCCATTTATATATAAACAACACGTATATTAGAAAAAAAAACCATTTTAGTTGTAAATAAATGTAAATATTTATATTTTACGTTTTCTACGCAAACTAGTCTCTCAGTTTTAAAGCTATCCGAATGAAACTTTTCCAAAAGTTGTCTTTCTATTGCAGGTAGTATATAAGTCGGAACGAGCCGGATCGGACGACTATATCATATAGCTCCCATAGGAACAATCGCAAAACAAATACAAAAAAAATTATAACTTTGCTGTTTTTTAATTTTTCTATTAGTACTTCGACATATAGTAATAGTTAACTATTTCAGAATTACGGTTTAAATTTCATCAAAATCGGACAACTATATTATATAGCTCCCATAGGAACAATCGGAAAAAAATATTTAAAAAATTATAACTTTGCTGTTTTTAAATTTTTCTATTAGTTCTTCGACATATAGTAATGGTTAAATATTTCTGAATTACGGTTTAAATTTAATCAAAATCGGACGAGTATATCATATAGCTCCCATAGGAATAATAAAAATATATAAAATAACTATATAATAATTGAGCTGCAAATCATCATAATTTTAATGTTTTAAAAAATATTTAATTTTTGCAATAGCTGCAAGGGTATATGAACTTCTTCTTGCCGAAGTTTGCTTCCTTTCTTGTTTTTAAATAACGCCAAAACAAATGTTAACTTTGTAATAATTATTTTGATATAGCTGATTGGTATTTTAAAGTAGCTTACAATTGTGGCTTAAAATTCATTCTGCAAAACGCTATACAGCATATGCAAAAATTGTTTTGGCTCTTAAATAGCTGATTGGTATATCAAAATAACTTTCAATTTACATTTGTAGTAGCTAATGCAAGGGACACTTTAATGGTTGTAATGGGAAAAGGTATTTCTTTGAGAATAACTTTAATCAATCTTTTAAGTTCTTTTAACTTTGACAAAAAGGAATATGTAACTGAAAATTGGATCTCAGAGACTGCAAGTACTTTTCACAGCAAGTCAAACTCTAATTGGGGGTCCTCTGGCTTAGTTCGCGTTTATATAATATAGTGAATTAAAAATTTTGAGTAAAGCAACATTTATAACGTTGATTTATTTTAAGCGGCTTAAATTTCTGGTTCACGTCATTAACATTAGTAGTCAAAGGCAAAAATAAAAATGTGCTAAAATATATATAAAATAAATCTATTAAAGCAATAGATTTTTAGAATTAGGTTAATTTTAAAATGTTCACTCTAAAGCTCAAAAATCGAAACTCTTTTATGACCAAGCTATTCGGCGGTATGTATATATTATTTCTATATCTATCGGCACGGCGAAAGTCAAACATTTTAAATGTTTTTATTATAATCATAAATTCAAGTCAAACATACTCAGTGACGTCGATTTAAGCAGTCTAATGCCTTGTTTTCCACAACAAATGAAGATTTCTTTCGACTTAATGGCTTGACGCGTTGACAATCAAAATGGAACGACATTCAAAAACTCGCATTAATTTTAGTAACGCCTACGGATTATTGACAAATACCTATATGACTCGTTTTACATCTAATTAAGTCTAAGACTTACAATAATTCTTAAGTACTGTGTTTTAAACAAACCTGTTTGAACAAAGATTAGGTGCCAACTGGAAAGATTTGGAAGAAAAAAAAATGCAAAAATTTGAGACACTCTATAATAAAATATCAAATTTTACAAAAACTGGTTTATCTTGTTCATTCGCAGTAATAAATAAAAGAAAAAAAAGCTTTTCCCTACCATTAAAAAATCATTGATCAATAGATTTGACTTCATTTTTGTTCAAATGTCGTATTTTTATACCCGTTACTCGAATATTGTAATCGTTGAAAATTATATAATGGGAAGAAGGAAGCGTTTCCGACCGTTTAAAGTATATACATTCTCGATCAGGATCAAGAACCGAGTCGATCTAGCCATGTCCATCTGTATGAACGTTGAGATCTAGGAAACTATAACAGCTAGAGATTTGGGATTTGAAATGTAGATTCTGGTATTTCTTACACAGCGCAACACTAATCGCGAAACACTAAACACACAGTGACATGTAAGACCGTTGCTGTCGGTATCGGTAGGCACAAACATTTCTAAACTCAAGCTATTATTTTAGAAGTTCTAGGGTTATGAAGTCATCTGCCATCATCGTTCCCGTGCCGGCCCTTTGCCGCTGCTCTGCCGGTAATCGATGCACGCTCTTGGCTTCTAGTGTAAGCTATGCAGTTCGACAGATGGTGCCACCTAAACTTATATTGCTTTATAGGGGGAAAATTTAGTTTGAAGTTATATATATCGCGACTTGCAACTCATAGGAGCATGTCATACTTTTGATTGACGAATATTACAAACTTTTACGCCTGTAATCCAACAAAGTCGTACCGTTTTTCTAACTTTTGGCTTGTGAAACATCGGATGAGTCAACTGCGTTGCGTTAGGACATTGCCTCTGCTAGAAATATTATAATGCAGCTAAAGAATGAAGCAGTAGCCTTGTGATGTTGGTATTCGTTTTAACCGCTTCACAAAACTAAAAACTAAAAAATAAAATGCCGTCAGTACATAGTTCAAAACAAAAGATTCTTTTCAATCTTCTTCTTTTCAATCTTTTAAGAAAAAAAAAAAAACTATTAAATCGAAAAACTTATTTTGTACTACAAAACTTAATGGTTTGTGCTGGCTAAGATGCGAGCCCATCCATTTTTGCATTGAGAGCGGCGCGTCTGTCTGAAATATTGCAGCTATACCTACTTAAAATGTCCTCTGACTCAGTAGAGCAAGCTGGGATGCACAAATAGAAGAGAAAACTCCTTCAAAAATTCTGAAAATGTAATACTATTTTGTATTAATAACACGAAAACTTGTGAACGCAGTAGTTCGAGACGATTTTAATTGCGAAACTTGTGAAAACTATGTCGAAAGCGCGACGAAAAGGAGTGGCTACGATGACGTTCGATGGATCACTAACTTATGCTACGGTGGCGAGAGACGGGACGAATTCGCAAGAGCGAACAGACGAAAGCTTTATTGGCTCCCGCTCTCGCCCTACAACTAGTGATTTAAATACAAGCGCTGAGTGCGCAAATAAATTCCATCGATCGTTATAAAACGAAATTGATGTTGTCCCGAAACCAAAAGAATCGATAGTATCAGATTTTTTTTTTGCAGCACAATATATATAAAGCCTATTAATTTTGTTAAAGCGCTTTATGTACAAAAAATTAAGCATACAAGAAGCTACATATATATGTAGCCGTTAAAATAAAGCTATTCCCTTCTGTTTTTAAAATTGTATAACTCTTCTAATTTTGTGCCGTGACTCTTACAAGTAATCTGACAGGCTATGAGCCCAGATCCATTCGCGAAAAACATGTTTAACCATTTACATTACAGAAGGCGATTACGGGGAAAAAAATTGCGACTTGATAAACATAATTAAAAAAACTAAAGATGAGATAAATACAACAAAAACATGGTTGTGTGCAGGTCAACACAACATACACACTTTTCAAGACCAACGACAACATAAGAGTGGTGGCCGTCGTCCAATTTATTGCAACTTGATTTTCTGATTGTTCCTATGGGAGCTATATGATATAGTTGTACTTTTAAAAAAATTTTAGCTCTAAAATTGGGAGGCAGACGGCCGGGTATGACAAGATCACCTCCCAATATGGCTGATCAATAATATATATTTTATAGGGTTGAAAACGCCTCCTTCGTTGCGTTGATAACTTGTGGTTTAAATTATAAAGGGTGCGGTCGAGAGTACGGTGTAAACAACTATCAGCATTTTCACCAGTGACTTAATGTACTACAATAATTATGGCAGAACCAGCGAGCTATTCCTCCAACAATACGTGTCTATAGCATACCTGAAGGGAGATCTAATTGAATAAGTCTAGATTAATCCGATGAAACGATTAAAGCTTCGCAATAAACGTGTCTTGAAGTTAAAAAAATTCTTGTACGGACTCAAACAATCTTGTTGAATGTGGCATCTGAAGCTAGACGAGTTTTTGCAACAAAAAGACTCCACAGCGTGAGCAAGCGAGCCCTGCTTTTATAAAGGCGCAATAATAGATTATGTTGATGAACTTATGATCGGCAATTCAAACCTTGGTAAGTTGAACGAGATAGTGCGGCTTATTTGTAATATATTTTAGATCACCGATAAAGCGAAATAAATCAGCAAAAGAGAGTAATGCCGCTTTTGGAGCTGTACAGTAGGACCGATTTGAATGCCTATACCAGTAGCGTAGAAATATTCAAAACATAAAAACCTTATTAATTTGTTCAACTCTACTATGTTTATGAACACATATGTAAGCGGACAAAAAATAAATAATGGCGTAAGTCTTACAAGCTATCAAACAGTCCTGATTACATGTGTTATTTTTATTGCTTATATCTAATATTTCTAGCGACTGCTGCTACCGATGGCAACTCCATGGGAGCCTCGGGAGGCAATGACAGTAAGGACTCACATGCAAACGCCGAGAAGGAATGGTTTCACGAGGAAATGGACACATCTCATTATCATCATGGCGATGATTATGAGGATGATTTTGATTCAGATAACGATTTTGACGAGTCATACACCAGCAGGGGTAAACGCAAAAAAGGTTCAAGACCTCGACGTACAATTGCAAACGTTGAGGGTACTCCAAAACGTGGGCGTAAAGGTGGTGGTAAGTTAAATTCATTAAGCTGGGAAAAGTCTAAGTTGTGCTTTATTTAAATATTAGGCAATCGTCGGAGAAACGCTATTGAAGGAGAAACAGACCGAAAACGTCGTGGTGGTGGAAATACATCTGCAGCTGCCGCCGCAGCTGCTGCAGCCGTTGCACACGCAGCCAGCACTGCAGCAGCAGCAGCTGCCGCCGCCACAGGGCTCTATGCATCTCACTCAAACTCTGCTTCACCCATTCCCACCAATGACGACACTTCGCAGTCAACACAAATAGTGGCAACACCTATAGCTACTTCTTACGAAAAGGTTTCAAACGATGCTGGAACTTCCAATGACTCAATGCCTCTAGCGTCCATGGCTGGAATAAGCATAGGTTTGGTTGCAACACCCAACGCCTCTAACTCCTCGCCGGTGCATGCAACAACAATTCCCATGGCGTTTGCTACGGGAGTTGGTCCGATTAAGGTCAAACCACTCGTTGATCGGGACATAGCTCAACCGTCTCCCTACTGTGACTTTTGTCTGGGCGATCACCAGGAAAACAAAAAAACCAACATGCCCGAGGAGCTTGTGTCGTGCTCGGACTGCGGTCACTCGGGTCATCCATCGTGTTTGCAGTTCACAGCCAACATGATAATATCAGTTAAACGCTATCGCTGGCAATGCATCGAATGCAAGTACTGCTCCATATGCGGGACCTCTGATAATGACGACCAGTTATTATTTTGCGACGATTGTGACCGCGGATACCATATGTATTGCCTGTCACCACCGCTAGTTACTCCACCAGAGGGTTCTTGGAGCTGCAAGTTATGCATGGAGGAATTCCACAAGAATAATTGATCTTACATTTAAGGTTATAAAATTATTTAATGCACTTATATTCCGAAATATCCACAGGTCTCTTTATCATATATTTTTACATGGTAAAGATTTAATTTTAAACCACTAGCGTATTTGCTGGTTTTAAGAACTCCCAAATTTTGTACATGGAAGTGATTTTATTTCAAACTATCCTTTATTACATTTTCAAAGTAATCTGCCATTTGAACTAATTTATTTGTCCACGTAAACTTTGTATATCAAATTTGTAACAAGATAATTTATTTGAGAGTTAGAATTGTAACATCAAAAATTAAATTTAACGAAAGTATACTTTGTGATAAATCTAAATCCGGCAAGGAAGAACTTTAAATCACTTTTTAACCTTAATAATAAGCCAGCTGATTTTTGTTTTTGAAATACTTCATGATCGGCACACAATTTTAAAAATTAAGTAAAGTTTTTACACGAATTTTTTACTACGGCAAAAAAAAACAGTGCTCGCAGGTAACAGTTTATCGTTTTTTGAGGTCTAAAAATAACTTAATTACGGACCGACTGCGCAAAGAGTCAGAGATAACAATCGGTCTGTGCTCAACCAAATTAAAATTAAAAGTCTTTTGCACTTGTAGGCGTTTTTGTCGTCTGCTCTTGCTTGTGAGCGAGATTTTACCCTTGCCTTTGTGAATTCAGTGCGTTAAGATTAAATGAAAGGGCATTTTCAGCGCTTTAATAGGGTAAGAAATTTTATAGAGACGACAGTGATGCCACGTAGATTAAAAAAGGCAAAATTTAATTTTCTCAGGGTTTAATTCGAACTTGTACTTAGCTTCGCGGTGCATTTCTGCAGCTGAACTGCTCATTTTTAAGGGCCGGTGCGAGCAGTGCAGTTGCAACCGAGGTACCGAATTACAAGTTTGAACCAAAAACTGATAAGTGGTGTGAAAAAGCTAACTTAACTTCGAAAATGGCTTTAAGCAGAGGATCGTGCAGAGCATATGATGTCTATTAATTTCTTACTATATGGCTGAACTGTTCGCTCTTATTAGCATAGAGTAAAAACTATATAGAGACACCATTTGCTCTGCCGCTCAGTAGAGCGAACATGGTTCTCAGCAGAGACTGGGCAGGGGCGCTTGCAGACCAAATGGTGTCTCTACATATTTCCTACTCTATGGCGCTTCAATATATTTTAAGCAAACGTCGGAGTTTTTTAAGTGCAGAAACTTTGAATTCCATTTTAATTGTAAAGCTTAACGCAGAATAAATGATAATTATAAAATATACATATGTATGTGCAATTTTATTTCACATTCTTTCGGTCAACGATAGATCAGAGTTGTCAAAAAGCACAGATTAATAAAAAAAATAAGGACACCATTTTCTCTGCCGGCAGATTTCGAGACGATGACGTGACGCCGGTTTTTATACCCTTGCAGAGGGTATTAAAAGTTTGCAACGCATTGAAGGAGACACTTGATCAGCATCACTAGGATAGTCGATCTAGCCTTGTCCGTTTGTCAGTGCGTCCATCTGCCCGTCCGTTTCTACGCAAACTAGTCTCTCAGTTTTAAAGCTATCTGTATGAAACTTTCCCGAAAGTGTTCTTTCTATTGCAGGCACATAAGTCGAAACGAGCCGGATTGAACGACTATAGCATATAGCTCCCATAGGAACAACCGGAAAAATAAATACAAAAAAATTATAACTGCTGTTTTTTAATTTATTATTTAGTTCTTCGTTAAATATTTTAGAATTAAGGTTTAAATTTTATCAAAATCGGAGGACTATAATATAAAGCTCCCACGGGAACAATAAAAATTTAAAAAAAAATTCATTTCCTTATTTTGTAATTGTTTTAAAAATTATTTTTGGTTTATTAAAAATTTGACGGTTCAGAATTACGCTTTTAATTCTATTAAAATCGGATAACGACATCGTATAGCTTCACACTCTCTGTCGAGAGAAAAGACTTGACGAAAGAAATTAAACGCAGCCACGCCACCTTTGTACTTCTAGTTTTTGCCGTTGAACAAGTATATAGACACCGCCGTCGTTGTTTAAATACTTCCGTACTCTGACGTTGTACAAGTGACACGCAAGAAATTCAGGCATATAGTGTCTGTCGTCACAGCTGCCATACCGCGTTTGTTCTGGTATACCACTGTATAGGTATAGCAATCTTCTAAGACTTGGGTTAGTTCTGAGCTCGCACTGTGTTTGATCAAATACATGAGCAGGTACAACTTATGACGAACGCGCTTTAAGGGACATCTTATGATGTATAATAAATATTAAGTGGAAAAAATCAGTTCTTAGTTAAGTTCAGAGCTCAAGTGGAAATGCCAGCTGATATTTAGCCTAGACGCAGAACATACTAAAACAGGAAAATACAGGAACGGGGAATAATACTGAAAATACCAAATGCGTGGAAAAAGGAAGGAAGACGAAAAGCGGTCTAACACCGAACAAACATCCAGCCTCTTGGTTTGAAATCGCGAAAAGGGTCAGAGGTATCTTCTAATTCGAGGCATCCAAGTCAAGTGCGCATCAGCTACGCATTCGCTCGCTCCGGCATACGCGAGTTCGGGAGAATGTAAGATCTCTGGGAAGATCAGTGTTCTCAAGGTTAATGTAATCAGGATTATCCCTCATTGGCGAAGGGCGGTGTAGCAGCAGTTATTAATTAGAACCCAAATGGCCAAGATCAACGATTTGCCTAAGATATATTTTACAAAGTTAGAACAGATTGTTTCATTTACTACAAATGTACGCAGAGTAGTCAATTATCTGACGTCATCGAACTGGTAACAACACCTATATAATAAGATTTTGTTGAAAGAACTTATTGCTAAGTTTCCAACCAATTTACAAGTAGAATGGTTACAATGGGTCGACACAACTAAAACCGAAATGCCTTTTATAGAATTTTCTAAATGACTGTGCACCACTGCCAAAGGTATAAATCGACGCATCTCTTAAAATATCAAATCAGAAAGCAACAAAACCAGTGTTTATAGCGACACATCAAAGGACACAACCCGCAATCCAACCAGAAGATTGCAGTACAGGTGAGAAGACAAATATAAATAATTACCTGTTCAAGATTGTCCCCGTGATCCTACATGGACCACTGCGTAAGTTTGAGACTTTTGCCATGTTCGACGAAGGAAGCGTCATAGCCCTAGTTGAATTGCAAGTCGCTGAAAAACTAGTATTGAAAACGCTCATCCTTCAGTGGTATGACAATAAGACGAGTACTGAAATGTCTAAGAGAGTTCGCCTGGAAATTAGTGGCATTGTACTGCTTTCCAGTATGATGTAAAGGGTGTACAGACAATTAAAACTTAGGCCTACCAATACAATCGTTTTCAAAAAATCAACATAGACATCTACAATATTTCCCGATATAAACGCCAGGCCAGTAATTTTAATCGGCTTATATAATCTACATCTAGTACTATCAAAAATTATTATTGAGTTAGATCGGTCTCAGACAGTAGCCATAAGAGAAATATTAGATTGACTCTTATAGTAACTCAATACTCTTTCATAATGAGTTCTACAAATTCGCCTAAGAATATTTTGCAGCTGAAGATTATGGCGTTTCTGAACTATTCCTCTAGAGTCTGTGGATAACACTAGAGCAAAGAATATAATGGGCGAAACAACACATTAAATGCAAGATAAATTTAAAATTGGGTTATTATGGAATGAAAATGTTATGCTGGCAGAAAATTTTAGAATGGCAGACAAATGACTGGTAAGTATAGAAAAAAATGCAAAGAAATCAAGAGTTCGCTAAAAAGTATAAACAGGAGATGATAAAATATATTGAAAAGTCTATGCCAAAAGGCTTACGAATTAAGAAATGTCTACTCATAATCAACACGTTTGTTATTTACCACAAAAAACAGTTCACAAACCGGGCAAACTCCGTATTGTATTTGTTGCAGCAGCCAAAATCGTTAAAATTTCTTTTAATTCTTGCTTAGTCACTTGTGTCCGTACAATTTTGGCAGAACAAAATCGGAGTAGCTGCAGACATCCGGGAGATGTTTGTCCAAATAAATAAATAAAGTTCGTCCAGAAGATCAATCTGTTCAACGTTTTGATTGGAGAAACGGAGACTCTTTAAATTGTCAGCAGTAACACTAAACTTCATATTGTAGTAGATGCCTGCGAATCCGCATTCGCAGATGTAGGATACCTTCGAATATCTTCTGATAAATTAACCGAAATTAAATTCTTTCTATTCCCAGACTAGAACTTCAAGCAGCCATTCTTGGTGTTCTTTTCAATACTTTATTAAAAGAAAAACACAAGACGCTCTTCTGGAGCGACTCAAAGATTCATTCGAATTCTCGCAAGCTTAAGCCGTTCGTAGGACATCGCATCTCTGAAATTTTAGCCACTACAAATGCCGTACAGTGGAGATGGATACCGTCCTCCTTTAACACGGCTGACGCTGCCATACAACAATCAACAGATGTTCTGAAACACCTTTCTGGCAGAATTGATGAGGCAACTTTTCTTTCAGTACAACCGTTCTCCACCTATTCAGTAACCTAAAGATCGTTACTTGTCGGAATTTGTCATACGACCGCCAAAATTCAGTCGTTATCACAAATCAATGTAGTCAAAAGTTCTGGAAACCAATTTTTTTCACCTGCTTGATAACATTATAAACCCCAGAAGTAATCAGAAGCGAAAATGGAACCAATTTTATTGTTGCCAAAAGGGAGTTGAACGACCACAATGACTTATTCGATTTTGACGCTCTGATTAATGAGACATCTCAAAAGAGAATCAAATGCTGGTGGTTGTTGGGAACGTCTTATCGGTATAGTTAAGAAAGTATTAAACAAAACTCTCCGAGACGTCACATAACGCGTTGAAACTCTTCGTTCTGCATTAATTGATGCGGAGAACATTCTGAATTCACGACCACCTACGGAGATTCCTCTCACACATGCGCAAGATGAACAGAATTTGGAAACGTTGGATAACAGAATATTTGCCTCAGCTAAATTTTCGACAGAAGTGGCACACATCCACCAAAACCAATTAACTTGACGACGTAGTTCTTGTTGCAGATCTTGCCTTACCACATATTACATAGAAAAGAGGGCGTATTACTAAACTATATCCAGCGAAGGAAGGACAAGTACGCCAAGTCGATGTAAGAACTATTCGCAGACCGGTATCTAAACTGATCCAGTTACGATTTGATAGTGAATACCAGTGTGCTTCACAAGGAGGGGGATGTAAGATTTTGATAGTTTTTTTGTTCTTGATTTGAAATTCGTTAAATATTATAAGAAAGTAGGTGCAGCATATTATCTATTAGAAAATCAAAAAGGCAAAGAAATAGGAACATATCAACCCAGCAGACATAGTGTCCCGAGGATGTGACGTAGAGGAGCTTACAACGTCCATTTGGTTCGGTGGGCCTTCGTTCTTGCTAGACTCAGAAAATAATTGGCCTGTAAATAAACATTTCGAACTGCCGGCTGATGTAATGTCGATGGAGCTACGCAAATCGGCAATAGCTCTCGTAGTCAGCCCAGAGCCAAATTATGTGCTTCAGAAAATAGAGTCCTTTTCGTCGCACCTGAAGCTTCTGAGAGTGTTCGTTTGGGTTTTTCGTTTTATTCAAAGTTTCAGAAAGGTGTCGAAGCCCTTTGAGAAAAGTATTTCGCCAAGAGAACTGGATTTCGCTTTAGATACAATTGTCGAAGTTGTTCAATTTCACGAAATCAGGGACGACATAAGTAAAATTAGGAAAAATAAACCGGTAGCAACGAATATTCAAAAATTAAACCCTTATCTTCAGGAAAATAAATTAGATTGGTGCTCCTCGACATTGCTACGAGTTGACGAACAACGGGTCGGTTATTGAATGCTCCTATCCCGTACGAAGCCAAGTTCCCGTTGCTGTCTAAAAGCTCACAATTCGTCAGCTCCTATGTGTCATACCTGCACGTTACGAACTGTCACGCTGGCCCACGAGCTCTCGTAAGTCGTCTGCGCGAAAAAATATGGCTAGTTAATGCTCAAGAAGTCTGCCGACGAACAGTTCGGTCGTGCATGCGTTGCTTTCGCTACAAGCCGTAACTCTTGACGCAAATTATGGGTAACTTGCCAGCAGATAGACTTCGAGCTCTCCGCCCGTTCAATATTTGTGGCGTTGATTTTTGTGCTGAAGGCAGCACAACATATCGTATCCGTGGTAAGCCACCGTACAAGTCGTACATGGCCTTGTTCGTCTGTTTTGCGTCCAAAGCGGTCCACTTAGAACTAGTGTGTGACCTAACCACTGATGCGTTCTTGTTGGCACTTCAAAGGTTCGTGAGTCGTCGCGGGATTCCGGAGAAGGTGTGGTGCGACAACGCCACCAACTTCGTCGGCGCAGATCGCCACATGAGAGAGTTCCGAGCCCGTCTGGAGGAGCAAGGGGGCGGTATCGAAACATTCGCATCAAAAAAAGGATGCGAGTTTGCGTTCATACCGCCCAGAGCACCGCACTTCGGCGGACTATGGGAGGCAGGTGTGAAGTCTGCAAAGTACTTGTTCCTTCGGACGGTAGGCCAAGACCTCTTGACCGCGGAGGAGCTCGGAACTCTGCTCACTAGCGTGGAGGCCGTGCTCAACTCAAGGCCCCTCGGAGCTCTAAGCAGCGACCCGATCGACGGCGAAGCCTTGACCCCTGGGCATCTGCTCATCGGCGGCCCTCTTCTGGCCCCACCATCAGCGGCGCTCCCGGACCAGATCAGTCTGACCTGCTTGCGACGATGGCGAGGTGTCTCGTGTCTCAGGCACCGGTTTGGGTGTAGTCCGGGCTACACCCCGCCCTTTATAGGTCTGTTCCTGGTGGGTTTAGCTGAAAAAATGTAAGCGCATAATTTTGTGCTAATTTGGTGCTTCTTAAATCCGAAAACATAACTTTCGTACTCAACAGGAAATTTTTTTGTTTAAATTTCGAAAATGCGGGATGCAGCTCGACTACGGGCTACATCGCGCACTCTATACTCTGGGGCAGTGTGCTAACTTGGTGCTGCTTAAACCCAAAAATTTAACTTTCGTACTCAACAGGAAATATTTTTTGATTAAAATCCGAAAATGCTGTGTGCATTAAACATAGCATTAAAACTTTAAAAATTGAATCCGTATCCCCAATAATCCGAAACTTTTTCGAAGTTTTTTTTACTACACACAAAAAAATAATCGTAAGGTTAAATTTGATAACGACTGTTAAGTTTGGTATTTGTAAGAGATTTTTATTTTAACCATTGAAAAATGTACATTTGATGTTGGAAAATGGTATTTTTTCAATTCCACGCTCCCTTAAAGATCTCTCAAGTCGAAAAAGAGAGTGTAATGCAAGATGGCGACAAAAGTCCAATAAGTTAGGGGGAGAACGACAGTTACGAAAAGCGAGCTCCCGAATTCGGTCATTCGAAATAGTTGTGATAAGGTGATCGGTGCGTTGTGCAAGTGGAGTGCAGAAAAGAAAAAGTGAATAGTGTTGTTAAGCTAAATAAATAAGTGAAATTAAAATGTAAATATAACTAAGCTAAACAAGTTATTGTATTAGTAACAATTTAACATTTGTGTTGTGCGTGTGAGTGTCATTGCTGGCCGGCAAAAATATGCACAAGTTACTGTATGTTTCGGATATAAAATATGTTAAAGTTGAATTTGTGTTACAATATTCATTTTGCAAACAATAAGTTGACATACTGTATATGTGTTTGTTATGCTTATGGTCAGCGTAGAAACCAAAATATGTATGTACGCTGTCTGTATATTACAGCTGCACTTATTGAATAAAAAAAGTTGCTGTGCATTTCTCTTTGCATCCGGGCTTCAGGCAAAGGCATACATACTAACATATATGTCTGCATAATTACCTGCATATAACTGTAAAATATTTTTTTAGATACAATGGAAGGGGAATCGCCTGACTTATATGATTTGTTGACGGCTTAAAACCTGCCCATGTCTTGCTGCGAGGATTTAGGAGGTAAGTTTTGTGAGGAGTTGAATAACTCCCCACAAGTTAAGAAGCAAGCAGAGTAAGCGCATGCAAGCAGTGGCCTACCAGTTACCAGTTACGCGGCGAATTCGCCCGTAGTAACGGTAGTGCGGAGAGAGAGAATGGTGAACTGAGCACCAGACAAAGCCAAGGAGAGTCCGAGAGGGACAGCGATACAAGAGAGCGGCGAAGGGCCGTGTGCAGAAGGAAGTAACGGGACGGCACCGGACTTTGGACCCTGATATTGGTGCCGGGCGCAGAGGGCGAAAGGTCGAACGGTAAAACCGTGGACTTTGGACCAGGAGGCAAGGAGACGCCGATAACTAGCGGTAAATGGAGGCCTATATAAACCGGCCGAGCGCAGGAAGCTGGATCAGTCGATTCTACAAAGTCAACAAGTAACAGTCATCAAGTGAACAAGTAACCAGTGAAACATCGTGAAGGAGCAAGTAAAGCCGTGCGGAGTCATAAAGGAAACAAGATCGCTACGTCGAGACGTTCGGGACTTAGAGCTAAAGTCTCCGAATTGAGACACAGGTAGCTGAGGTCCTTACGGCATCACACGGCTAAGTCCAGGCGTTTTGTTACAACTTCTGTCGCGATTTGAGCTTGGCATCCCACCCGGCGTGTCCGACAAAGTGAACAAATAGAGTCCTTCGACGAAGAACCGTGGGTTCAGAAGCAAAGTGTCTAGAACTAGCTACCTGCCTACAAGGACTGCATTAGCGAACTCCGGCGTATGCCTGATCGTCCTGCAGGAGCTGTACAAGGTCCTGGTGCGACTAGCCCGGAAGGACGCGCGTTTGCTCAGCTGGTGTCTCGAAAGGCGTATGCCTTGAGAGCACAGCGGTCCACCGCTAGAGTCCCAGAACGGCAGCTTACCGAGTCGCCAACAAGGAGCGGAGCTGGTCGAGATAGCTGGAGGTAGAAGAAGGACAACGGGGACCCCAGGATGACGAAAACGAGCGTCGAGCGAGCAGCCCATACTTCGAATTCTTAAGCCTGCGGCAGAGAGGGTAGGGTGGAAGCGTTCGTCTAGAACCTGGCGTTTGACCCAGGGACTGCGTTGGCGGCTTCCGGCGTACGACTGAACTGAGCCAGTTTCAAGTAGAAACTGAGCCGACGTCCGGTGCGACCGGCCGGGACAGAGCAAGGGACAGGAGGCTGCGGCTGCGAAAGGCGTACGCCTTGAGGGCACAGTGCCTGTTCACCCTAGTCTGGGAACGGTGACGCATCCCTAGTCCCTGTAAACCCGCCGAGCCAAGGGTGGCAGAAGACATCGCAAGCGAAACCGGCGAGGAAGACACCACTTCGCAGCCGGCACGATCCAGCGAGGCGTTCAACGTGGGAAGGAGACGACGGCAGGACGTAATTCTACATAACCATTACACCACCCCGGCCGAGGGTCAAGTCGGCGAATAAAAGATCACTGCATACTCCCAATCTTTCTGTGTGTTTTCACGTATATATAAATTTGGTGGGACGAACACTTACATCTTCTGAGCTAGCCGCACGACATTCGTAGCGAGCAGATAATAAAGAAAATCAGTTCGTTACAGGTTTGATGGAAATGGGTACTTTAGAAGGTTTATTGCCAAAATTTAAAAATACATTTTTTAAAGTGTGGTTTTTTTAACTTTCATCTTTTTTTTCAGACTGGCATTACGTAGAGCACACTAACATTACTAATAGAGCGTGTTGCATTTTCAGTTGAAGCCGTCGGGAAAATACCAAAACAACCGACACGTCAGCAGGTCCCGCTATCGATAAGATTCGGTGGTGACACCGACTATTGATAGCGGGAGAGGATCTAGCTATTTAAATTTAGCCCGGTTTGCTCGTTAACTGGGTTAGATGGCCTTGAATACGTTCGCTGACCCATCTTGAGAGAGCGGGAGGGAAAATGGCGAACGACTTTGGTGTAGGTCAGGGTTTTGCTTCAGTTGCTGCAAGAAGTCGTAGGAGAACGGTCGGGAACTAAATTGAGATGAAAATTAGTGTTTAGATAACTCAAAGTGAGTAGTTATTTATTATTCCTAAACTTGTAAATGACAGTGTTTTTTTTAAATATTGAAACCGCCGGGGACCCTATCTAAAGGGCCCCGGAAATTTAGAGGATTCGGGAGGGTCAACACTTACCAGGCGGACCTAACCTGGTCGTGAAGACCACGTCGTCCACCAGCAGCAGCGATCAGCTTCAGAAGCGGCAGCGATTAGCGGCATCGGCCGCAGCAGCATCAGCGCAGCAGCACCAGCCGCAGCAGCCCCAGCCGCAGCAGCACCAGCCGCAGCATCATCAGCGCAGCAGCATCAGCGATCTTTCGCGTCAGCCACATACGGAGATTCCCGGCGTGAGTCCGTTCCGGGAACCACCTGGTCATCCCTGGGACCACCGACGCACTGCCTCCGGGTCCTCTGGCGCAGACGCTGTGTGAATTCTCCGGACCACTTGGCTCCGTGCAGACCCGGCTTTCGCCGCTAGCGGTCTCTTCTTCTGGTCGCAGCTTCGACAACGACCAATTTTGAACTCTGGAATGAATTAGTTTTAGTTATTAATTTGTGAAATCAGGCAGTCAAAGAATCGTTTCAAAGCACTCACTGTGAAATCTAATCTGCAATCAGAGGCATTAATTTCGCACTTCAGCCGCGCGTCCAACTACGTTTAAATTGGGTCGCGAAATTTAATGAATTAAGGGATTAATTTAGCATACTTACCATATTACCATATTACCTTTCTTTTCCCTTGGAACTCCTCAGGATTAGGTGACCCGGTTGGCAAACGCCTCCAATTTGGTGCCGTGTAATTTGCATCAGTGGCGTTGTAATCTTAAGCGTCCAAAAATGTCCCTTCCATTATCGCTTTGACCACTTCTCATCTAGGCGACGGTCTGAGTTCGGCCTTCAGTGTTGCTAATAAAAAGAGAAGATCATGAGTAGGAATTAAATTTGTATGTATTCTATAATTAATCTTGCCAAAAATAAATGTAAACAAGCTACCAAGATGGTTGTGTGAGTTACCTTGGGCGGGGAGATGAGCCGATCCTGATCCACCAGGAATAGACTCCGGTCTGCTGGAGATGGGGCGTGCCTCCAATACCGTTCTTGGGGCACCCAAGGAAGGGTGGGTGCGTCGCGGCAAGGACATCGAAGCCACCAATTTCGTCCAATTGTCTTAGTTTTTTGATGTAAATATAACTTTGTTTTGTTTTGATTTGTGATAGAGATGGTAAATCGTCAAGTTAGTGACGTGAGACGTCCGATGAGTCGGAATCGATTTTTCGGACTGCAGGGCATAGGGGGTACTCCGCCCTCAGACTCCGTGGCTAGCCGGCGCTGCCCTCCGGGAAAGATGCAGTTCCGTAACAAGCGCTACCAATCCATTTATATATAAACAACACGAATATTAGAAAAAAAAAACCATTTTAGTTGTAAATAAATGTAAATATTTATATTTTACATTACTAATAAAACAAATGTACACACTTTATAAGCTCGTTTCTGATTTTACATTTATTTTAAGTAAAATATTGTTACGGAACTGCATCTTTCCCGGAGGGCAGCGCCGGCTAGCCACGGAGTCCCAGGGCGGAGTACCCCCTATGCCCTGCAGTCCGAACAATCGATTCCGACTCATCGGACGTCTCACGTCGATTTACCATCTCTACCACAAATCAAAACAAAACAAAGTTATATGTACATCAAGCAAACTAAGACAATTCGACGAAATTGGTGGCTTCGATGTCCTTGCCACGACGCACCCACCCAACCTTGGGTGCCCCAAGAAAGATGTGGGAGGCACACCCCATCTCCGGCAGACCGGAGTCTATTCCTGGTGGATTAGGATCGGCTCATCTCCCCGCCCAAGGTAATTCACACAACCATCTCGGTAGCTTGTTCACATTTAATTCTTGGCAAGATTAATAAGTAAATACATTCATTATTGATTCCTACTGATAATCTATTCTCTTCGTTAGAAACTCTTAAGGCCGATCCCAGACCGTCGCCCAGATGAGAAGCAACAACCGAAAGGGAAATTTTTAGACGCTTAAAGTTCCAAGTGTCAGGCAAAGTCGCCGCACGGCACTAAATTGGAGGCGTTTGCCAACCGGGTCGCCTAATCCTGAGGAGCTCCAAGGGAAAAGAAGGGACGTGCTGATAACGTAAGTACGCTAAACAAATCCCACAAGTTATTAAATTTCGCGACCCAATTTAGATGTAGTTGGACGCGCGCGCTCTAATTTTAGATTAGATTTCACAGTAAGTACTTGACAATCTTGACTGCATGATATCACAAAACAATAACCAAAACTTATTTATTGCAGAGTTCAACGTCGGATGTGGTTGAAACTGCAGCCCGAATGGAAAAACGCTAGCGGCGAAAACCAGCGCGAGTCCGCACGGAGCCAGTTGGTCCGGAGGATAGTGCAGCGTGGCCGGAGGCAGTGCGTCGGTGGACTTGGAGATGACCACGTGGCCAGCGCGGGCATTCGTTCCCGGAACGGACTCACCGAGGGAATCTCCGTATCTGGCCGTCTTGGAGGCAGTCGCTGTAGTTGCTGGCGCTTGAGGCTGCTGCTGCTGCTACTGATCGCTGCTGCTGCGGCTGATGCTGCTGCGGCTGATGCTGCTGCGGCCAATGCTGCTGCGGCTGATGTTGCTGCTGCTGATGCTGCTGCGGCCAATGCTGCTGAGGCCAATGCTGTTGCGGCTAATGCTGCGGCGACTGGGGCTGCTGCGGCTGGTGCTGCTGCGCTGATGCTGCTGCGGCCGATGCCGCTAATCGCTGCCGCTTCTGAAGCTGATCGCTGCTGCTGGTGGACGACGTGGTCTTCACGACCAGGTTAGGTCCGTCTGGTAAGTGTTGACCCTCCCGAATCCTCTAAATTTCCGGGGCCCTTTAGAACACTGTCATTTACAAGTTTAGGAATAATAAATAACTACTCACTTTGAGTTATCTAAACACTAATTTTCGTCTCAATTTAGTTCCCGACCGTTCTCCTACGACTTCTTGCAGCAACTGAAGCAAAACCCTGACCTACACCAAAGTCGTTCGCCATTTTCCCTCCCGCTCTCTCAAGATGGGTCAGCGAACGTATTCAAGGCCATCTAACCCAGTTAACGAGCAAACCGGGCTAAATTTAAATAGCTAGATCCTCTCCCGCTATCAATAGTCGGTGTCACCACCAAATCTTATCGATAGCGGGACCTGCTGACGTATCGGTTCGTTTCAGTATTTTCCAGACGGCTTCGACTGAAAATGCAACACCACCCTGGATTCCGAGAGACGCTAACACAGAGTTTTAGACAAGCGCAGGAATACTTGGGAGCATTTGGATTTGGACTATTCGGATTCAGCCGGCCTCGATACCAAGATGCAGTTCCAACGGTGTCCAACGCGGGGCCCACGCTTTACGGGAAGTAGACACATGCCGATTCTGAGCTCGTGTACTTTGTTATTCCTCTTTCCAGATCACAACCTAATGTCCTTGGCATGGTACACTCCGATCGGTCGTCCTTGAAGATCTTCAAGCTCGTACGCATTATTGCCGACTGTCCTGACCACCCGAGCTTTTAGGAACTTCCGAGCAAACTTTGCATTGAAGGCCCTTTTGAAATCGCTAGGGGCAAAGTTGCGGCGATACACTTCCTGACCGGGCTTCAAAGGAAAGTACGAGCCCTTTTGTCGTACCGCAGGCGACTCCGATCGTATGCATCTTCGAGGTTCTTCTGCACCTTGTCATGGATCACTTGGAGTTTATCAGCTTTTCTCATCCCAGACATTTCGTGATCACACAGCGACTTCAACTTCCTTGCCAACTTGTAGCTGGCTCCGTTCAGGAACATGTGTCGTCCGAATACGGTGAAGAACGGAGCTTCTCCAGTTGCTGAATGGACCGCGTTGCGGAGGGCCACCTCAATCTCCGGAAGATACGCGTCCCATTCTCGATGGTCTTCTTCTAAGTAGCTTCGGATCGCCGCCAACACGCTTTGGTTTACCCTTTCCGCTGCGTTGCTTTGCGGAGAGTGGACTGGCGTTTTGATGTGCGTGATGCCAAAGCTTTCCATCGCCTCCTCGAAGATCTTGACGTAAACTGGCGGCCGTTGTCCGAATGCACAATTTCTGGAACCCCAAACTTGTAGAAAACCTCGAGAATGAGGAACTACACTACATTGGAGGCCGATGCCTCTTGCATGACCTTCAGAAATGTGTATTTGGAGAAGTGATCCACCACAATGAAGATGTAGGCCTGTCCCTTCTTCGACCTCGGATACTTCCCCAGGAAATCGATGTACAGTTTCTGGAATGGCTGCTCAGTCTGGACTCTCTCACCGATACCAACATGCATCTGGAAATTCGGGGATTTCGTCTCCTTGCACACTTCACACCTGCGTATGAACTCCCGGACTTGCAGTGCCATGCCAGGCCAGTAAAACTGCCGCCGTAGGTTTTCCAGAGTTTTTCCCATTCCGCCATGAGCTGCCGTTGGATCCGAATGTGCACGCTCAATTATGCTGTGGGTCAGACTCTGGGGAATCCACGACTTCCATTCGAAGCCTTCCACCTCGTCATCCAGATTTGCCGAAAAGACTCTCTTGAAGATAAGACCATCCACTATCCTCAAGTCAGGTAGGTTGGCCAAGTTTTTTTCCACCTCTTGTAACAACTCCGTGTACTCTTCTCCAGCAAACTCAGTGGTCTCGAAGCCGAGCAACTCTGACGGGTCCACCGTTAGCTCTTCAACACAACGCGAAAGGGTATCTGCCACAACGTTCTCGCTTCCTTTCCTGTGTTCGATGTTGAAGTCATATCCCTGGAGTTGCAATGACCACCGAGCCAGCCGACCCGAAAGATCTTTCATGGACATGAGCCACTTCAAGCTGGCATGATCGGTGATGCACGTGAACGGCATTCCTTCCACATACGGCCGGAACTTTCGAATGGCCAGCAGGGCTTCGAGGCATTCTTTTTCAGTGACGGTGTAATGGACTTGGTGACGATTCATCTTGGCCGAGAAGAACGCTATTGGTTGTTCCTGGCCGTCTTCATCCCGCTGGAACAACACTGCACCGACTCCAATCTGGGATGTATCGCACTGGATGAAAAAGTGCCGCTTGAAGTCCGCATGTACCAGCACTGGCGCAGAAGTTAGGGCCATCTTCAGGGACTCTACTGCCAGCTGTGCTTCTGGACTCAAGGAAAACTTCTTATTTCCCGTCTTCTTCAAGGATTCCGTGAGCGGGGCAGCCAAAGTTGCGAAGTTCTTTATGAACCGACGGTACCAACCAGCGGTCCCAAGAATGGCTCTCACTTCCTTCATGGTCCTTGGCTCAGGCATCCGCCTAATAGCTGCTACACGCCCTGGATCCATCCGCAGACGTCCTCCACCCACTATGAAGCCGAGGTAGGTCAAAGACTTGAAGCAAAACTTCGACTTGCTCAGCCCAATGGTTAACCCTGCTTCCTTCAGGCATTCAGCGACTCGGCGAAGATACTTCAAGTGCGTTCTTATGTCAGGCGCTAGTATTAGCAGATCATCCAAGTAGACGAACACATTCGAGCGGATTTCAGCGGGAATTACTCGGTCCATGAGTCTCACCAGCCTCTGTGATGCGTTGCAGAGTCCGAAAGGCATCACACGGAACTGGTAAAGAGGCCGACCAGGAACCGTAAAGGCTGTGTATTCCTTGCTGCTCGTGTCCAACTCAATCTGCCAAAAAGCGAAATTAAAATCCACGCTGGAGATGTAGTATGTTTGGTCAATTCTGGACAGGATGCCGTCTATGCTGGGCAACGGGTAAGCATCTTTGATGGTCACATCATTAAGCTTACGTGCGTCTAAGCAGAACCGGTGTTTTCCAGATCTTGATACTACGGTGGTGCGGTTACTCCAGGGGCTTTTGCTCTCCTCGATGACTCCGAGCGCTAACATTTTGTCGACCTCGTCCTCGACCACCTTCTGCTTCGCGGGAGACATCGGATAGGGTCGATCCTTGAACACTTTGGCCCCGTCCATCAGCTCAATAGTGTGCTTCTCCAGACTGGTGGTACCTAAGCCATCCCTCTCGAAAGTCAAGAACTGCTGCTTGATCTCCTCCAGCTCTTGTTCCTCGGCCTTGGAAAGCGTCCAGGACTCGGGATCGGGTTTCTCCTCATCGTCATCCTCGACCTCCGCGTAGTGTTCCATCTCCCTGGCGTGTAATTCTTCGGCCTTCTTCACGCCTTCCGAATCGATGTGGCCTATAATCGCTGGGGCCAGTCCGAATGCTTGCCAAAAATCCACTCCAAAATAAGCTGGCTGCTCCAGGTAAGGACACAAGTAGAAGAGAATGTGCTCTGTCCGTCCTCGGTATTCCACCGGTAACTTGACCCGTCCTATAATTGACCGATCCTCTCCAGAGGCCGTACGGACTGCGGATAAGTACTTCTGGACGGGCACATCCAAGGCCTCGACCAGCTCTCTGCCACCTTTTCCAAGCAGACTCACACTCGCTCTAGTGTCCAACAACCCCGTCAGTTGCTTGGTCAGAACTCGGACTGCGGCGAACGGTCTGGGATCTCGCGATAAACTGCGCCTCACGGCGGCCACTGCTTCGCGTCGGCAGTTCCGACGTTTGCGAAATCGGTCCCTGGCCTTTTGCACCTTGCGAGACACCATACGCATCCCGCCTAACTGGTGCTCTGAGAAGATCCTGTTCCTGGTCTCTAGATACCGCCGCATCCTCTCCGCATAAGGAAAGTATCGTAATGCAAACCTATTAATATTTTTAGAAGGTAAACATTTATCTAACCCTACCAGCTCTTCTTCTCTGCGGAACTCCTGTCTGGACGCAACCTCTCCGCCCTCGGATCGCCCAGCCGACCGTTTTCCGCACAATCCGGACATTTGGGAGACACGGTGTCGGGCTTCCCACATCGGTAGCAGAACAGTCTCCGTTCTGTTGCTGCGCAGTCACGGAACCCGTGATCCACGGCTCCGCAATTCCAGCAGCCGGCTCGGAACGGATTTTTAGGCTTCGCCCGCACTTCGTCCACCTCTTGCCACGGAGGATCCTCACCAGGATCTGGGCCAATCGCCTCGCTAACCTTGGCCTTCTCCGCCAGAGGATACCGCATCGGCTGCGTGTACGTGGTCCGTCCACGTCGTCCAAAACTGCGCTCCACCTCGCAGCACTCTTCCCGCAGTTCATCCACCGTGAGCACATCCATCGCGTAGACAAACCTTGCGATGCTCTCCCTCAAGCCCTTTTTAATAATCTTCACCAGCTGCCGCTCTGACAGTGGCCTTTTCAGTCGAGCCGCCAACTGCTGCATCGCATGGATATAATCGCCAACTCCTTCTCCGGGCTGCTGCTCCCTCTGCAGAAGTTGGTGCATCCGATCGTGCTCCGTCTGATGGCATCGGAACCTATCCATCAGCGAGGCTCGAAGCTGGGACCACCTGTCCACCCTGCAGTGAATCACGTGCACCCATTACCACTCCCGAGCCCGCCCAGTGAGCAGCAGGTGGAAGTTTCGGAGCACCTCTTGCCACGGGCAATGCCAATGCCGCTGCAGGAACTCCAACCGGAAGAGAAAATCTTCCACCGAGTTTCGCTCATCCTCCCCGTCGAAGGATACGCCCCACCGCTCAATTCGCCATTGCTGGTTGGCGGCTGCCGGCCCCACATTGGCATACAGACGCGGCTCCTCCCGGAACTCTGAGGCCCTGCGGTCCTCAATGCACCAGCTCCGGGCCGGGCCATCGTCTCGGCGCGACCTGAAATGATCCGGAGGATACCCGGGACTGCTACTTTCCAACTCCTGGAAATCCAGCGGCCTCCTCGTCGGTTTGGGTGGCACCCTCGGCGGAGGTAGCCTGGAACCGTCCCTGCCGGCGACCTGTGTGCTCTTCGGCACCGCACCTTGCGGGGCTTGACCAGGGATTCCCGCGTTGATCCTTGAATCCGGACGCCTTCGCTCTCCAGGGGAAGCTGAGGCCGCTGAGCAGCAGACCTTAACACCTCGTTCATCAGCTTCATCATCTCCAGGAAGCCACTTCGGATCTCGTCCCTCAGTGCCTGATTGATCCCGCCTTCTTGGACCTTCCGATGGGTCTCCGCCGCCTGTGCCAAAGCCACATTAACGGCCGACCTTGCCGCGGAATCCACGAAGGGATCGTGGAGTCTTGCGTCCTTATCGTCCAGCTGCAATAACTCATCCGCCGCGGAACCAATTCCCTCGAGGATCTGCTGCTGCCTTAGGCCCTGCTGCAGCTCTGTGTCCTGTGGTCCTTTTTGCTCTTGTTGCAGTCCCTGGCGCAAACGGGCAAGCGGAGTCCTGGGCAACCCTTCCGATATGCGCGGCAAGCCAGCCTCGGTAGCGCCCTCCACATCCGTGGACCACATCTTTTCGTCGTCCTCGCCTGGAAAACCTTTTCGACCGAAGCAGGTGATCATGCTTGCTGCCTTGTCGCTTTGACATCCTGAATTTTGATAACCCCTAACACGACTTCTGAAACCCCGAATTCAACGTGGCCACCAAAAGCCCAAATTATGTATAAATAAATAAATTATACTGAATGCTAGTAAATAATAATAAACATGAAATAAACACCACTAAAAAATATGCACCTAAATAATACGAATACTTATATTACCAGGCCAATAAATAATAATAATAAATAAATAGAAACAATAAACCATGAATAGATAAGAAATAAATAAGAAAACATATTAAAGACCCACAAATACCTAAGGCTAAACAAATTCACACCAAATATTAGCTCTTATCAAAAAACAAGTCCCTCGACTAAATTTATTTTTTTTTCCAGCCTCAATAAGGGGAGATGGAGCCGATCCCCAGCCGGTAGACTCCGCGCCAGTCGTCTTGCGTCTACAATTTCGTCCGAATTCTCACTAAACAAACCGCTCGTCAACTGGACTAACTTTCAGCTGTGCTGAAAGTCGCCAGTTAAGGACTTCAGCTGTTTGCAGGATCGCATAGGATTTCCTTTTGGACTTTGCGTTTTTCATTCAAGACGCGGTGGCCGAGCAGCGCGTGACGACGTCACGGTTCACGACCACACATTTAAGTTTTAAACCGATATGATATGAAAACGCAAATACCCAGAAAACCCAAGGATCTGCACAAAAGAAACAACTACACTGTAACCCCATAAGAAGACATTCATTAAAATTACGTTAACAAAAAAATATGTCCCTAATACCTATATCACAGTTTTATCACCGTTTTTGGTTTAACCTTTCGTGCTTATTGCACGGACGACCTGGGATGCGAATCCTTCGATTTCCTTCGAAGAGGATGTCACCGCCAATTCACAGCTAATCCCTGTGAACTGTGCCTCGGGAGCAATTGTCCTACTTCTAGTGGACACGCCTCCCTTTCTTATTACAAAATTTAAACAACTTTTCTCCACCAGTCCGCATCCCGGTGCAATTGCATGTGTGTCATGGAAGCCACCGTTCGTGGGCTGGCTGGAGATAATAACTATGCGAGACGCCGTCGACTCGGCTATCACATATTTTATTTGTTAAATTGGGCGCCATATTGTTACGGAACTGCATCTTTCCCGGAGGGCAGCGCCGGCTAGCCACGGAGTCCCAGGGCGGAGTACCCCCTATGCCCTGCAGTCCGAACAATCGATTCCGACTCATCGGACGTCTCACGTCGATTTACCATCTCTACCACAAATCAAAACAAAACAAAGTTATATGTACATCAAGCAAACTAAGACAATTCGACGAAATTGGTGGCTTCGATGTCCTTGCCACGACGCACCCACCCAACCTTGGGTGCCCCAAGAAAGATGTGGGAGGCACACCCCATCTCCGGCAGACCGGAGTCTATTCCTGGTGGATTAGGATCGGCTCATCTCCCCGCCCAAGGTAATTCACACAACCATCTCGGTAGCTTGTTCACATTTAATTCTTGGCAAGATTAATAAGTAAATACATTCATTATTGATTCCTACTGATAATCTATTCTCTTCGTTAGAAACTCTTAAGTCCGATCCCAGACCGTCGCCCAGATGAGAAGCAACAACCGAAAGGGACATTTTTAGACGCTTAAAGTTCCAAGTGTCAGGCAAAGTCGCCGCACGGCACTAAATTGGAGGCGTTTGCCAACCGGGTCGCCTAATCCTGAGGAGCTCCAAGGGAAAAGAAGGGACGTGCTGATAACGTAAGTACGCTAAACAAATTCCACAAGTTATTAAATTTCGCGACCCAATTTAGATGTAGTTGGACGCGCGCGCTCTAATTTTAGATTAGATTTCACAGTAAGTACTTGACAATCTTGACTGCATGATATCACAAAACAATAACCAAAACTTATTTATTGCAGAGTTCAACGTCGGATGTGGTTGAAACTGCAGCCCGAATGGAAAAACGCTAGCGGCGAAAACCAGCGCGAGTCCGCACGGAGCCAGTTGGTCCGGAGGATAGTGCAGCGTGGCCGGAGGCAGTGCGTCGGTGGACTTGGAGATGACCACGTGGCCAGCGCGGGCATTCGTTCCCGGAACGGACTCACCGAGGGAATCTCCGTATCTGGCCGTCTTGGAGGCAGTCGCTGTAGCTGCTGGCGCTTGAGGCTGCTGCTGCTGCTACTGATCGCTGCTGCTGCGGCTGATGCTGCTGCGGCTGATGCTGCTGCGGCTGATGTTACTGCTGCTGATGCTGCTGCGGCCAATGCTGCTGAGGCCAATGCTGTTGCGGCTAATGCTGCGGCGGCTGGTGGACGACGACCAGGTTAGGTCCGCCTGGTAAGTGTTCACTTCCCAAATCTTTTAAATTTCCGGGGCCCTTTAGTTAGGGTCCCCGGCGGCTTCAATATGAAAAAAAAACACTGTAATTTACAAGTTCCGGACTAATAAATAACCACTCACTTTGAGTTATTCAAACACTAATCACGAACTTAAATTTTGGGTTTTTTTCCGACCGTTCTCCTACTACTTCTTACAACAACTAAAGCAAAACCCTGACCTACACCAAAGTCGCTCGCCATTTTCCCTCCCGCTCTCTCAAGATGGGTCAGCGAACGTATTCAAGGCCATCTAACCCAGTTAACGAGCAAACCGGGCTAAATTTAAATAGCTAGATCCTCTCCCGCTATCAATAGTCGGTGTCACCACCAAATCTTATCGATAGCGGGACCTGCTGACGTATCGGTTCGTTTCAGTATTTTCCAGACGGCTTCGACTGAAAATGCAACAATATCAATTCGTTTTTTTATCAAATATGCATTAATATTGCTTCGATATTAAAATATGCAATTTACAAAAGCATCGATTCTACATTCAAAAAAATGTTAAATATATTGATACTGTTTTTGTGTAAAATTAATATTGTCGAAATGTATATTTTTACATTTCGATGATATCAAACACATACATCATGCATTACTCATAAAACTTCATCTGAATGAGTGTTATATCTCAAATTTTTTTTCCGTATACCGAAACGCATGACAGTATTTTTGTATTGGTTTTAATGACAAGTTCTAAAAAAAAAAATTTTAATATCAGCATGAAGTTGTTTACATTTAAATTACGTTTTATGTATACTTACTTTCTAAGCAATCCATTTGTTCCAGAAGCTTCTGGATGCTTGTTGCGAGTTCTGACTTTTCCATTCTGTAAAAAAGTTTTTTTTCCGGTCATGCAAAAAAATACCAGTACATTTTGAATTGGGGCTTTTCGTACTTAAACGCCTGGGTAGCGATGCAACATAGGTCAAGAAAGGTCAACTGGAAGAGCTTTGACACGATAAAAGTATTTTCTCTCGATGTAATGCATTTGTTAGACTTAGGAGCTTGCAAGAAAATGTTAAACCTAATGATTAAGAAAAAAACATTAGATTTTAAGTTAACTAATTACAATTTCAAAAAGGTTTAGCAGCCTAAAGAATTTTGTGACTGCTGAATTTGGAAGACAACCAGTTTCCCAGGTGGAAAGCAATCGAGATTAGGCAATTCATATTATATACAGGTAGAATTGTTAAAAAAATAACAGGCGAATTCAGAATGATATTAGCTTAAAAATATTGTTCAAATTTAAAAGAGGACCGTGAATTGGTAGATTATTTTGTTAAAATAGTTACATCTATATATCCTAGAGAAGCTCTGACTTATAATGTTCACAATATGCTTCATATTGTCGATTGTCTTAAAAACAATTTAAATAAATATAAATTTAAAAACTTTTTGCAGAAAGTAAAAAAAAATGTTAAGAACCCTGTCAAGATTCTAGAACAATCACACAATAAATTTTCAATACCCCTGCCTATTAAAAAACAATCAAAATTGGGACCCAAATTCAATATGCAAGTTAACCTACCCGTGAAACCGGGCCGCTTATGGAATTAATAAACAATTTTTTCAAAATTCAATTTGAACAATCTTTGCCTATGCCTTTGCATTTGCCTTTGTCTTTGCCCATGCCTTTGGCTTTGGGGTCCGCTCTTGGTTTCCCTACCATGATAAACAAACAAATCTTAAAGTAAACATAAGTTTCCACTCGAAGCCCAATCAATTGAGTTCTAAGTTCAAACTGTTGCGATCCAAGCCCAAACAAATTGCATCGGTCAGCATATTTAAATTTCACAAAAGGATGCCATGATTTCATCCTAAGCTTATATTCTAAACAAAAGGAAAAGTTCTAGAAGCTCAAAGAAAAGCTTCTGGCCAAGGTTCGTTGGATAAGATTTTAAAATTAAGCCGGCAGTCCATCTTTGATCAAGAAACAGTTCGGAAGTAAGAAATTCGAATGTGAAAAATAAAGTGTATTGTACTTTTGAAATAAAATAAAAACGTTTAACACCAAGTTACAAAAAATAAAAAAATATATTTTTTAATACTATTACTAGTGATAAACTTAATTTGCATGTCGAAATAGTTAAATATTTTTTTTACAAATTTTATGTTATCACAAATGCTAAATAATGATTGTTCAAACTAGTAATTTCTTCGAGAGTCCACAGGAAAGTTCCTCAATTGGTATATATGTACATATATAATCAATTTATTGATGAAATAGAACAACACCCAATAATAGAAATTGAGTTCAAATACTTTTACATGCCATATAATGACTCTGCCGTTTTAGTCCCTTTAATTGAATCCGATACATACTGATCAAGCCAAAAAAAATGGCCGAAAAACAATAACAACAAATTAAATGTGGAGGGCGCATGCGTCCCAGGCAGAAGTAAGAGTCATTAACGATATAGTACTCAATATTTTGATGAATTGCCGCCACCCAACTAGTACTTGAGTACTATTGATCACACAATACACCGAATAAGGAAGGAATACACCGATAAGGAAGAAAATAACATTTAAAACTACACTAATAGCCTGATTCCATTGCCGCACTAGTGGAATTCTTAAATGTGCCTGATTCCATTGGCGCATTAGCATTTAGCTAATGCTACTCCGACATGTGAGTGGCACGAACAGCTGATCTGGGTTTGTTTACTTTTGAATTGTCGCAAATCAAATGGAAATCAATTAAAAATCATGAATATGAGCAAGTTTACGGATATCTTTAGTGCTCAGCAGGTCATCCATAATGCTATCGAGGCGTTTGCCAGCTTGGGCGACAAGAAAGGAAAGCTGATTTTTTTTTTTTACGTGTTTGCAATGGAGACCACCACAGTTTCAATCATAGACAAGGATCCCCGTATAAGTGGGAGTTATTTCCTGCCAGAGATCCAGCAGTAATGCATTGTGGTACTGCGAGCAGAATATGCAGCGTGCGCTCTTGTTTTCAGTCATTTTTATACAAAATATATTTTATATTCAAAAGTAATCAAAAATTGGGCCAACCTTGCATATAGAAAATAGCTTTTGTAGTGGTGGGACGAACAAAATATCGTTAAGCATCGCTATTTTCAGGATTTTTTTTCTAAAAAACGTTCGAATGGTCACAATCACATTTAATTATCGCATTTATTTTAAATGATGCATTAGACTAAATGCTCTTTAATGCTCCAATGGAATCAGGATAATAAACACGGATTTTATTTTGACAACAGCAGCTAGCAGTTTATATGATTACAACATGCTCTGAACTAATATAAAGTGATTTAAACTTATAGCTTGATTCCATTGCCGCATTAGTAGCCTTCTTAAATGTTCCTTATTATTAATCGGTTTCCATTGGCGCACTAATAGCGTATTTCCACAAAGATCCTTCCACCTTCCCGTGGAAGGGATGGTCCATATGTTTTTTTCCTTCCAAAAACAGCTGTAGCTCATCAAAACATCATCATCAATGATGGTTGACCTGTTGACTTTGTTTACGTTTTGACGAGCCACAGTTGTTCAGATCAGCTGAAATCGGAAGGTGGATGTGCTCTGTGGAAATCGAAGTTTCACATTTGTCGAATATTCCAACGGATGGACTGTGTGGAAAGAGGGCATAAATCGCATTTAGCGAAATGGATGGATCTCTGGGGAAATACTCTATAACGCACGTTTATTTACACGATAATCCATCAACAGAGATCCAGCCACCTTCCACCATCCGTTAAAGGGATGGTCCATAAGGTTTTGCCGTTCCAAAAACTTTCCAGTTAGTACGCGTTAAAATTTGACGAACTTTAACGGACTAAATTTATGCGATTGTTAGCCGATGTTTTTGCGGTGTAGTCCTGTTCCAACGAAGTCCATCCCTGAAAAACCACTGAGATTTTTGAAAAAAGTGAAACTCCGATTTCCTCAGAAGATATTCACCTTCCACCATCCGATTTCAGCTGATATGAGCAGCTGTGGCTCATGAGAACATAAACAAAGAAGGTTGACCTGTTGACCTTGTTTACGTTTTGACGAGCCTTAGCTCGTCCATAAAGCTATCAAGGCATTTGCCATCTTGGCGACAAGAAAGGGAAGCTGATGGGGTTATTTGACGGGTTTGCAAAGGAGAGCACCACAGTTTTTAAAAAAGAGCAAGGATGCCCGTATATGTGGGAGTATTTTCCTGCCAGAGATGCAGCAGTAATGCATTGTGCCTGCGATTATTTTAAATGCGGCATTTAGCCTTATGGGATTCCCTGTGGAAAAAAATGCGCATTAGGCTTAATGCGTTTTAATACGCCAATGGAATCAGGCTATTACACTTTTTTTCACTCACCTCTTGACAAACATTTAATTTAAAATTAAAAAGTTCACTCAATTTCACTGATAATATAAACGGTATGGCCTCAGCTCAAGTGCCTGATAATACCAAAACTATGTCAAATACGGTAGCACACCGCCTGCGATTGCAAAAAGGCAGCCTGCGAATTCGGATGATTTAAACAATAATCTCCCTGCCCCTTTAGCTGAAGATATGATGATTTGCAGCCTAATTCTTTGATAGTTCCTATGGCAGCTATATGACATCGTTTTCGAGTTTAATAACATTGAAAGCGTAATTCTGAACTGTCAAATTATCACTAAGTCAACAAGAATTTTTGAAAAACATTAAAAAATAGAAAAGTTACATTAAAAAAATGTTTTATTTGTAGTTTTCATGGGAGCTATGTATATGATATGGTCGTCCGATTTTGATGAAATTTAAACTGTTATTCTGAAATATTTAACCATTACTTTATGTCGAAGAATTAAAAAAAAATCAAAAACAGGAAAGTTTCCGATTTTGTCCGATTTTGATACTATACTATTACTATATGTCAAAGAACCAAAAAAAAAAAAACTAAAAACAGCAAAGTTATGATTTTTTTTATATATTTTTCCGATTGTTTCTATGGGAGCTATATGATATAGTCGTCCGATTTTGATGAAATTTAAACCGTAATTCTAAATTATTTATCGATTACTAAACTAAAAAAAAGTTAAGAAACAGCAAAGTTATAATTTTTTTTTCCGATTGTTCCTATGGGAGCTATATGCTATAGTCGTCCGATCCGGCTCTTTTTGACTTATGTAGTACCTGCAATAGAAAGACAACTTTTGGGAAAGTGTCATGCAGATAGCTTTAAAACTGAAAGACTAGTTTGCGTAGAAACGAACGGACAGACGGAAGACTCTCGTAGTGATGCTGATCAAGAATATATATATATAGAGTCGTCCGTCTGTCCGTTCGTTTCTACGCAAATATATATATATACTTTATATAAACATAAAAGCAAAAAAATGTTCTTTCAAAATAGTTTGATAGATTGCAAGCAACTCTGCATATGCCACTGTGACTTTTGATGGTCGATGGAAGGACGATGGTGACTCTGTGGGAACACCATCCATCAAAAATCCCAGCCGTTTCGCTTGGGATGGGCTCAGTAAAGAAGTCCGTGCAAGCGATGCCTTAGTCACGCATGAATGAATTGTTGTACATCCTTGCGTTTACTTCGGCGTCTAAAAAAAAAATACTCGCGACTGTGTGCTGGGACTAGACATAAAATACGTCTCACGTTTAGTTTTCCGTTTCGCTCCACAACATTTGTGCGGCAACGTTCCAATCTACTGTTCCATTTTCGTCGCCAATTCACTGGCGCTATTTAAGCAAATTATAGATTTTTTAATGCTCTTAAAAATACTATTTTGATCAAACGGTTACATTTTGGGCGTGTTACTCCATTTCACATTTATATTAATAAGCCACTGGAAAATGTCTAACAAAAGTAAAATGGGAGCATTTAATTACTGCACGCAAGTGGCCCTCTGCATATCCGTGTTATCCGTAGTTTTCTTTGTAATCGCGTTTTCAACACCGTATTGGTTGGTTACAGACGGACGTTCACAAGATCCAAGGTTTACCAACCTCGGCCTATGGGAAGTTTGTTTTAACAACTTCCAGGACATACACAGATTTTTTGACAATCGCTTCAACGGTTGCATGTGGGTTTTTGAAGAGGAATATTACATCATACACGATTTTCTTCTGCCAGGTTTTTACATATCTGTACAACTTTTTGCAACACTTTGCTTTGTTATGTGCCTGGTTGCCCTGCTACTCACTGTAGCTTTTCTTCGCACTTCTCGCGATGATGATCGATACATTGTGCTGTTGCTGATGATTGGTTCCTGCCAGGTTGTGGGTTCAGTGTTTGGATTTATAGCCGTGGTCATTTTCGGAGCTAAGGGAGACTCTCGCGATTGGATGCCTGGTTGGCAAAACAACGATATGGGTTGGTCATTTGCGTTGGGCGTGGTTGGAGCTGTGCTGTTATTGCCGCCTGGTGTGCTTTACATGGTAGAAGCAAGGCGGGAAAGATATAAGCGTCTAAACGAAATCGGAAATCGGGAGGTCAGTGAATTTGGAGACGACTATTATCAGAACCAGCCACACCTCGTCGCTATGCCCAATGCATCAACCCAATTCCAAAATGTGTTTGCATCTGAGCCTAGTCGTCCACGACGTCCACAGCAAAGTGGTACACCAATCGAACCAGTACAAGGAAGAATTCAAACCGATATATAGCATTCAAAAAATATAAAAAATTGATTCTTAAATCAATTGGCTTTCCGTCCGCTTCAAATATTTTAAGCTATTTTTCTAAGATCCTTAATCAATAAATTGTCAACAAATATATGCTAAATAAAATCTTTTTTGTATTTGCATTTTAAGATTGTGTGTACAGTATGTTTATTCTGTATGTATTCAGAATGTTTATTCCCCGGTTGACAGATTAAATACTGAGAACGAACGCTTATTTCAATAGGCCGGTGCATATTTACTCTTAGGGATAAAAACAACACTTTTCCTTCAATAGATTTTACAAATTTTTGCACATAATAAGGTAGGTATTCAACTTTAATTTAAGGTTTTTGTTTTACAAAAATATTGAGAAATAACGAAATAATGCTGACATGATTCCGGTCAAATGAGTGGCTATAATCAAAAAATTAAAAAAAAAATATTTTTTTTTTTTGGTGATAATTTTTAACCAGTCCAAAAATGTGTATGTAATTTTACGTAGAACCCATTTAAGATGATTGGGTGTTAGTTTGAAACCGTTCGGTCAACTTGTAGTCAAGTTATGTTAGCAATTTTCAAAAATGTTTCAAGATAACCGGCAGTGTTGCCAGATGAAAAACCAACTTTCACCCTTACTAATCTCGTAGAACTCCGGTTGCCCCTAAAAAATCCAGTTTTCCCCTTAAGGGGATGTCCATATGTTACGCTACCTCCTCCCCCCATGGTTATCAAAAGTAATCATTCAAGGAAAGCACCCCACCCCACTACGACAAGACCGATCGGTTTACAAGTGTTGGCTTCAGCCAAGTTACGGTAAAAGCTTGATATGTTCATTTAAGGCAAAGGAGTAAGCATAAGGCTTAGGCTTTATATGATCAGGACTTCAAATATAGAAATGTTCAGTTTTTGAAACAGTCTCTAAAGTCTAAGGCCGATTATTTTTTATTTGTCTGTCGGGAACAAATTCTTTATTAGTTCATCATCATGCCTAAAATTTGTATTCAGAACAATAAAAGCTTCTGGATGGACAGATAATTAAAGGGGGTATTCTGGTCATGAAATTAGAAAAAAAATCAATATTCGAATTATTTTCGAAGACACAGCCAATTCTGTGACGTGGAGTCAGAACCAATAGTCCGAACCAATCTTTAATTTCGTTTTTCTCAAAAGTGTTTTTTTTGAGTTGGTTGACATGATTTTTCATGTTCTACTGCACCGATACCTTTGAAATTGGGTATATAAATTAATAGGATAATGAGGTCACGCGAATAAGCGAATTTCCGTCGGTAAACGGCGGCTTCTCTTGTCTTCTCGGGTGGTCCCTCGCAATTGAAGATAACTCGATGCGGTGGACGACGGGTCCACTGCTGGCTGCTGGCCGGCTGGCCGAAGAGTTCCCAAAGATGAATTAGGAAGTTTATGTTATGTTCTTTACCTGCTGCTTCTCTAATGGGTAGTGCTTGCCGGTTATGTACGGGCTTCCGGCCAGATGCTGTGTCAGCAATTTGGCCGGAGCAAGCTGTCGGACGATCGGACAATGCCGTCGCCCTCGGCCGACCCTATCTGGGCAATCACCTCCCTAAGTTGGGCCGTGGATATCCTGGCTTGGGCTACTCACCGATAAGTGAGGCCGACGCAGATCAACGCGCACTATCTGGTGTGAGCGATAGACATTGATGTCCTCCACGAATTTTTTAATATGCTCCAGGTTACGCTCACTCAAGCGGTGAAGGTATGGAAGGCTAAGTATGTCGTGTTCTAAGATGATGTTCCGGGGGGCGAGCTAGCTTCTCCTGGTGCCCTCTTCTGGGCCGTGTCGTGATTGACGTATCGGGTCTCGTTAACCGTGGCACTCTCAAAGAAGGTGATGAGGTAAGTTAAGTGGACGTAAGTGCCATTTTCCACACTCACACGAGCCGGGCGATCGTTTATGATGATGATTCCATCATCCACTTAGGTGACGGGATGTAAATCGCTGTGTTGGATATCGCAGTGCGCAATACCTCCAGCGTGGAGTTCCTGCGCGCATGATCTTCCCAGCGCCAGTTGGCAAAATATGGCTCCAGGTGACACGGAGCAGTTTTTGACTGTGAGGATCTCTCCGTTGCAATCCGTGGCAATATCAGCGGAATGGATGTGGACCTGTAATTTCGGTTTTATTGTAGTGTTTTATAAAATTTGGTTAGCCCAGCATCAAAACATATAAGATAAGAGTAATTAAGCGAGCTCCTCAAGCAGCAACTCCTTGCATGTGAAAGACAGAAGCGTGCTTCCTCCAGAGTTATCCTCCATTAAGTTTTTGTCTGGAGAGGGCATCCGCGACGAGATTCTCTTTGCCGGGCTTATAAAATATTTTAGCGCCGGACTCGTCGATGTGAGCATTCCACCGATTGATTTTCGCATTCGGTGATCAGTATAGATGTTATATATTTTACTGCATATAAGTAATGGCGTAACTTGGCTAGTGCCCAAAATGTGGCTAACAGCTCCCGCTCGTTAGTAGCGTTATTAACCTCTCGGTCATTTAGGGTTCTCGAGATCATGGTAAAGGGTCTTCCCTCTTGGGATAGTACCGGGCCAATGCCAAATGCCGAGGCATCCGTCGTTAGATCGAATGCCTCTTTGTAATAGGGGTATCTGAGGATCACATCCTCTGAAGCCAGAATGTTACGCTGCTCACTAAATTGCACCTGGATATTTTTAGATTTGTGCCTACTGACACTTCCATGCTGCCCTTTTAGAATAACGGAGACGGGCCTAGCCATTGATGCAAAATCTGTAACAAAGCATAGGTAATAGCTGGCCAGGCCAAGGAACGATCTAACCTCGAATATATTTTTGGGCTCGGGAAATTTTTGAATGGCCTCGATGTAGCCAGACTTCAAATCGAGCGTTGTGAAGTACTTGGGTATCCCTAGTATCATAGACATACTTGGCATGGGATAGCGATCAGGTATTGTCCTCTCGTTCAATTTGCAAAAGTTCAATACCAGCCACATTTTCCGGTTGCCCGCTTCGTTTTTATAAAGGCATCTCTAGCTAGAGGCGATGCGTCCAAGCAATCAATGTTGGTAAATTTGACATCGGGGCACTATTTAAATTCTAACTTTTCTACTTCGGAGCCCCATTTGAGGTGGCCGGAAGCTAGACAAAGTGATGTTCCTGTTCCTATGGCCAAGGGATCGTGGCGGCTGAGCTGCTAATAGAAAGAATTTTAGAAATATGCAAAAAAATACAACGACACAAAAGGGCTGCATTAAATGTCCAATTTGATTAGTTTCCCAGCGGCGCACTTGTTCTTAAGCCGAGACACTTAATATTTGTATTTTATTTATGGTCGTAATGTATGAGATATTCAGAACTGAGAAATCTATTTGGTTGATATATTTTTATTTTTAGCAATTAAAAATCCAAACAACACAAAGAATCAAATATAATAATAGCACATGAAATTCCACAATTTTCATCCTCAAACAAATAATGAGTATGTTAATAATTATTTTGTTTTTTTTTTGGTTTTTAAAAAATGAACACGAAATTATGGAAGCGGAGCTGCAGAAAATATTCTGGCAGTGATTTATTTGGTTTATTTATTCGAAGTTAAACACATGCAGATGCCAGGGAGTATAAGGACTGAGGTGCTCACTCACATGGTTCCACGATTTAACTGGTATTTTTTTTTTGGAGCTTCTAGACCAAACCTAAACCCCCCTAAAAAGGGGATATCTTTCGAGTGTATGATAATTTATTTGCTTCTACTGTAATGTTTGAAGTATGGTATTTTTATTGTTTTAATTTCATAACAGATGTGGGATTATATAAAAAAATTGTCTTTTCCTATTGGTAACAACTGAAAATTTCTTCTTACAATCAACAACACACTGAATTTGTTACTCTTTCTCTTTCTTTTCTCTGACTTCACTACTTGTGAGCGTGCGTTTTTTTGATTGTGGAAAATGCACTTTCATAAGGCAGTTTTGAGCATCCCACACTATGGGGCCAACGACTACATTCGTTGGTTTGAAACTTTAGAATTTTATTGCGCAAGTTAAGGGCTTCCAAAATACCCAAAAACAAATGTCGTGAAAAGTTAATTCGGGCGATCTTGCGCGTGCAAATCGAAAAAAACGTCGCCTTCATAATGTCTGCTGTATTGCTCCATTGCTCCGTCCTGTTGGAGCTACATGCAAGTCCTCCAGTCTTAATTCGCCCAATTGCTACAGAAAAATCTCGGTAAACATGGCTCTATAATGCTCACAGTGCACTGTTGTCGCTAAAGTTGTGTAATGGCTTTGGTGCGACAAAAGCAATTTTGTTTAGGAACGAAAAATTTTGAAAAATCGTTGATACGGATGGAGATTATTCCGCGTTCTTGGGTAGTACATCGATCAATGGGTTGTTCACTTGTATTCTACATTTGTTCAGTCCCAAAATGTTTATGTTCTTTATTTATTTAATTATTTCTATATTTCTTTATTTCTTTATTTCTTTATTTCTTTATTTCTTTATTTCTTTATTTCTTTATTTCTTTATTTCTTTATTTCTTTATTTCTTTATTTCTTTATTTCTTTATTTCTTTATTTCTTTATTTCTTTATTTCTTTATTTCTTTATTTCTTTATTTCTTTATTTCTTTATTTCTTTATTTCTTTATTTCTTTATTTCTTTATTTCTTTATTTCTTTATTTCTTTATTTCTTTATTTCTTTATTTCTTTATTTCTTTTTTATTTCTTTATTTCTTTATTTCTTTATTTCTTTATTTCTTTATTTCTTTATTTCTTTATTTCTTTATTTCTTTATTTCTTTATTTCTTTATTTCTTTATTTCTTTATTTCTTTATTTCTTTATTTCTTTATTTCTTTATTTCTTTATTTCTTTATTTCTTTATTTCTTTATTTCTTTATTTCTTTATTTCTTTATTTCTTTATTTCTTTATTTCTTTATTTCTTTATTTCTTTATTTCTTTATTTCTTTATTTCTTTATTTCTTTATTTCTTTATTTCTTTATTTCTTTATTTCTTTATTTCTTTATTTCTTTATTTCTTTATTTCTTTATTTCTTTATTTCTTTATTTCTTTATTTCTTTATTTCTTTATTTCTTTATTTCTTTATTTCTTTATTTCTTTATTTCTTTATTTCTTTATTTCTTTATTTCTTTATTTCTTTATTTCTTTATTTCTTTATTTCTTTATTTCTTTATTTCTTTATTTCTTTATTTCTTTATTTCTTTATTTCTTTATTTCTTTATTTCTTTATTTCTTTATTTCTTTATTTCTTTATTTCTTTATTTCTTTATTTCTTTATTTCTTTATTTCTTTATTTCTTTATTTCTTTATTTCTTTATTTCTTTATTTCTTTATTTCTTTATTTCTTTATTTCTTTATTTCTTTATTTCTTTATTTCTTTATTTCTTTATTTCTTTATTTCTTTATTTCTTTTTATTTCTTTATTTCTTTATTTCTTTATTTCTTTATTTCTTTATTTCTTTATTTCTTTATTTCTTTATTTCTTTATTTCTTTATTTCTTTATTTCTTTATTTCTTTATTTCTTTATTTCTTTATTTCTTTATTTCTTTATTTCTTTATTTCTTTATTTCTTTATTTCTTTATTTCTTTATTTCTTTATTTCTTTATTTCTTTATTTCTTTATTTCTTTATTTCTTTATTTCTTTATTTCTTTATTTCTTTATTTCTTTATTTCTTTATTTCTTTATTTCTTTATTTCTTTATTTCTTTATTTCTTTATTTCTTTATTTCTTTATTTCTTTATTTCTTTATTTCTTTATTTCTTTATTTCTTTATTTCTTTATTTCTTTATTTCTTTATTTCTTTATTTCTTTATTTCTTTATTTCTTTATTTCTTTATTTCTTTATTTCTTTATTTCTTTATTTCTTTATTTCTTTATTTCTTTATTTCTTTATTTCTTTATTTCTTTATTTCTTTATTTCTTTATTTCTTTATTTCTTTATTTCTTTATTTCTTTATTTCTTTATTTCTTTATTTCTTTATTTCTTTATTTCTTTATTTCTTTATTTCTTTATTTCTTTATTTCTTTATTTCTTTATTTCTTTATTTCTTTATTTCTTTATTTCTTTATTTTCTTTATTTCTTTATTTCTTTATTTCTTTATTTCTTTATTTCTTTATTTCTTTATTTCTTTATTTCTTTATTTCTTTATTTCTTTATTTCTTTATTTCTTTATTTCTTTATTTCTTTATTTCTTTATTTCTTTATTTTCTTTATTTCTTTATTTCTTTATTTCTTTATTTCTTTATTTCTTTATTTCTTTATTTCTTTATTTCTTTATTTCTTTATTTCTTTATTTCTTTATTTCTTTATTTCTTTATTTCTTTATTTCTTTATTTCTTTATTTCTTTATTTCTTTATTTCTTTATTTCTTTATTTCTTTATTTCTTTATTTCTTTATTTCTTTATTTCTTTATTTCTTTATTTCTTTATTTCTTTATTTCTTTATTTCTTTATTTCTTTATTTCTTTATTTCTTTATTTCTTTATTTCTTTATTTCTTTATTTCTTTATTTCTTTATTTCTTTATTTCTTTATTTCTTTATTTCTTTATTTCTTTATTTCTTTATTTCTTTATTTCTTTATTTCTTTATTTCTTTATTTCTTTATTTCTTTATTTCTTTATTTCTTTATTTCTTTATTTCTTTATTTCTTTATTTCTTTATTTCTTTATTTCTTTATTTCTTTATTTCTTTTATTTCTTTATTTCTTTATTTCTTTATTTCTTTATTTCTTTATTTCTTTATTTCTTTATTTCTTTATTTCTTTATTTCTTTATTTCTTTATTTCTTTATTTCTTTATTTCTTTATTTCTTTATTTCTTTATTTCTTTATTTCTTTATTTCTTTATTTCTTTATTTCTTTATTTCTTTATTTCTTTATTTCTTTATTTCTTTATTTCTTTATTTCTTTATTTCTTTATTTCTTTATTTCTTTATTTCTTTATTTCTTTATTTCTTTATTTCTTTATTTCTTTATTTCTTTATTTCTTTATTTCTTTATTTCTTTATTTCTTTATTTCTTTATTTCTTTATTTCTTTATTTCTTTATTTCTTTATTTCTTTATTTCTTTATTTCTTTATTTCTTTATTTCTTTATTTCTTTATTTCTTTATTTCTTTATTTCTTTATTTCTTTATTTCTTTATTTCTTTATTTCTTTATTTCTTTATTTCTTTATTTCTTTATTTCTTTATTTCTTTATTTCTTTATTTCTTTATTTCTTTATTTCTTTATTTCTTTATTTCTTTATTTCTTTATTTCTTTATTTCTTTATTTCTTTATTTCTTTATTTCTTTATTTCTTTATTTCTTTATTTCTTTATTTCTTTATTTCTTTATTTCTTTATTTCTTTATTTCTTTATTTCTTTATTTCTTTATTTCTTTATTTCTTTATTTCTTTATTTCTTTATTTCTTTATTTCTTTATTTCTTTATTTCTTTATTTCTTTATTTCTTTATTTCTTTATTTCTTTATTTCTTTATTTCTTTATTTCTTTATTTCTTTATTTCTTTATTTCTTTATTTCTTTATTTCTTTATTTCTTTATTTCTTTATTTCTTTATTTCTTTATTTCTTTTTATTTCTTTATTTCTTTATTTCTTTATTTCTTTATTTCTTTATTTCTTTATTTCTTTATTTCTTTATTTCTTTCTTTTTATTTCTTTATTTCTTTATTTCTTTATTTCTTTATTTCTTTATTTCTTTATTTCTTTATTTCTTTATTTCTTTATTTCTTTATTTCTTTATTTCTTTATTTCTTTATTTCTTTATTTCTTTATTTCTTTATTTCTTTATTTCTTTATTTCTTTATTTCTTTATTTCTTTATTTCTTTATTTCTTTATTTCTTTATTTCTTTATTTCTTTATTTCTTTATTTCTTTATTTCTTTATTTCTTTATTTCTTTATTTCTTTATTTCTTTATTTCTTTATTTCTTTATTTCTTTATTTCTTTATTTCTTTATTTCTTTATTTCTTTATTTCTTTATTTCTTTATTTCTTTATTTCTTTATTTCTTTATTTCTTTATTTCTTTATTTCTTTATTTCTTTATTTCTTTATTTCTTTATTTCTTTATTTCTTTATTTCTTTATTTCTTTATTTCTTTATTTCTTTATTTCTTTATTTCTTTATTTCTTTATTTCTTTATTTCTTTATTTCTTTATTTCTTTATTTCTTTATTTCTTTATTTCTTTATTTCTTTATTTCTTTATTTCTTTATTTCTTTATTTCTTTATTTCTTTATTTCTTTATTTCTTTATTTCTTTATTTCTTTATTTCTTTATTTCTTTATTTCTTTATTTCTTTATTTCTTTATTTCTTTATTTCTTTATTTCTTTATTTCTTTATTTCTTTATTTCTTTATTTCTTTATTTCTTTATTTCTTTATTTCTTTATTTCTTTATTTCTTTATTTCTTTATTTCTTTATTTCTTTATTTCTTTATTTCTTTATTTCTTTATTTCTTTATTTCTTTATTTCTTTATTTCTTTATTTCTTTTATTTCTTTATTTCTTTATTTCTTTATTTCTTTATTTCTTTATTTCTTTATTTCTTTATTTCTTTATTTCTTTATTTCTTTATTTCTTTATTTCTTTATTTCTTTATTTCTTTATTTCTTTATTTCTTTATTTCTTTATTTCTTTATTTCTTTATTTCTTTATTTCTTTATTTCTTTATTTCTTTATTTCTTTATTTCTTTATTTCTTTATTTCTTTATTTCTTTATTTCTTTATTTCTTTATTTCTTTATTTCTTTATTTCTTTATTTCTTTATTTCTTTATTTCTTTATTTCTTTATTTCTTTATTTCTTTATTTCTTTATTTCTTTATTTCTTTATTTCTTTATTTCTTTATTTCTTTATTTCTTTATTTCTTATTCTTTATTTCTTTATTTCTTTATTTCTTTATTTCTTTATTTCTTTATTTCTTTATTTCTTTATTTCTTTATTTCTTTATTTCTTTATTTCTTTATTTCTTTATTTCTTTATTTCTTTATTTCTTTATTTCTTTATTTCTTTATTTCTTTATTTCTTTATTTCTTTATTTCTTTATTTCTTTATTTCTTTATTTCTTTATTTCTTTATTTCTTTATTTCTTTATTTCTTTATTTCTTTATTTCTTTATTTCTTTATTTCTTTATTTCTTTATTTCTTTATTTCTTTATTTCTTTATTTCTTTATTTCTTTATTTCTTTATTTCTTTATTTCTTTATTTCTTTTATTTCTTTATTTCTTTATTTCTTTATTTCTTTATTTCTTTATTTCTTTATTTCTTTATTTCTTTATTTCTTTATTTCTTTATTTCTTTATTTCTTTATTTCTTTATTTCTTTATTTCTTTATTTCTTTATTTCTTTATTTCTTTATTTCTTTATTTCTTTATTTCTTTATTTCTTTATTTCTTTATTTCTTTATTTCTTTATTTCTTTATTTCTTTATTTCTTTATTTCTTTATTTCTTTATTTCTTTATTTCTTTATTTCTTTATTTCTTTATTTCTTTATTTCTTTATTTCTTTATTTCTTTATTTCTTTGTTATTTCTTTATTTCTTTATTTCTTTATTTCTTTATTTCTTTATTTCTTTATTTCTTTATTTCTTTATTTCTTTATTTCTTTATTTCTTTATTTCTTTATTTCTTTATTTCTTTATTTCTTTATTTCTTTATTTCTTTATTTCTTTATTTCTTTATTTCTTTATTTCTTTATTTCTTTATTTCTTTATTTCTTTATTTCTTTATTTCTTTATTTCTTTATTTCTTTATTTCTTTATTTCTTTATTTCTTTATTTCTTTATTTCTTTATTTCTTTATTTCTTTATTTCTTTATTTCTTTATTTCTTTATTTCTTTATTTCTTTATTTCTTTATTTCTTTATTTCTTTATTTCTTTATTTCTTTATTTCTTTATTTCTTTATTTCTTTATTTCTTTTATTTCTTTATTTCTTTATTTCTTTATTTCTTTATTTCTTTATTTCTTTATTTCTTTATTTCTTTATTTCTTTATTTCTTTATTTCTTTATTTCTTTATTTCTTTATTTCTTTATTTCTTTATTTCTTTATTTCTTTATTTCTTTATTTCTTTATTTCTTTATTTCTTTATTTCTTTATTTCTTTATTTCTTTATTTCTTTATTTCTTTATTTCTTTATTTCTTTATTTCTTTATTTCTTTATTTCTTTATTTCTTTATTTCTTTATTTCTTTATTTCTTTATTTCTTTATTTCTTTATTTCTTTATTTTTATTTCTTTATTTCTTTATTTCTTTATTTCTTTATTTCTTTATTTCTTTATTTCTTTATTTCTTTATTTCTTTATTTCTTTATTTCTTTATTTCTTTATTTCTTTATTTCTTTATTTCTTTATTTCTTTATTTCTTTATTTCTTTATTTCTTTATTTCTTTATTTCTTTGTTTTTTTTATTTCTTTATTTCTTTATTTCTTTATTTCTTTATTTCTTTATTTCTTTATTTCTTTATTTCTTTATTTCTTTATTTCTTTATTTCTTTATTTCTTTATTTCTTTATTTCTTTATTTCTTTATTTCTTTATTTCTTTATTTCTTTATTTCTTTATTTCTTTATTTCTTTATTTCTTTATTTCTTTATTTCTTTATTTCTTTATTTCTTTATTTCTTTATTTCTTTATTTCTTTATTTCTTTATTTCTTTATTTCTTTATTTCTTTATTTCTTTATTTCTTTATTTCTTTATTTCTTTATTTCTTTATTTCTTTATTTCTTTATTTCTTTATTTCTTTATTTCTTTATTTCTTTATTTCTTTATTTCTTTATTTCTTTATTTCTTTATTTCTTTATTTCTTTATTTCTTTATTTCTTTATTTCTTTATTTCTTTATTTCTTTATTTCTTTATTTCTTTATTTCTTTATTTCTTTATTTCTTTATTTCTTTATTTCTTTATTTCTTTATTTCTTTATTTCTTTATTTCTTTATTTCTTTATTTCTTTATTTCTTTATTTCTTTATTTCTTTATTTCTTTATTTCTTTATTTCTTTATTTCTTTATTTCTTTATTTCTTTATTTCTTTATTTCTTTATTTCTTTATTTCTTTATTTCTTTATTTCTTTATTTCTTTATTTCTTTATTTCTTTATTTCTTTATTTCTTTATTTCTTTATTTCTTTATTTCTTTATTTCTTTATTTCTTTATTTCTTTATTTCTTTATTTCTTTATTTCTTTATTTCTTTATTTCTTTATTTCTTTATTTCTTTATTTCTTTATTTCTTTATTTCTTTATTTCTTTATTTCTTTATTTCTTTATTTCTTTATTTCTTTATTTCTTTTATTTCTTTATTTCTTTATTTCTTTATTTCTTTATTTCTTTATTTCTTTATTTCTTTATTTCTTTATTTCTTTATTTCTTTATTTCTTTATTTCTTTATTTCTTTATTTCTTTATTTCTTTATTTCTTTATTTCTTTATTTCTTTATTTCTTTATTTCTTTATTTCTTTATTTCTTTATTTCTTTATTTCTTTATTTCTTTATTTCTTTATTTCTTTATTTCTTTATTTCTTTATTTCTTTATTTCTTTATTTCTTTATTTCTTTATTTCTTTATTTCTTTATTTCTTTATTTCTTTATTTCTTTATTTCTTTATTTCTTTATTTCTTTATTTCTTTATTTCTTTATTTCTTTATTTCTTTATTTCTTTATTTCTTTATTTCTTTATTTCTTTATTTCTTTATTTCTTTATTTCTTTATTTCTTTTATTTCTTTATTTCTTTATTTCTTTGTTTCTTTGTTTCTTTATTTCTTTATTTCTTTATTTCTTTATTTCTTTATTTCTTTATTTCTTTATTTCTTTATTTCTTTATTTCTTTATTTCTTTATTTCTTTATTTCTTTATTTCTTTATTTCTTTATTTCTTTATTTCTTTATTTCTTTATTTCTTTATTTCTTTATTTCTTTATTTCTTTATTTCTTTATTTCTTTATTTCTTTATTTCTTTATTTCTTTATTTCTTTATTTCTTTATTTCTTTATTTCTTTATTTCTTTATTTCTTTATTTCTTTATTTCTTTATTTCTTTATTTCTTTATTTCTTTATTTCTTTATTTCTTTATTTCTTTATTTCTTTATTTCTTTATTTCTTTATTTCTTTATTTCTTTATTTCTTTTTATTTCTTTATTTCTTTATTTTCTTTATTTCTTTATTTCTTTATTTCTTTATTTCTTTATTTCTTTATTTCTTTATTTCTTTATTTCTTTATTTCTTTATTTCTTTATTTCTTTATTTCTTTATTTCTTTATTTCTTTATTTCTTTATTTCTTTATTTCTTTATTTCTTTATTTCTTTATTTCTTTATTTCTTTATTTCTTTATTTCTTTATTTCTTTATTTCTTTATTTCTTTATTTCTTTATTTCTTTATTTCTTTATTTCTTTATTTCTTTATTTCTTTATTTCTTTATTTCTTTATTTCTTTATTTCTTTATTTCTTTATTTCTTTATTTCTTTATTTCTTTATTTCTTTATTTCTTTATTTCTTTATTTCTTTATTTCTTTATTTCTTTATTTCTTTATTTCTTTATTTCTTTATTTCTTTATTTCTTTATTTCTTTATTTCTTTATTTCTTTATTTCTTTATTTCTTTATTTCTTTATTTCTTTATTTCTTTATTTCTTTATTTCTTTATTTCTTTATTTCTTTATTTCTTTATTTCTTTATTTCTTTATTTCTTTATTTCTTTATTTCTTTATTTCTTTATTTCTTTATTTCTTTATTTCTTTATTTCTTTATTTCTTTATTTCTTTATTTCTTTATTTCTTTATTTCTTTATTTCTTTATTTCTTTATTTCTTTATTTCTTTATTTCTTTATTTCTTTATTTCTTTATTTCTTTATTTCTTTATTTCTTTATTTCTTTATTTCTTTATTTCTTTATTTCTTTATTTCTTTATTTCTTTATTTCTTTATTTCTTTATTTCTTTATTTCTTTATTTCTTTATTTCTTTATTTCTTTATTTCTTTATTTCTTTATTTCTTTATTTCTTTATTTCTTTATTTCTTTATTTCTTTATTTCTTTATTTCTTTATTTCTTTTCTTTATTTCTTTATTTCTTTATTTCTTTATTTCTTTATTTCTTTATTTCTTTATTTCTTTATTTCTTTATTTCTTTATTTCTTTATTTCTTTATTTCTTTATTTCTTTATTTTCTTTATTTCTTTATTTCTTTATTTCTTTATTTCTTTATTTCTTTATTTCTTTATTTCTTTATTTCTTTATTTCTTTATTTCTTTATTTCTTTATTTCTTTGTTTCTTTATTTCTTTATTTCTTTATTTCTTTATTTCTTTATTTCTTTATTTCTTTATTTCTTTATTTCTTTATTTCTTTATTTCTTTATTTCTTTATTTCTTTATTTCTTTATTTCTTTATTTCTTTATTTTTTTTCTTTATTTCTTTATTTCTTTATTTCTTTATTTCTTTATTTCTTTATTTCTTTATTTCTTTATTTCTTTATTTCTTTATTTCTTTATTTCTTTATTTCTTTATTTCTTTATTTCTTTATTTCTTTATTTCTTTATTTCTTTATTTCTTTATTTCTTTATTTCTTTATTTCTTTATTTCTTTATTTCTTTATTTCTTTATTTCTTTATTTCTTTATTTCTTTATTTCTTTATTTCTTTATTTCTTTATTTCTTTATTTCTTTTATTTCTTTGTTTTTTTTATTTCTTTATTTCTTTATTTCTTTATTTCTTTATTTCTTTATTTCTTTATTTCTTTATTTTCTTTATTTCTTTATTTCTTTATTTCTTTATTTCTTTATTTCTTTATTTCTTTATTTCTTTATTTCTTTATTTCTTTATTTCTTTATTTCTTTATTTCTTTATTTCTTTATTTCTTTATTTCTTTATTTCTTTATTTCTTTATTTCTTTATTTCTTTATTTCTTTATTTCTTTATTTCTTTATTTCTTTATTTCTTTATTTCTTTATTTCTTTATTTCTTTATTTCTTTATTTCTTTATTTCTTTATTTCTTTATTTCTTTATTTCTTTATTTCTTTATTTCTTTATTTCTTTATTTCTTTATTTCTTTATTTCTTTATTTCTTTATTTCTTTATTTCTTTATTTCTTTATTTCTTTATTTCTTTATTTCTTTATTTCTTTATTTCTTTATTTCTTTATTTCTTTATTTCTTTATTTCTTTATTTCTTTATTTCTTTATTTCTTTATTTCTTTATTTCTTTATTTCTTTATTTCTTTATTTCTTTATTTCTTTATTTCTTTATTTCTTTATTTCTTTATTTCTTTATTTCTTTATTTCTTTATTTCTTTATTTCTTTATTTCTTTGTTTCTTTGTTTCTTTATTTCTTTATTTCTTTATTTCTTTATTTCTTTATTTCTTTATTTCTTTATTTCTTTATTTCTTTATTTCTTTATTTCTTTATTTCTTTATTTCTTTATTTCTTTATTTCTTTATTTCTTTATTTCTTTATTTCTTTATTTCTTTATTTCTTTATTTCTTTATTTCTTTATTTCTTTATTTCTTTATTTCTTTATTTCTTTATTTCTTTATTTCTTTATTTCTTTATTTCTTTATTTCTTTATTTCTTTTTATTTCTTTATTTTTGTTCTTTATTTCTTTATTTCTTTATTTCTTTATTTCTTTATTTCTTTATTTCTTTATTTCTTTATTTCTTTATTTCTTTATTTCTTTATTTCTTTATTTCTTTATTTCTTTATTTCTTTATTTCTTTATTTCTTTATTTCTTTATTTCTTTATTTCTTTATTTCTTTATTTCTTTATTTCTTTATTTCTTTATTTCTTTATTTCTTTATTTCTTTATTTCTTTATTTCTTTATTTCTTTATTTCTTTATTTCTTTATTTCTTTATTTCTTTATTTCTTTATTTCTTTATTTCTTTATTTCTTTATTTCTTTATTTCTTTATTTCTTTATTTCTTTATTTCTTTATTTCTTTATTTCTTTATTTCTTTATTTCTTTATTTCTTTATTTCTTTATTTCTTTATTTCTTTATTTCTTTATTTCTTTATTTCTTTATTTCTTTATTTCTTTATTTCTTTATTTCTTTATTTCTTTATTTCTTTATTTCTTTATTTCTTTATTTCTTTATTTCTTTATTTCTTTATTTCTTTATTTCTTTATTTCTTTATTTCTTTATTTCTTTATTTCTTTATTTCTTTATTTCTTTATTTCTTTATTTCTTTATTTTCTTTATTTCTTTATTTCTTTATTTCTTTATTTCTTTATTTCTTTATTTCTTTATTTCTTTGTTCTTTATTTCTTTATTTCTTTATTTCTTTATTTCTTTATTTCTTTGTTTCTTTATTTCTTTATTTCTTTATTTCTTTATTTCTTTATTTCTTTATTTCTTTATTTCTTTATTTCTTTATTTCTTTATTTCTTTATTTCTTTATTTCTTTATTTCTTTATTTCTTTATTTCTTTATTTCTTTATTTCTTTATTTCTTTATTTCTTTATTTCTTTATTTCTTTATTTCTTTATTTCTTTATTTCTTTATTTCTTTATTTCTTTATTTCTTTATTTCTTTATTTCTTTATTTCTTTATTTCTTTATTTCTTTATTTCTTTATTTCTTTATTTCTTTATTTCTTTATTTCTTTATTTCTTTATTTCTTTATTTCTTTATTTCTTTTATTTCTTTATTTCTTTATTTCTTTATTTCTTTATTTCTTTATTTCTTTATTTCTTTATTTCTTTATTTCTTTATTTCTTTATTTCTTTATTTCTTTATTTCTTTATTTCTTTATTTCTTTATTTCTTTATTTCTTTATTTCTTTATTTCTTTATTTCTTTATTTCTTTATTTCTTTATTTCTTTATTTCTTTATTTCTTTATTTCTTTATTTCTTTATTTCTTTATTTCTTTATTTCTTTATTTCTTTATTTCTTTATTTCTTTATTTCTTTATTTCTTTATTTCTTTATTTCTTTATTTCTTTATTTCTTTATTTCTTTATTTCTTTATTTCTTTATTTCTTTATTTCTTTATTTCTTTATTTCTTTATTTCTTTATTTCTTTATTTCTTTGTTTCTTTATTTCTTTATTTCTTTATTTCTTTATTTCTTTATTTCTTTATTTCTTTATTTCTTTATTTCTTTATTTCTTTATTTCTTTATTTCTTTATTTCTTTATTTCTTTATTTCTTTATTTCTTTATTTCTTTATTTCTTTATTTCTTTATTTCTTTATTTCTTTGATTTCTTTATTTCTTTATTTCTTTATTTCTTTATTTCTTTATTTCTTTATTTCTTTATTTCTTTATTTCTTTATTTCTTTATTTCTTTATTTCTTTATTTCTTTATTTCTTTATTTCTTTGTTTCTTTATTTCTTTGTTTCTTTATTTCTTTATTTCTTTATTTCTTTATTTCTTTATTTCTTTATTTCTTTATTTCTTTATTTCTTTATTTCTTTATTTCCTTTATTTCTTTATTTCTTTGTTTCTTTGTTCTTTATTTCTTTATTTCTTTATTTCTTTATTTCTTTATTTCTTTATTTCTTTATTTCTTTATTTCTTTATTTCTTTATTTCTTTATTTCTTTATTTCTTTATTTCTTTATTTCTTTATTTCTTTATTTCTTTATTTCTTTATTTCTTTATTTCTTTATTTCTTTATTTCTTTATTTCTTTATTTCTTTATTTCTTTATTTCTTTATTTCTTTATTTCTTTATTTCTTTATTTCTTTATTTCTTTGTTTCTTTATTTCTTTATTTCTTTATTTCTTTATTTCTTTATTTCTTTATTTCTTTATTTCTTTATTTCTTTATTTCTTTATTTCTTTATTTCTTTATTTCTTTATTTCTTTATTTCTTTATTTCTTTATTTCTTTATTTCTTTATTTCTTTATTTCTTTATTTCTTTATTTCTTTATTTCTTTATTTCTTTATTTCTTTATTTCTTTATTTCTTTATTTCTTTATTTCTTTATTTCTTTATTTCTTTATTTCTTTATTTCTTTATTTCTTAATTTCTTTATTTCTTTATTTCTTTATTTCTTTATTTCTTTATTTCTTTATTTCTTTATTTCTTTATTTCTTTATTTCTTTATTTTCTTTATTTCTTTATTTCTTTATTTCTTTATTTCTTTATTTCTTTATTTCTTTATTTCTTTATTTCTTTATTTCTTTATTTCTTTATTTCTTTATTTCTTTTTTTTCTTTATTTCTTTATTTCTTTATTTCTTTATTTCTTTATTTCTTTATTTCTTTATTTCTTTATTTCTTTATTTCTTTATTTCTTTGTTTCTTTATTTCTTTATTTCTTTATTTCTTTATTTCTTTATTTCTTTATTTCTTTATTTCTTTATTTCTTTATTTCTTTATTTCTTTATTTCTTTATTTCTTTATTTCTTTATTTCTTTATTTCTTTATTTCTTTATTTCTTTATTTCTTTATTTCTTTATTTCTTTATTTCTTTATTTCTTTATTTCTTTATTTCTTTATTTCTTTATTTCTTTGTTTCTTTATTTCTTTATTTCTTTATTTCTTTATTTCTTTATTTCTTTATTTCTTTATTTCTTTATTTCTTTATTTCTTTATTTCTTTATTTCTTTATTTCTTTATTTCTTTATTTCTTTATTTCTTTATTTCTTTATTTCTTTATTTCTTTATTTCTTTATTTCTTTATTTCTTTATTTCTTTATTTCTTTATTTCTTTATTTCTTTATTTCTTTATTTCTTTATTTCTTTATTTCTTTATTTCTTTATTTCTTTATTTCTTTATTTCTTTATTTCTTTATTTCTTTATTTCTTTATTTCTTTATTTCTTTATTTCTTTATTTCTTTATTTCTTTATTTCTTTATTTCTTTGTTTCTTTATTTCTTTATTTCTTTATTTCTTTATTTCTTTATTTCTTTATTTCTTTATTTCTTTATTTCTTTATTTCTTTATTTCTTTATTTCTTTATTTCTTTATTTCTTTATTTCTTTATTTCTTTATTTCTTTATTTCTTTATTTCTTTATTTCTTTATTTCTTTATTTCTTTATTTCTTTATTTCTTTATTTCTTTATTTCTTTATTTCTTTATTTCTTTATTTCTTTATTTCTTTATTTCTTTATTTCTTTATTTCTTTATTTCTTTATTTCTTTATTTCTTTATTTCTTTATTTCTTTATTTCTTTATTTCTTTATTTCTTTATTTCTTTATTTCTTTATTTCTTTATTTCTTTATTTCTTTATTTCTTTTATTTCTTTATTTCTTTATTTCTTTATTTCTTTATTTCTTTATTTCTTTATTTCTTTATTTCTTTATTTCTTTGATTTCTTTATTTCTTTATTTCTTTATTTCTTTATTTCTTTATTTCTTTATTTCTTTATTTCTTTATTTCTTTATTTCTTTATTTCTTTATTTCTTTATTTCTTTATTTCTTTATTTCTTTATTTCTTTATTTCTTTATTTCTTTGTTCTTTATTTCTTTATTTCTTTTTTTCTTTATTTCTTTATTTCTTTATTTCTTTATTTCTTTATTTCTTTATTTCTTTATTTCTTTATTTCTTTATTTCTTTTATTTCTTTATTTTATTTCTTTATTTCTTTATTTCTTTATTTCTTTATTTCTTTATTTCTTTATTTCTTTATTTCTTTATTTCTTTATTTCTTTATTTCTTTATTTCTTTATTTCTTTATTTCTTTATTTCTTTATTTCTTTATTTCTTTATTTCTTTATTTCTTTATTTCTTTATTTCTTTATTTCTTTATTTCTTTATTTTTCTTTATTTCTTTATTTCTTTATTTCTTTATTTCTTTATTTCTTTATTTCTTTATTTCTTTATTTCTTTATTTCTTTATTTCTTTATTTCTTTATTTCTTTATTTCTTTATTTCTTTATTTCTTTATTTCTTTATTTCTTTATTTCTTTGTTCTTTATTTCTTTATTTCTTTATTTCTTTGTTTCTTTGTTTCTTTATTTCTTTATTTCTTTATTTCTTTATTTCTTTATTTCTTTATTTCTTTATTTCTTTATTTCTTTAATTCTTTATTTCTTTATTTCTTTATTTCTTTATTTCTTTATTTCTTTATTTCTTTATTTCTTTATTTCTTTATTTCTTTATTTCTTTATTTCTTTATTTCTTTATTTCTTTATTTCTTTATTTCTTTATTTCTTTATTTCTTTATTTCTTTATTTCTTTATTTCTTTATTTCTTTATTTCTTTATTTCTTTATTTCTTTATTTCTTTATTTCTTTATTTCTTTATTTCTTTGTTTCTTTGTTTCTTTATTTCTTTATTTCTTTATTTCTTTATTTCTTTATTTCTTTATTTCTTTATTTCTTTATTTCTTTATTTCTTTGTTTCTTTATTTCTTTATTTCTTTATTTCTTTATTTCTTTATTTCTTTATTTCTTTATTTCTTTATTTCTTTATTTCTTTATTTCTTTATTTCTTTATTTCTTTATTTCTTTATTTCTTTATTTCTTTATTTCTTTATTTCTTTATTTCTTTATTTCTTTGTTTCTTTATTTCTTTATTTCTTTATTTCTTTATTTCTTTATTTCTTTATTTCTTTATTTCTTTATTTCTTTATTTCTTTATTTCTTTATTTCTTTATTTCTTTATTTCTTTATTTCTTTATTTCTTTATTTCTTTATTTCTTTATTTTCTTTATTTCTTTATTTCTTTATTTCTTTATTTCTTTATTTCTTTATTTTTCTTTATTTCTTTATTTCTTTATTTCTTTATTTCTTTATTTCTTTATTTCTTTATTTCTTTTATTTCTTTATTTCTTTATTTCTTTATTTCTTTATTTCTTTATTTCTTTATTTCTTTATTTCTTTATTTCTTTATTTCTTTATTTCTTTATTTCTTTATTCCTTTATTTCTTTATTTCTTTGTTTCTTTATTTCCTTTATTTCTTTGTTCTTTATTTCTTTATTTCTTTATTTCTTTATTTCTTTATTTCTTTATTTCTTTATTTCTTTATTCTTTATTTCTTTATTTTTATTTCTTTATTTCTTTATTTCTTTTTATTTCTTTATTTCTTTATTTCTTTATTTCTTTATTTCTTTATTTCTTTATTTCTTTATTTCTTTATTTCTTTATTTCTTTATTTCTTTATTTCTTTATTTCTTTATTTCTTTATTTCTTTATTTCTTTATTTCTTTATTTCTTTATTTCTTTATTTCTTTATTTCTTTATTTCTTTATTTCTTTATTTCCTTATTTCTTTATTTCTTTATTTCTTTATTTCTTTATTTCTTTATTTCTTTATTTCTTTTTTTCTTTATTTCTTTATTTCTTTATTTCTTTATTTCTTTATTTCTTTATTTCTTTATTTCTTTATTTCTTTATTTCTTTATTTCTTTATTTCTTTATTTCTTTATTTCTTTATTTCTTTATTTCTTTATTTCTTTATTTCTTTATTTCTTTATTTCTTTATTTCTTTATTTCTTTATTTCTTTATTTCTTTATTTCTTTATTTCTTTATTTCTTTATTTCTTTATTTCTTTATTTCTTTATTTCTTTATTTCTTTATTTCTTTATTTCTTTATTTCTTTATTTCTTTGATTTCTTTATTTCTTTATTTCTTTATTTCTTTATTTCTTTATTTCTTTATTTCTTTATTTCTTTATTTCTTTATATTTCTTTATTTCTTTATTTCTTTATTTCTTTATTTCTTTATTTCTTTATTTCTTTATTTCTTTATTTCTTTATTTCTTTATTTCTTTATTTCTTTATTTCTTTATTCCTTTATTTCTTTATTTCTTTATTTCTTTATTTCTTTATTTCTTTATTTCTTTATTTCTTTATTTCTTTATTTCTTTATTTCTTTATTTCTTTATTTCTTTATTTCTTTATTTCTTTATTTCTTTATTTCTTTATTTCTTTATTTCTTTATTTCTTTATTTCTTTATTTCTTTATTTCTTTATTTCTTTATTTCTTTATTTCTTTATTTCTTTATTTCTTTATTTCTTTATTTCTTTATTTCTTTATTTCTTTATTTCTTTATTTCTTTATTTCTTTATTTCTTTATTTCTTTATTTTCTTTATTTCTTTATTTCTTTATTTCTTTATTTCTTTATTTCTTTTCTTTATTTCTTTATTTCTTTATTTCTTTATTTCTTTATTTCTTTATTTCTTTATTTCTTTATTTCTTTATTTCTTTATTTCTTTATTTCTTTATTTCTTTGTTTCTTTGTTTCTTTATTTCTTTATTTCTTTATTTCTTTATTTCTTTATTTCTTTATTTCTTTATTTCTTTATTTCTTTATTTCTTTATTTCTTTATTTCTTTATTTCTTTATTTCTTTATTTCTTTATTTCTTTATTTCTTTATTTCTTTATTTCTTTATTTCTTTATTTCTTTATTTCTTTATTTCTTTATTTCTTTATTTCTTTATTTCTTTATTTCTTTATTTCTTTATTTCTTTTATTTCTTTATTTCTTTATTTCTTTATTTCTTTATTTCTTTATTTCTTTATTTCTTTATTTCTTTATTTCTTTATTTCTTTATTTCTTTATTTCTTTATTTCTTTATTTCTTTATTTCTTTATTTCTTTATTTCTTTATTTCTTTATTTCTTTATTTCTTTATTTCTTTATTTCTTTATTTCTTTATTTCTTTATTTCTTTATTTCTTTATTTCTTTATTTCTTTATTTCTTTATTTCTTTATTTCTTTATTTCTTTATTTCTTTATTTCTTTATTTCTTTATTTCTTTATTTCTTTATTTCTTTTATTTCTTTATTTCTTTATTTCTTTATTTCTTTATTTCTTTATTTCTTTATTTCTTTATTTCTTTATTTCTTTATTTCTTTATTTCTTTATTTCTTTATTTCTTTATTTCTTTATTTCTTTATTTCTTTATTTCTTTATTTCTTTATTTCTTTATTTCTTTATTTCTTTATTTCTTTATTTTCTTTATTTCTTTATTTCTTTATTTCTTTATTTCTTTATTTCTTTATTTCTTTATTTCTTTTTATTTCTTTATTTCTTTATTTCTTTTTATTTCTTTGTTTCTTTATTTCTTTATTTCTTTATTTCTTTATTTCTTTATTTCTTTATTTCTTTATTTCTTTATTTCTTTATTTCTTTATTTCTTTATTTCTTTATTTCTTTATTTCTTTATTTCTTTATTTCTTTATTTCTTTATTTCTTTATTTCTTTATTTCTTTATTTCTTTATTTCTTTATTTCTTTATTTCTTTATTTCTTTATTTCTTTATTTCTTTATTTCTTTATTTCTTTATTTCTTTATTTCTTTATTTCTTTATTTCTTTATTTCTTTATTTCTTTTTATTTCTTTATTTCTTTATTTCTTTATTTCTTTATTTCTTTATTTCTTTATTTCTTTATTTCTTTATTTCTTTATTTCTTTATTTCTTTATTTCTTTATTTCTTTATTTCTTTATTTCTTTGTTTTCTTTATTTCTTTGTTTCTTTATTTCTTTATTTCTTTATTTCTTTATTTCTTTATTTCTTTATTTCTTTATTTCTTTATTTCTTTATTTCTTTATTTCTTTATTTCTTTATTTCTTTATTTCTTTGTTTCTTTATTTCTTTATTTCTTTATTTCTTTATTTCTTTATTTCTTTATTTCTTTATTTCTTTATTTCTTTATTTCTTTATTTCTTTATTTCTTTATTTCTTTATTTCTTTATTTCTTTTATTTCTTTATTTCTTTATTTCTTTATTTCTTTATTTCTTTATTTCTTTATTTCTTTATTTCTTTATTTCTTTATTTCTTTATTTCTTTATTTCTTTATTTCTTTATTTCTTTATTTCTTTATTTCTTTATTTCTTTATTTCTTTATTTCTTTATTTCTTTATTTCTTTATTTCTTTATTTCTTTATTTCTTTATTTCTTTATTTCTTTATTTCTTTATTTCTTTATTTCTTTATTTCTTTATTTCTTTATTTCTTTATTTCTTTATTTCTTTATTTCTTTATTTCTTTATTTCTTTATTTCTTTATTTCTTTATTTCTTTATTTCTTTATTTCTTTATTTCTTTATTTCTTTATTTCTTTATTTCTTTATTTCTTTATTTTCTTTATTTCTTTATTTCTTTATTTCTTTATTTCTTTATTTCTTTATTTCTTTATTTTCTTTATTTCTTTATTTCTTTTATTTCTTTATTTCTTTATTTCTTTATTTCTTTATTTCTTTATTTCTTTATTTCTTTATTTCTTTATTTCTTTATTTCTTTATTTCTTTGTTTCTTTATTTCTTTGTTTCTTTATTTCTTTATTTCTTTATTTCTTTATTTCTTTGTTTCTTTATTTCTTTATTTCTTTATTTCTTTATTTCTTTATTTCTTTATTTCTTTATTTCTTTATTTCTTTATTTCTTTATTTCTTTATTTCTTTATTTCTTTATTTCTTTATTTCTTTATTTCTTTATTTCTTTATTTCTTTATTTCTTTATTTCTTTATTTCTTTATTTCTTTATTTCTTTATTTCTTTATTTCTTTATTTCTTTATTTCTTTATTTCTTTATTTCTTTATTTCTTTATTTCTTTATTTCTTTATTTCTTTATTTCTTTATTTCTTTATTTCTTTATTTCTTTATTTCTTTATTTCTTTGTTTCTTTATTTCTTTATTTCTTTATTTCTTTATTTCTTTATTTCTTTATTTCTTTATTTCTTTATTTCTTTATTTCTTTATTTCTTTATTTCTTTATTTCTTTATTTCTTTATTTCTTTATTTCTTTATTTCTTTATTTTCTTTTGTTTCTTTATTTCTTTATTTCTTTATTTCTTTATTTCTTTATTTCTTTGTTTCTTTATTTCTTTATTTCTTTATTTCTTTCATTTCTTTATTTCTTTATTTCTTTATTTCTTTATTTCTTTATTTCTTTATTTCTTTATTTCTTTATTTCTTTATTTCTTTATTTCTTTTATTTCTTTATTTCTTTATTTCTTTATTTCTTTATTTCTTTATTTCTTTATTTCTTTATTTCTTTATTTCTTTATTTCTTTATTTCTTTATTTCTTTATTTCTTTATTTCTTTATTTCTTTGTTTCTTTATTTCTTTGTTTCTTTATTTCTTTATTTCTTTATTTCTTTATTTCTTTGTTTCTTTATTTCTTTATTTCTTTATTTCTTTATTTCTTTATTTCTTTATTTCTTTATTTCTTTATTTCTTTATTTCTTTATTTCTTTATTTCTTTATTTCTTTATTTCTTTATTTCTTTATTTCTTTATTTCTTTATTTCTTTATTTCTTTATTTCTTTATTTCTTTATTTCTTTATTTCTTTATTTCTTTATTTCTTTGTTCTTTGTTTCTTTATTTCTTTATTTCTTTATTTCTTTATTTCTTTATTTCTTTATTTCTTTATTTCTTTATTTCTTTATTTCTTTATTTCTTTATTTCTTTATTTCTTTATTTCTTTATTTCTTTTATTTCTTTATTTCTTTATTTCTTTGTTTCTTTATTTCTTTATTTCTTTATTTCTTTATTTCTTTATTTCTTTATTTCTTTATTTCTTTATTTCTTTATTTCTTTATTTCTTTGTTTCTTTATTTCTTTGTTTCTTTATTTCTTTATTTCTTTATTTCTTTATTTCTTTATTTCTTTATTTCTTTATTTCTTTATTTTCTTTATTTCTTTATTTCTTTATTTCTTTATTTCTTTATTTCTTTATTTCTTTATTTCTTTATTTCTTTATTTCTTTGATTTCTTTATTTCTTTATTTCTTTATTTCTTTATTTCTTTATTTCTTTATTTCTTTATTTCTTTATTTCTTTATTTCTTTATTTCTTTATTTCTTTATTTCTTTATTTCTTTATTTCTTTATTTCTTTATTTCTTTATTTCTTTATTTCTTTATTTCTTTATTTCTTTATTTCTTTATTTCTTTGTTTCTTTATTTCTTTATTTCTTTATTTCTTTATTTCTTTATTTCTTTATTTCTTTATTTTCTTTATTTCTTTATTTCTTTATTTCTTTATTTCTTTATTTCTTTATTTTTATTTCTTTATTTCTTTATTTCTTTATTTCTTTATTTCTTTATTTCTTTATTTCTTTATTTCTTTATTTCTTTTTTCTTTGTTTCTTTATTTCTTTATTTCTTTATTTTTATTTCTTTATTTCTTTATTTCTTTATTTCTTTATTTCTTTATTTCTTTATTTCTTTATTTCTTTATTTCTTTATTTCTTTATTTCTTTATTTCTTTGTTTCTTTATTTCTTTATTTCTTTATTTCTTTATTTCTTTATTTCTTTATTTCTTTATTTCTTTATTTCTTTATTTCTTTATTTCTTTATTTCTATTTTATTTCTTTATTTCTTTATTTCTTTATTTCTTTATTTCTTTATTTCTTTATTTCTTTATTTCTTTATTTCTTTATTTCTTTATTTCTTTATTTCTTTATTTCTTTATTTCTTTATTTCTTTATTTCTTTATTTCTTTATTTCTTTATTTCTTTATTTCTTTATTTCTTTATTTCTTTATTTCTTTATTTCTTTATTTCTTTGTTTTCTTTATTTCTTTATTTCTTTATTTCTTTATTTCTTTATTTCTTTGTTTCTTTATTTCTTTATTTCTTTATTTCTTTATTTCTTTATTTCTTTATTTCTTTATTTCTTTATTTCTTTATTTCTTTATTTCTTTATTTCTTTATTTCTTTGTTTCTTTATTTCTTTGTTTCTTTATTTCTTTATTTCTTTGTTTCTTTATTTCTTTATTTCTTTATTTCTTTATTTCTTTATTTCTTTGTTTCTTTATTTCTTTATTTCTTTATTTCTTTATTTCTTTATTTCTTTGTTTCTTTATTTCTTTATTTCTTTATTTCTTTATTTCTTTATTTCTTTATTTCTTTATTTCTTTATTTCTTTGTTTCTTTATTTCTTTATTTCTTTATTTCTTTATTTCTTTATTTCTTTATTTCTTTATTTCTTTATTTCTTTATTTCTTTATTTCTTTATTTCTTTATTTCTTTATTTCTTTATTTCTTTATTTCTTTATTTCTTTATTTCTTTGTTTCTTTATTTCTTTATTTCTTTATTTCTTTATTTCTTTATTTCTTTATTTCTTTATTTCTTTATTTCTTTATTTCTTTATTTCTTTATTTCTTTATTTCTTTATTTCTTTATTTCTTTATTTCTTTATTTCTTTATTTCTTTATTTCTTTATTTCTTTATTTCTTTATTTCTTTATTTCTTTATTTCTTTATTTCTTTATTTCTTTATTTCTTTATTTCTTTATTTCTTTATTTCTTTATTTCTTTATTTCTTTATTTCTTTATTTCTTTATTTCTTTATTTCTTTATTTCTTTATTTCTTTATTTCTTTATTTCTTTTATTTCTTTATTTCTTTATTTCTTTATTTCTTTATTTCTTTATTTCTTTATTTCTTTATTTCTTTATTTCTTTATTTCTTTATTTCTTTATTTCTTTATTTCTTTATTTCTTTATTTCTTTATTTCTTTATTTCTTTATTTCTTTATTTCTTTATTTCTTTATTTCTTTATTTCTTTATTTCTTTATTTCTTTATTTCTTTTTATTTCTTTATTTCTTTATTTCTTTATTTCTTTATTTCTTTATTTCTTTATTTCTTTATTTCTTTGTTTCTTTATTTCTTTGTTTCTTTATTTCTTTATTTCTTTATTTCTTTATTTCTTTATTTCTTTATTTCTTTATTTCTTTATTTCTTTATTTCTTTATTTCTTTATTTCTTTATTTCTTTATTTCTTTATTTCTTTATTTCTTTATTTCTTTATTTCTTTATTTCTTTATTTCTTTATTTCTTTATTTCTTTATTTCTTTATTTCTTTATTTCTTTATTTCTTTATTTCTTTATTTCTTTATTTCTTTATTTCTTTATTTCTTTATTTCTTTATTTCTTTATTTCTTTATTTCTTTATTTCTTTATTTCTTTATTTCTTTATTTCTTTATTTCTTTATTTCTTTATTTCTTTATTTCTTTATTTCTTTATTTCTTTATTTCTTTGTTTCTTTATTTCTTTATTTTCTTTATTTCTTTATTTCTTTATTTCTTTATTTCTTTATTTCTTTATTTCTTTATTTCTTTATTTCTTTATTTCTTTGATTTCTTTATTTCTTTATTTCTTTATTTCTTTATTTCTTTGTTTCTTTGTTTCTTTATTTCTTTATTTCTTTATTTCTTTATTTCTTTATTTCTTTATTTCTTTATTTCTTTATTTCTTTATTTCTTTATTTCTTTATTTCTTTATTTCTTTATTTCTTTATTTCTTTATTTCTTTATTTCTTTATTTCTTTATTTCTTTATTTCTTTATTTCTTTATTTCTTTATTTCTTTGATTTCTTTATTTCTTTATTTCTTTATTTCTTTATTCTTGTTCTTTGTTTCTTTATTTCTTTATTTCTTTATTTCTTTATTTCCTTTATTTCTTTATTTCTTTATTTCTTTATTTCTTTATTTCTTTGTTTCTTTATTTCTTTATTTCTTTATTTCTTTATTTTCTTTATTTCTTTGTTTCTTTATTTCTTTATTTCTTTATTTCTTTGATTTCTTTATTTCTTTATTTCTTTTCTATTTCTTTATTTCTTTATTTCTTTATTTCTTTATTTCTTTATTTCTTTATTTTTATTTCTTTTATTTCTTTATTTCTTTATTTCTTTATTTCTTTATTTCTTTATTTCTTTATTTCTTTATTTTCTTTATTTCTTTATTTCTTTATTTCTTTATTTCTTTGTTTCTTTATTTCTTTATTTCTTTATTTCTTTATTTCTTTGTTTCTTTATTTCTTTATTTCTTTATTTCTTTATTTCTTTATTTCTTTATTTCTTTATTTCTTTATTTCTTTATTTCTTTATTTCTTTATTTCTTTATTTCTTTATTTCTTTATTTCTTTATTTCTTTATTTCTTTATTTCTTTATTTCTTTATTTCTTTATTTCTTTATTTCTTTATTTCTTTGTTTCTTTATTTCTTTATTTCATTTATTTCTTTATTTCTTTATTTCTTTATTTCTTTATTTCTTTATTTCTTTATTTCTTTATTTCTTTATTTCTTTATTTCTTTATTTCTTTATTTCTTTATTTCTTTATTTCTTTATTTCTTTATTTCTTTGTTTCTTTATTTCTTTATTTCTTTATTTCTTTATTTCTTTATTTCTTTATTTCTTTATTTCTTTTATTTCTTTATTTCTTTATTTCTTTGTTTCTTTATTTCTTTATTTCTTTATTTCTTTATTTCTTTATTTCTTTATTTCTTTATTTCTTTATTTCTTTATTTTCTTTATTTCTTTATTTCTTTATTTCTTTATTTCTTTATTTCTTTATTTCTTTATTTCTTTATTTCTTTATTTCTTTATTTCTTTATTTCTTTATTTCTTTATTTCTTTATTTCTTTATTTCTTTATTTCTTTATTTCTTTATTTCTTTATTTCTTTATTTCTTTATTTCTTTATTTCTTTATTTTTATTTCTTTATTTCTTTATTTCTTTTTTTTCTTTATTTTTATTTCTTTGTTTCTTTATTTCTTTATTTCTTTATTTCTTTATTTCTTTATTTCTTTATTTCTTTATTTCTTTGTTTCTTTTATTTCTTTATTTCTTTATTTCTTTATTTCTCCCCCCTTTGTTTCTTTCTTTATTTCTTTATTTCTTTATTTCTTTATTTCTTTATTTCTTTATTTTCTTTATTTCTTTATTTCTTTATTTCTTTATTTCTTTATTTCTTTATTTTCTTTATTTCTTTATTTCTTTATTTCTTTATTTCTTTATTTCTTTATTTCTTTATTTCTTTATTTCTTTATTTCTTTATTTCTTTATTTCTTTATTTCTTTATTTCTTTATTTCTTTATTTCTTTATTTCTTTATTTCTTTATTTCTTTATTTCTTTATTTCTTTATTTCTTTATTTCTTTATTTCTTTATTTCTTTATTTCTTTATTTCTTTATTTCTTTATTTCTTTATTTCTTTATTTCTTTATTTCTTTATTTCTTTATTTCTTTATTTCTTTATTTCTTTATTTCTTTATTTCTTTATTTCTTTATTTCTTTATTTCTTTATTTCTTTATTTCTTTATTTCTTTCATTTCTTTATTTCTTTATTTCTTTATTTCTTTATTTCTTTATTTCTTTATTTCTTTATTTTTATTTCTTTATTTCTTTATTTCTTTATTTCTTTATTTCTTTATTTCTTTATTTCTTTATTTCTTTATTTTCTTTATTTCTTTATTTCTTTATTTCTTTATTTCTTTATTTCTTTATTTCTTTATTTCTTTATTTCTTTATTTCTTTATTTCTTTATTTCTTTATTTCTTTATTTCTTTATTTCTTTATTTCTTTATTTCTTTATTTCTTTATTTCTTTATTTCTTTATTTCTTTATTTCTTTATTTCTTTGTTTCTTTATTTCTTTGTTTCTTTATTTCTTTATTTCTTTATTTCTTTATTTCTTTATTTCTTTCATTTCTTTATTTCTTTATTTCTTTATTTCTTTATTTCTTTATTTCTTTATTTCTTTTATTTCTTTATTTCTTTATTTCTTTATTTCTTTATTTCTTTATTTCTTTATTTCTTTATTTCTTTATTTCTTTATTTCTTTATTTCTTTATTTCTTTATTTCTTTGTTTCTTTATTTCTTTATTTCTTTATTTCTTTATTTCTTTATTTCTTTATTTCTTTATTTCTTTATTTCTTTGTTTCTTTATTTCTTTATTTCTTTGTTTCTTTATTTCTTTGTTTCTTTGTTTCTTTATTTCTTTGTTTCTTTATTTCTTTATTTCTTTATTTCTTTATTTCTTTGTTTCTTTATTTCTTTGTTTCTTTATTTCTTTATTTCTTTGTTTCTTTATTTCTTTATTTCTTTATTTCTTTATTTCTTTATTTCTTTATTTCTTTATTTCTTTATTTCTTTGTTTCTTTGTTTCTTTATTTTCTTTATTTCTTTATTTCTTTATTTCTTTATTTCTTTATTTCTTTATTCTTTATTTCTTTATTTCTTTATTTCTTTATTTCTTTGTTTCTTTATTTCTTTGTTTCTTTATTTCTTTGTTTCTTTATTTCTTTATTTCTTTATTTCTTTATTTCTTTGTTTCTTTATTTCTTTATTTCTTTATTTCTTTATTTCTTTGTTTCTTTGTTTCTTTATTTCTTTTTTTCTTTATTTCTTTGTTTCTTTATTTCTTTGTTTCTTTATTTCTTTATTTCTTTATTTCTTTATTTCTTTATTTCTTTATTTCTTTATTTCTTTATTTCTTTATTTCTTTATTTCTTTATTTCTTTATTTCTTTATTTCTTTATTTCTTTATTTCTTTATTTCTTTATTTCTTTATTTCTTTATTTCTTTATTTCTTTATTTCTTTATTTCTTTATTTCTTTATTTCTTTATTTCTTTATTTTCTTTATTTCTTTATTTCTTTATTTCTTTATTTCTTTATTTCTTTATTTCTTTATTTCTTTATTTCTTTATTTCTTTATTTCTTTATTTCTTTATTTCTTTATTTCTTTTTTTCTTTATTTCTTTATTTTCTTTATTTCTTTATTTCTTTATTTCTTTATTTCTTTATTTCTTTATTTCTTTATTTCTTTATTTCTTTATTTCTTTATTTCTTTATTTCTTTATTTCTTTATTTCTTTATTTCTTTATTTCTTTATTTCTTTATTTCTTTATTTCTTTATTTCTTTATTTCTTTATTTCTTTGTTTCTTTATTTCTTTATTTCTTTATTTCTTTGTTCTTTATTTCTTTATTTCTTTATTTCTTTATTTCTTTGTTTCTTTGTTTCTTTATTTCTTTATTTCTTTATTTCTTTATTTCTTTATTTCTTTATTTCTTTATTTCTTTATTTCTTTATTTCTTTATTTCTTTGTTTCTTTATTTCTTTATTTCTTTATTTCTTTATTTCTTTATTTCTTTATTTCTTTATTTCTTTATTTCTTTATTTCTTTATTTCTTTATTTCTTTATTTCTTTATTTCTTTATTTCTTTATTTCTTTATTTCTTTTTCTTTATTTCTTTATTTCTTTATTTTCTTTGTTTTTCTTTATTTCTTTATTTCTTTATTTCTTTATTTCTTTATTTCTTTATTTCTTTATTTCTTTATTTCTTTATTTCTTTATTTCTTTATTTCTTTATTTCTTTATTTCTTTATTTCTTTATTTCTTTATTTCTTTATTTCTTTATTTCTTTATTTCTTTATTTCTTTATTTCTTTATTTCTTTATTTCTTTATTTCTTTATTTCTTTATTTCTTTATTTCTTTATTTCTTTATTTCTTTATTTCTTTATTTCTTTATTTCTTTATTTCTTTATTTCTTTATTTCTTTGTTTCTTTGTTTCTTTATTTCTTTATTTCTTTATTTCTTTATTTCTTTATTTCTTTATTTCTTTATTTCTTTATTTCTTTATTTCTTTATTTCTTTATTTCTTTATTTCTTTATTTCTTTATTTCTTTATTTCTTTATTTCTTTATTTCTTTATTTCTTTATTTCTTTATTTCTTTATTTCTTTATTTCTTTGTTTCTTTATTTCTTTATTTCTTTATTTCTTTATTTCTTTGTTTCTTTATTTCTTTATTTCTTTATTTCTTTATTTCTTTATTTCTTTATTTCTTTATTTCTTTATTTCTTTATTTCTTTGTTTCTTTATTTCTTTATTTCTTTATTTCTTTATTTCTTTATTTCTTTATTTCTTTATTTCTTTGTTTCTTTATTTCTTTGTTTCTTTATTTCTTTATTTCTTTGTTTCTTTATTTCTTTATTTCTTTATTTCTTTATTTCTTTATTTCTTTATTTCTTTATTTCTTTATTTCTTTGTTTCTTTATTTCTTTATTTCTTTGTTCTTTATTTCTTTATTTCTTTTTTCTTTATTTCTTTATTTCTTTATTTCTTTATTTCTTTGTTTCTTTATTTCTTTATTTTCTTTATTTCTTTATTTCTTTATTTCTTTATTTCTTTATTTCTTTATTTCTTTATTTCTTTATTTCTTTGTTTCTTTATTTCTTTATTTCTTTATTTCTTTTCTTTATTTCTTTATTTCTTTATTTCTTTATTTCTTTATTTCTTTATTTCTTTAATTCTTTATTTCTTTATTTCTTTATTTCTTTATTTCTTTATTTCTTTATTTCTTTGTTTCTTTATTTCTTTATTTCTTTATTTCTTTATTTCTTTATTTCTTTATTTCTTTATTTCTTTATTTCTTTATTTCTTTATTTCTTTATTTCTTTATTTCTTTATTTCTTTATTTCTTTATTTCTTTATTTCTTTATTTCTTTATTTCTTTATTTCTTTATTTCTTTATTTCTTTATTTCTTTATTTCTTTATTTCTTTATTTCTTTCTTTATTTCTTTATTTCTTTGATTTCTTTATTTCTTTATTTCTTTATTTCTTTGTTTCTTTATTTCTTTATTTCTTTATTTCTTTATTTCTTTATTTCTTTATTTCTTTATTTCTTTATTTCTTTATTTCTTTATTTCTTTATTTCTTTATTTCTTTATTTCTTTATTTCTTTTGTTTCTTTGTTTCTTTGTTTCTTTATTTCTTTATTTCTTTATTTCTATTTCTTTATTTCTTTATTTCTTTATTTCTTTATTTCTTTATTTCTTTATTTCTTTATTTCTTTATTTCTTTATTTCTTTTTTTTCTTTATTTCTCTTATTTCTTTATTTCTTTATTTCTTTATTTCTTTATTTCTTTATTTCTTTATTTCTTTATTTCTTTATTTCTTTATTTTTTATTTATTTCTTTATTTCTTTATTTCTTTATTTCTTTATTTCTTTATTTCTTTATTTCTTTATTTCTTTATTTCTTTATTTCTTTATTTCTTTATTTCTTTATTTCTTTATTTCTTTGTTTCTTTATTTCTTTATTTCTTTATTTCTTTATTTCTTTATTTCTTTGTTTCTTTTATTTCTTTATTTCTTTTCTTTGTTTCTTTATTTCTTTGTTTCTTTATTTCTTTATTCCTTTATTTCTTTATTTCTTTATTTCTTTATTTCTTTGTTTCTTTGTTTCTTTATTTCTTTATTTCTTTATTCTTTGTTTCTTTATTTCTTTATTTCTTTGTTTCTTTATTTCTTTATTTCTTTAGTTTCTTTATTTCTTTATTTCTTTATTTCTTTATTTCTTTCATTTCTTTATTTCTTTGTTTCTTTATTTCTTTATTTCTTTATTTCTTTATTTCTTTATTTCTTTATTTCTTTGTTTCTTTATTTCTTTATTTCTTTATTTCTTTATTTCTTTATTTCTTTATTTCTTTGTTTCTTTATTTCTTTATTTCTTTATTTCTTTATTTCTTTATTTCTTTATTTCTTTATTTCTTTATTTCTTTATTTCTTTATTTCTTTATTTCTTTATTTCTTTATTTCTTTATTTCTTTATTTCTTTATTTCTTTATTTCTTTCATTTCTTTATTTCTTTATTTCTTTATTTCTTTTATTTCTTTATTTCTTTATTTCTTTATTTCTTTATTTCTTTATTTCTTTATTTCTTTATTTCTTTATTTCTTTATTTCTTTATTTCTTTATTTCTTTATTTCTTTATTTCTTTATTTCTTTATTTCTTTATTTTTATTTCTTTGTTTCTTTATTTCTTTATTTCTTTGTTTCTTTATTTCTTTGTTCCTTTGTTTCTTTATTTCTTTATTTCTTTATTTCTTTATTTCTTTATTTCTTTATTTCTTTATTTCTTTATTTCTTTATTTCTTTATTTCTTTATTTCTTTATTTCTTTATTTCTTTATTTCTTTATTTCTTTATTTCTTTATTTCCTTTATTTCTTTGTTTCTTTATTTCTTTATTTCTTTATTTCTTTTTTTCTTTATTTCTTTATTTCTTTATTTCTTTATTTCTTTATTTTTATTTCTTTATTTCTTTATTTCTTTATTTCTTTATTTCTTTATTTCTTTGTTTCTTTATTTCTTTATTTCTTTGTTCTTTATTTCTTTATTTCTTTATTTCTTTATTTCTTTGTTTCTTTGTTCCTTTATTTCTTTATTTCTTTATTTCTTTGTTTCTTGATTTCTTTATTTCTTTATTTCTTTGTTTTCTTTATTTCTTTATTTCTTTATTTCTTTATTTCTTTATTTCTTTATTTCTTTATTTCTTTATTTCTTTATTTCTTTATTTTCTTTGTTTCTTTATTTCTTTATTTCTTTATTTCTTTATTTCTTTATTTCTTTATTTCCTTTATTTCTTTATTTCTTTATTTCTTTATTTCTTTATTTCTTTATTCTTTATTTCTTTATTTCTTTATTTCTTTGTTTCTTTATTTCTTTTATTTCTTTATTTGTTTATTTGCTTTATTTCTTTATTTCTTTGTTTCTTTATTTCTTTATTTCCTTTATTTCTTTATTTCTTTATTTCTTTATTTTTTATTTCTTTATTTTTTGTTTCTTTATTTCTTTATTTCTTTATTTCTTTATTTCTTTATTTCTTTATTTCTTTATTTCTTTATTTCTTTATTTCTTTATTTCTTTATTTCTTTGTTTCTTTATTTCTTTGTTTCTTTGTTTCTTTATTTCTTTATTTCTTTGTTTTCTTTATTTCTTTATTTCTTTATTTCTTTATTTCTTTGTTTCTTCGTTTTTTTTTATTTCTTTATTTCTTTATTTCTTTATTTCTTTATTTCTTTGTTTCTTTATTTCTTTATTTCTTTGTTTCTTTTATTTCTTTATTTCCTTTGTTTGCTTTATTTCTTTATTTCTTTATTTCTTTATTTCTTTATTTCTTTATTTCTTTATTTCTTTATTCTTTATTTCTTTATTTCTTTATTTCTTTGTTTCTTTATTTCTTTATTTCTTTATTTCTTTATTCCTTTATTTCTTTATTTCTTTATTTCTTTGTTTCTTTATTTCTTTATTTCTTTATTTCTTTGTTTCTTTATTTCTTTATTTCTTTGTTTCTTTATTTCTTTTTTTCTTTATTTCTTTGTTTCTTATTTCTTTATTTCTTTATTTCTTTATTTCTTTATTTCTTTGTTTCTTTATTTCTTTATTTCTTTGTTTCTTTTTTTTTCTTTATTTCTTTATTTCTTTATTTCTTTATTTCTTTGTTCTTTATTTCTTTATTTCTTTGTTCTTTATTTCTTTATTTCTTTATTTCTTTGTTTCTTTGTTGTTTCTTTATTTCCTTTTATTTCTTTATTTCTTTATTTCTTTATTTCTTTATTTCTTTATTTCTTTATTTCTTTATTTCTTTATTTCTTTATTTTTTTTCTTTCTTTATTTCTTTGTTCTTTTTTATTTCTTTATTTCTTTATTTCTTTATTTCTTTATTTCTTTATTTCTTTATTTCTTTATTTCTTTATTTCTTTGTTTCTTTATTTCTTTATTTCTTTATTTCTTTATTTCTTTATTTCTTTATTTCTTTATTTCTTTATTTCTTTATTTCTTTATTTCTTTATTTCTTTATTTCTTTATTTCTTTATTTCTTTATTTCTTTATTTCTTTATTTCCTTTATTTCTTTATTTCTTTATTTCTTTATTTTCTTTATTTCTTTATTTCTTTGTTTCTTTGTTTCTTTATTTCTTTATTTCTTTATTTCTTTATTTCTTTATTTCTTTATTTCTTTGTTCTTTATTTCTTTATTTCTTTATTTCTTTATTTCTTTATTTCTTTATTTCTTTATTTCTTTATTTCTTTATTTCTTTATTTCTTTATTTCTTTATTTCTTTATTTCTTTATTTCTTTATTTCTTTATTCTTCTTTATTTCTTTATTTCTTTGTTTCTTTATTTCTTTATTTCTTTATTTCTTTATTTCTTTGTTTCTTTGTTTCTTTATTTCTTTATTTCTTTATTTCTTTATTTCTTTATTTCTTTATTTCTTTATTCCTTTATTTCTTTATTTCTTTATTTCTTTATTTCTTTTTATTTCTTTATTTCTTTATTTCTTTATTTCTTTATTTCTTTTATTTCTTTATTTCTTTATTTCTTTATTTCTTTATTTCTTTATTTCTTTATTTCTTTTATTTCTTTATTTCTTTTATTTCTTTATTTCTTTATTTCTTTATTTCTTTATTTCTTTATTTCTTTATTTCTTTATTTCTTTATTTCTTTATTTCTTTATTTCTTTATTTCTTTATTTCTTTATTTCTTTATTTCTTTGTTTCTTTATTTCTTTATTTCTTTCATTTCTTTATTTCTTTATTTCTTTATTTCTTTATTTCTTTATTTCTTTATTTCTTTATTTCTTTGTTTTTATTTCTTTATTTCTTTATTTCTTTATTTCTTTATTTCTTTATTTCTTTATTTCTTTATTTCTTTATTTCTTTGTTTCTTTATTTCTTTGTTTCTTTATTTCTTTATTTCTTTATTTCTTTATTTCTTTATTTCTTTGTTTCTTTGTTTCTTTATTTCTTTATTTCTTTATTTCTTTATTTCTTTATTTCTTTATTTCTTTATTTCTTTATTTTACTTTATTTCTTTATTTCTTTATTTTTTTTATTTCTTTATTTCTTTATTTCTTTATTTCTTTATTTCTTTATTTCTTTATTTCTTTATTTCTTTATTCTTTATTTCTTTTTATTTCTTTATTTCTTTATTTCTTTATTTCTTTATTTCTTTATTTCTTTATTTCTTTATTTCTTTATTTCTTTGTTTCTTTATTTTATTTTTCTTTATTTCTTTATTTCTTTATTTCTTTATTTCTTTATTTCTTTATTTCTTTATTTCTTTATTTCTTTATTTCTTTATTTCTTTATTTCTTTATTTCTTTATTTCTTTATTTCTTTATTTCTTTATTTCTTTATTTCTTTATTTCTTTATTTCTTTATTTCTTTTATTTCTTTATTTCTTTATTTCTTTATTTCTTTATTTCTTTATTTTTATTTTCTTTATTTCTTTATTTCTTTATTTCTTTATTTCTTTATTTCTTTATTTCTTTATTTCTTTATTTCTTTGTTTCTTTATTTCTTTATTTCTTTATTTCTTTGTTTTCTTTATTTCTTAATTTCTTTATTCCTTTATTTCTTTGTTTCTTTGTTTCTTTGTTTCTTTATTTCTTTGTTTCTTTATTTCTTTATTTCTTTCATTTCTTTATTTCTTTGTTTCTTTATTTCTTTATTTCTTTATTTCTTTATTTCTTTATTTCTTTATTTCTTTATTTCTTTATTTCTTTATTTCTTTATTTCTTTATTTCTTTATTTCTTTATTTCTTTATTTCTTTGTTTCTTTATTTCTTTATTTCTTTATTTCTTTTTTTTCTTTATTTCTTTATTTCTTTATTTCTTTATTTCTTTGTTTCTTTATTTCTTTATTTCTTTATTTCTTTATTTCTTTGTTTCTTTATTTCTTTATTTCTTTATTTCTTTATTTCTTTATTTCTTTATTTCTTTATTTCTTTATTTCTTTATTTCTTTATTTCTTTATTTCTTTATTTCTTTATTTCTTTATTTCTTTATTTCTTTATTTCTTTATTTCTTTATTTCTTTATTTCTTTGTTTCTTTATTTCTTTATTTCTTTTTTTCTTTATTTCTTTATTTCTTTATTTCTTTATTTCTTTATTTCTTTGTTTCTTTGTTTCTTTGTTTCTTTATTTCTTTATTTCTTTATTTCTTTATTTTTTTATTTCTTTATTTCTTTGTTCTTTGTTTCTTTATTTCTTTATTTCTTTATTTCTTTATTTCTTTATTTCTTTATTTCTTTATTTCTTTATTTCTTTATTTCTTTATTTCTTTATTTCTTTATTTCTTTATTTTTTATTTTTTATTTCTTTATTTCTTTATTTCTTTATTTCTTTATTTCTTTGTTTCTTTATTTCTTTATTTTCTTTATTTCTTTTATTTTTATTTCTTTATTTCTTTATTTCTTTATTTCTTTATTTCTTTATTTCTTTATTTCTTTATTTCTTTATTTCTTTATTTCTTTATTTCTTTATTTCTTTATTTCTTTATTTCTTTTCTTTATTTCTTTATTTCTTTGTTTCTTTATTTCTTTATTTCTTTATTTCTTTATTTCTTTATTTCTTTGTTTCTTTATTTCTTTATTTCTTTATTTCTTTATTTCTTTATTTCTTTATTTCTTTATTTCTTTATTTCTTTATTTCTTTTATTTCTTTATTTCTTTATTTCTTTATTTCTTTATTTCTTTGTTCTTTATTTCTTTATTTCTTTTTATTTCTTTATTTCTTTTATTTCTTTATTTCTTTATTTCTTTATTTCTTTATTTCTTTATTTCTTTATTTCTTTATTTCTTTATTTCTTTATTTCTTTATTTCTTTATTTCTTTATTTCTTTATTTCTTTAATTTCTTTATTTCTTTATTTCTTTATTTCTTTGTTTCTTTATTTCTTTATTTCTTTATTTCTTTATTTCTTTATTTCTTTATTTCTTTATTTCTTTGTTTCTTTTTTTCTTTATTTCTTTATTTCTTTATTTTCTTTGTTTCTTTGTTTCTTTATTTCTTTGTTTCTTTATTTCTTTATTTCTTTATTTCTTTATTTCTTTATTTCTTTATTTCTTTATTTCTTTATTTCTTTATTTCTTTATTTCTTTGTTCTTTATTTCTTTATTTCTTTATTTCTTTATTTCTTTGTTCCTTTATTTCTTTATTTCTTTATTTCTTTATTTCTTTATTTCTTTATTTCTTTATTTCTTTATTTCTTTATTTCTTTATTTCTTTATTTCTTTATTTCTTTATTTCTTTATTTTCTTTATTTCTTTATTTCTTTATTTCTTTGTTTCTTTATTTCTTTATTTCTTTATTTCTTTATTTCTTTATTTCTTTATTTTCTTTATTTCTTTATTTCTTTATTTCTTTGTTTCTTTATTTCTTTATTTCTTTATTTCTTTATTTCTTTGTTTCTTTGTTTCTTTATTTCTTTATTTTCTTTATTTCTTTGTTCTTTATTTCTTTGTTTCCTTTATTTCTTTATTTTCTTTATTTCTTTATTTCTTTGTTTCTTTATTTCTTTATTTCTTTATTTCTTTATTTCTTTGTTTCTCCCTTTTTCTTTGTTTCTTTATTCTTTATTTCTTTATTTCTTTTGTTTCTTTATTTCTTTATTTCTCTTTATTTCTTTATTTCTTTATTTCTTTATTTCTTTATTTCTTTATTTCTTTATTTCCTTTATTTCCTTTATTTCTTTATTTCTTTGTTTCTTTATTTCTTTATTTCTTTATTTCTTTATTTCTTTCGTTCTTTATTTCTTTATTTCTTTATTTCTTTATTTCTTTATTTCTTTATTTCTTTGTTTCTTTATTTCTTTATTTCTTTATTTCTTTATTTCTTTATTTCTTTATTTCTTTATTTCTTTATTTCTTTATTTCTTTATTTCTTTATTTCTTTATTTCTTTGGCCTTTATTTCTTTATTTCTTTGTTTCTTTATTTCTTTATTTCTTTATTTCTTTGTTTCTTTATTTCTTTATTTCTTTTTTTCTTTATTTCTTTATTTCTTTATTTCTTTATTTCTTTATTTCTTTATTTCTTTATTTCTTTATTTCTTTATTTCTTTATTTCTTTGTTTCTTTATTTCTTTATTTCTTTATTTCTTTATTTCTTTATTTCTTTATTTCTTTATTTCTTTATTTCTTTATTTCTTTATTTCTTTATTTCTTTATTTCTTTATTTCTTTATTTCTTTGTTTCTTTGTTTCTTTATTCCTTTATTTCTTTGTTTCTTTGTTTCTTTATTTCTTTATTTTATTTCTTTATTTCTTTATTTCTTTATTTCTTTATTTCTTTATTTCTTTATTTCTTTATTTCTTTATTTCTTTATTTCTTTATTTCTTTATTTCTTTATTTCTTTATTTCTTTATTTTCTTTATTTCTTTATTCTTTGTTCTTCTTTTATTTCTTTTAGTTTCTTTATTTCTTTCATTTCTTTATTTCTTTATTTCTTTATTTCTTTATTTCTTTATTTCTTTATTTCTTTATTTCTTTATTTCTTTATTTCTTTATTTCTTTGTTTCTTTATTTCTTTATTTCTTTATTTCTTTATTTCTTTATTTCTTTATTTCTTTATTTCTTTATTTCTTTATTTCTTTATTTCTTTATTTCTTTGTTTCCTTTATTTCTTTATTTCTTTATTTCTTTATTTCTTTATTTCTTTATTTCTTTATTTCTTTATTTCTTTTTATTTTCTTTATTTCTTTATTTCTTTATTTCTTTATTTCTTTATTTCTTTATTTCTTTATTTCTTTATTTCTTTATTTCTTTATTTCTTTATTTCTTTGTTTCTTTATTTCTTTGTTTCTTTATTTCTTTATTTCTTTGTTTCTTTATTTCTTTGTTTCTTTATTTCTTTATTTCTTTATTTCTTTTTTCTTTATTTCTTTATTTCTTTATTTCTTTATTTCTTTATTTCTTTATTTCTTTATTTCTTTATTTCTTTATTTCTTTATTTCTTTATTTCTTTATTTCTTTATTTCTTTATTTCTTTATTTCTTTATTTCTTTATTTCTTTATTTCTTTATTTCTTTGTTTCTTTATTTCTTTTATTTCTTTATTTCTTTATTTCTTTATTCTTTATTTCTTTATTTCTTTGTTTCTTTATTTCTTTATTTCTTTATTTCTTTATTTCTTTATTTCTTTGTTTCTTTATTTCTTTATTTGCTTTATTTCTTTGTTTCTTTGTTTCTTTATTTCTTTTATTTCTTTGTTTCTTTGTTTCTTTATTTCTTTATTTCTTTTATTTCTTTATTTCTTTATTTCTTTATTTCTTTATTTCTTTGTTTCTTTATTCTTTATTTCTTTATTTCTTTATTTCTTTATTTTCTTTATTTCTTTATTTCTTTATTTCTTTATTTCTTTATTTCTTTTATTTCTTTATTTCTTTATTTCTTTCTATTTCTTTATTTCTTTATTTCTTTATTTCTTTGTTTCTTTATTTTTTTGTTCTTTCTTTATTTCTTTATTTCTTTATTTCTTTATTTCTTTATTTCTTTATTTCTTTATTTCTTTATTTCTTTATTTCTTTATTTCTTTATTTCTTTATTTCTTTATTTCTTTATTTCTTTATTTCTTTATTTCTTTATTTCTTTATTTCTTTATTTCTTTATTTCTTTATTTCTTTATTTCTTTATTTCTTTATTTCTTTATTTCTTTGTTTCTTTATTTCTTTATTTCTTTATTTCTTTATTTCTTTATTTCTTTATTTCTTTATTTCTTTATTTCTTTATTTCTTTATTTCTTTTTTTCTTTTATTTCTTTATTTCTTTATTTCTTTATTTCTTTGTTTCTTTATTTCTTTATTCTTTATTTCTTTGTTCTTTATTTCTTTATTTCTTTATTTCTTTGTTTCTTTATTTCTTTGTTTCTTTATTCCTTTGTTTCTTTATTTCTTTGTTTCTTTGTTTCTTTATTTCTTTATTTCTTTATTTCTTTGTTTCTTTATTTCTTTATTTCTTTATTTCTTTATTTCTTTATTTCTTTATTTCTTTGTTCTTTATTTCTTTATTTCTTTATTTCTTTATTTCTTTATTCTTTATTTCTTTATTTCTTTATTTCTTTATTTCTTTATTTCTTTATTTCTTTATTTCTTTATTTCTTTATTTCTTTATTTCTTTATTTCTTTATTTCTTTATTTCTTTATTTCTTTATTTCTTTATTTCTTTATTTCTTTATTCCTTTATTTCTTTATTTCTTTATTTCTTTATTTCTTTATTTCTTTATTTCTTTATTTCTTTATTTCTTTATTTCTTTGTTTCTTTATTTCCTTTATTTCTTTATTTCTTTATTTCTTTATTTCTTTATTTCTTTATTTCTTTATTTCTTTATTTCTTTATTTCTTTATTTCTTTATTTCTTTATTTCTTTATTTCTTTATTTCTTTATTTCTTTATTTCTTTATTTCTTTATTTCTTTATTTCTTTTTTTTCTTTATTTCTTTATTTCTTCATTTCTTTATTTCTTTATTTCTTTATTTCTTTATTTCTTTATTTCTTTATTTCTTTATTTCTTTATTTCTTTATTTCTTTATTTCTTTATTTCTTTATTTCTTTATTTCTTTATTTCTTTATTTCTTTATTTCTTTATTTCTTTATTTCTTTATTTCTTTGTTTCTTTATTTCTTTATTTCTTTATTTCTTTATTTCTTTATTTCTTTATTTCTTTATTTCTTTATTTCTTTATTTCTTTATTTCTTTATTTCTTTATTTCTTTATTTCTTTATTTCTTTGTTTCTTTATTCTTTATTTCTTTGTTTCTTTATTTCTTTATTTCTTTATTTCTTTATTTCTTTATTTTTATTTCTTTGATTTCTTTATTTCTTTGTTCTTTATTTCTTTATTTCTTTGTTTCTTTGTTTCTTTATTTCTTTATTTCTTTATTTCTTTATTTCTTTATTTCTTTATTTCTTTATTTCTTTATTTCTTTATTTCTTTTTTATTTCTTTGTTTCTTTATTTCTTTGTTTCTTTATTTCTTTATTTCTTTATTTCTTTATTTCTTTATTTCTTTGTTTCTTTATTTCTTTATTTCTTTATTTCTTTGATTTCTTTATTTCTTTATTTCTTTATTTCTTTATTTCTTTATTTCTTTATTTCTTTATTTCTTTATTTCTTTATTTCTTTATTTCTTTATTTCTTTATTTCTTTATTTCTTTATTTCTTTATTTCTTTATTTCTTTATTTCTTTATTTCTTTATTTCTTTATTTCTTTATTTCTTTATTTCTTTATTTCTTTATTTCTTTATTTCTTTATTTCTTTATTTCTTTATTTCTTTATTTCTTTATTTCTTTATTTCTTTATTTCTTTATTTCTTTATTTCTTTATTTCTTTATTTCTTTATTTCTTTATTTCTTTATTTCTTTATTTCTTTATTTCTTTATTTCTTTATTTCTTTATTTCTTTATTTTCTTTTATTTCTTTATTTCTTTATTTCTTTATTTTTCTTTCTTATTTCTTTATTTCTTTTATTTCTTTATTTCTTTATTTCTTTATTTCTTTATTTCTTTATTTCTTTATTTCTTTATTTCTTTATTTCTTTATTTCTTTATTTCTTTATTTCTTTATTTCTTTTATTTCTTTATTTCTTTATTTCTTTATTTCTTTATTTCTTTGTTTCTTTATTTCTTTATTTCTTTATTTCTTTATTTCTTTATTTCTTTATTTCTTTATTTTCTTTTCTGTTTCTTTATTTCTTTATTTCTTTATTTCTTTATTTCTTTATTTCTTTATTTCTTTATTTCTTTGTTTCTTTGTTTCTTTATTCTTTATTTCTTTATTTCTTTATTTCTTTATTTCTTTGTTTCTTTATTTCTTTATTTCTTTATTTCTTTATTTCTTTATTTCTTTATTTCTTTATTTCTTTATTTCTTTATTTCTTTGTTTCTTTATTTCTTTATTTCTTTGTTTCTTTATTTCTTTGTTTCTTTATTTCTTTATTTCTTTATTTCTTTATTTCTCTTATTTCTTTATTTCTTTATTTCTTTGATTTCTTTTATTTCTTTATTTCTTTATTTCTTTATTTCTTTATTTCTTTATTTCTTTGATTTCTTTATTTCTTTATTTCTTTATTTCTTTATTTCTTTATTTCTTTATTTCTTTGTTCTTTATTTCTTTATTTCTTTATTTCTTTATTTCTTTGTTTCTTTATTTCTTTATTTCTTTATTTCTTTATTTCTTTATTTCTTTATTTCTTTATTTCTTTCTTTTTCTTTATTTCTTTATTTCTTTATTTCTTTTATTTCTTTATTTCTTTATTTTTATTTATTTCTTTATTTCTTTATTTCTTTATTTCTTTATTTCTTTATTTCTTTATTTCTTTATTTCTTTATTTCTTTATTTCTTTATTTCTTTATTTCTTTGTTTCTTTATTTCTTTTATTTCTTTATTTCTTTATTTCTTTATTTCTTTATTTCTTTATTTCTTTATTTCTTTATTTCTTTATTTCTTTATTTTCTTTATTTCTTTATTTCTTTATTTCTTTATTTCTTTATTTCTTTATTTCTTTATTTCTTTATTTCTTTGTTTCTTTATTTCTTTATTTCTTTATTTCTTTATTTCTTTATTTCTTTATTTCTTTATTTCTTTATTTCTTTATTTCTTTATTTCTTTATTTCTTTATTTCTTTATTTCTTTATTTCTTTATTTCTTTATTTCTTTATTTCTTTATTTCTTTATTTCTTTATTTCTTTATTTCTTTATTTCTTTATTTCTTTATTTCTTTATTTCTTTATTTCTTTATTTCTTTATTTCTTTATTTCTTTATTTCTTTATTTCTTTATTTCTTTATTTCTTTATTTCTTTATTTCTTTATTTCTTTATTTCTTTATTTCTTTATTTCTTTATTTCTTTATTTCTTTATTTCTTTATTTCTTTATTTCTTTGTTTCTTTATTTCTTTATTTCTTTATTTCTTTATTTCTTTATTTCTTTATTTCTTTTATTTCTTTATTTCTTTTTTCTTTATTTCTTGTATTTCTTTATTTCTTTATTTCTTTATTTCTTTTCTTTATTTCTTTATTTCTTTATTTCTTTATTTCTTTATTTCTTTATTTCTTTATTTCTTTATTTCTTTATTTCTTTATTTCTTTATTTCTTTATTTCTTTATTTCTTTATTTCTTTATTTCTTTATTTCTTTATTTCTTTATTTCTTTATTTCTTTATTTCTTTATTTCTTTATTTCTTTATTTCTTTATTTCTTTGTTTCTTTATTTCTTTATTTCTTTATTTCTTTATTTCTTTATTTCTTTATTTCTTTATTTCTTTATTTCTTTATTTCTTTATTTTCTTTATTTCTTTATTTCTTTATTTCTTTATTTCTTTATTTCTTTATTTCTTTATTTCTTTATTTCTTTATTTCTTTATTTCTTTATTTCTTTATTTCTTTATTTCTTTATTTCTTTATTTCTTTATTTCTTTATTTCTTTATTTCTTTATTTCTTTTTTATTTCTTTTGTTTCTTTATTTCTTTATTTCTTTATTTCTTTATTTCTTTATTTCTTTATTTCTTTATTTCTTTATTTCTTTATTTCTTTATTTCTTTATTTCTTTAATTTCTTTATTTCTTTATTTCTTTATTTCTTTATTTCTTTATTTCTTTATTTCTTTATTTCTTTATTTCTTTATTTCTTTATTTCTTTGTTTCATTTGTTTCTTATTTCTTTTATTTCTTTATTTCTTTATTTCTTTATTTCTTTATTTCTTTATTTCTTTATTTCTTTATTTCTTTATTTCTTTATTTCTTTATTTCTTTATTTCTTTATTTCTTTATTTCTTTATTTCTTTATTTCTTTATTTCTTTATTTCTTTATTTCTTTATTTCTTTGTTCCTTTATTTCTTTATTTCTTTATTTCTTTATTTCTTTATTTCTTTATTTCTTTATTTCTTTATTTCTTTATTTCTTTATTTCTTTGTTTCTTTGTTTCTTTATTTCTTTATTTCTTTATTTCTTTTTTTCTTTATTTCTTTTTATTTCTTTATTTCTTTGTTTCTTTATTCCTTTATTTCTTTATTTCTTTATTTCTTTATTTCTTTATTTCTTTATTTCTTTATTTCTTTATTTCTTTATTTCTTTATTTCTTTATTTCTTTATTTCTTTATTTCTTTATTTCTTTATTTCTTTATTTCTTTATTTCTTTTTATTTCTTTATTTCTTTATTTCTTTATTTCTTTATTTCTTTATTTCTTTATTTCTTTATTTCTTTATTTCTTTATTTCTTTATTTCTTTATTTCTTTATTTCTTTATTTCTTTATTTCTTTATTTCTTTATTTCTTTATTTCTTTATTTCTTTATTTCTTTTGTTTCTTTTATTTCTTTATTTCTTTATTTCTTTATTTCTTTATTTCTTTATTTCTTTATTTCTTTATTTCTTTATTTCTTTATTTCTTTATTTCTTTATTTCTTTATTTCTTTATTTCTTTATTTCTTTATTTCTTTATTTCTTTATTTCTTTATTTCTTTATTTCTTTATTTCTTTATTTCTTTATTTCTTTATTTCTTTATTTCTTTATTTCTTTATTTCTTTATTTCTTTATTTCTTTATTTCTTTATTTCTTTATTTCTTTTATTTCTTTTATTTCTTTATTTCTTTATTTCTTTATTTCTTTATTTCTTTATTTCTTTATTTCTTTATTTCTTTATTTCTTTATTTCTTTATTTCTTTATTTCTTTATTTCTTTATTTCTTTATTTCTTTATTTCTTTATTTCTTTATTTCTTTGTTTCTTTATTTCTTTTATTTCTTTATTTCTTTTTCTATTTCTTTATTTCTTTATTTCTTTATTTCTTTATTTCTTTATTTCCTTTATTTCTTTATTTCTTTATTTCTTTATTTCTTTATTTCTTTATTTCTTTATTTCTTTATTTCCTTTATTTCTTTATTTCTTTATTTCTTTATTTCTTTATTTCTTTATTTCTTTATTTCTTTATTTCTTTATTTCTTTGTTTCTTTATTTCTTGTTTCTTTATTTCTTTATTTCTTTATTTCTTTATTTCTTTGTTTCCTTTATTTCTTTATTTCTTTTTATTTCTTTATTTCTTTATTTCTTTATTTCTTTATTTCTTTATTTCTTTATTTCTTTATTTCTTTATTTCTTTATTTCTTTATTTCTTTATTTCTTTATTTCTTTATTTCTTTATTTCTTTATTTCTTTATTTCTTTATTTCTTTATTTCTTTATTTCTTTATTTCTTTATTTCTTTATTTCTTTATTTCTTTATTTCTTTATTTCTTTATTTCTTTATTTCTTTATTTCTTTATTTCTTTATTTCTTTATTTCTTTATTTCTTTATTTCTTTATTTCTTTATTTCTTTATTTCTTTATTTCTTTTATTTCTTTATTTCTTTATTTCTTTATTTCTTTTATTTCTTTATTTCTTTATTTCTTTATTTCTTTATTTCTTTGTTTCTTTATTTTTATTTCTTTATTTCTTTATTTCTTTATTTCTTTATTTCTTTATTTCTTCTATTTCTTTATTTCTTTATTTCTTTATTTCTTTATTTCTTTATTTCTTTATTTCTTTATTTCTTTATTTCTTTATTTCTTTATTTCTTTATTTCTTTATTTCTTTATTTCTTCTATTTCTTTATTTCTTTATTTCTTTATTTCTTTGTTTCTTTATTTCTTTATTTCTTTATTTCTTTATTTCTTTATTTCTTTATTTCTTTATTTCTTTATTTCTTTATTTCTTTATTTCTTTATTTCTTTATTTCTTTATTTCTTTATTTCTTTATTTCTTTATTTCTTTATTTCTTTATTTCTTTATTTCTTTTATTTCTTTATTTCTTTATTTCTTTATTTCTTTATTTCTTTATTTCTTTATTTCTTTATTTCTTTATTTCTTTATTTCTTTATTTCTTTATTTCTTTGTTTCTTTATTTCATTTATTTCTTTATTTCTTTATTTCTTTATTTCTTTATTTCTTTATTTCTTTATTTCTTTTTTTCTTTATTTCTTTATTTCCCTTTCTTTTATTTCTTTATTTCTTTATTTCTTTTATTTCTTTGTTTCTTTAGTTTCTTTATTTCATTTTATTTCTTTATTTCTTTATTTCTTTATTTCTTTTTTTCTTTATTTCTTTATTTCTTTATTTCTTTATTTCTTTATTTCTTTATTTCTTTATTTCTTTATTTCTTTATTTCTTTATTTCTTTATTTCTTTATTTCTTTGTTTCTTTATTTCTTTATTTCTTTATTTCTTTATTTCTTTATTTCTTTATTTCTTTATTTCTTTATTTCTTTATTTCTTTATTTCTTTATTTCTTTATTTCTTTATTTCTTTATTTCTTTATTTCTTTATTTCTTTATTTCTTTATTTCTTTCATTTCTTTATTTCTTTCTTTCTTTCATTTCTTTATTTCTTTATTTCTTTGTTTCTTTATTTCTTTATTTCTTTATTTCTTTATTTTCTTTATTTCTTTATTTCTTTATTTCTTTTATTTCTTTATTTCTTTATTTCTTTCTATTTCTTTATTTCTTTTATTTCTTTATTTCTTTATTTCTTTATTTCTTTATTTCTTTATTTCTTCTTATTTCTTTATTTCTTTATTTCTTTATTTCTTTATTTCTTTATTTCTTTATTTCTTTATTTCTTTATTTCTTTATTTCTTTATTTCTTTATTTCTTTAATTTCTTTATTTCTTTATTTCTTTATTTCTTTATTTCTTTATTTCTTTATTTCTTTATTTCTTTATTTCTTTATTTCTTTATTTCTTTATTTCTTTATTTCTTTATTTCTTTATTTCTTTATTTCTTTATTTCTTTATTTCTTTTTGTTTCTTTATTTCTTTATTTCTTTATTTCTTTATTTCTTTATTTCTTTATTTCTTTATTTCTTTATTTCTTTATTTCTTTATTTCTTTATTTCTTTATTTCTTTATTTCTTTATTTCTTTATTTCTTTATTTCTTTATTTCTTTTATTTCTTTATTTCTTTATTTCTTTATTTCTTTATTTCTTTATTTCTTTATTTCTTTATTTCTTTATTTCTTTATTTCTTTATTTCTTTATTTCTTTATTTCTTTATTTCTTTATTTCTTTATTTCTTTATTTCTTTATTTCTTTATTTCTTTATTTCTTTATTTCTTTATTTCTTTATTTCTTTATTTCTTTATTTCTTTATTTCTTTATTTCTTTATTTCTTTATTTCTTTATTTCTTTATTTCTTTATTTCTTTATTTCTTTATTTCTTTATTTCTTTATTTCTTTATTTCTTTATTTCTTTATTTCTTTATTTCTTTATTTCTTTATTTCTTTATTTCTTTATTTCTTTATTTCTTTATTTCTTATTTCTTTATTTCTTTATTTCTTTATTTCTTTATTTCTTTATTTCTTTATTTCTTTATTTCTTTATTTCTTTATTTCTTTATTTCTTTATTTCTTTATTTCTTTATTTCTTTATTTCTTTATTTCTTTATTTCTTTATTTCTTTATTTCTTTATTTCTTTATTTCTTTATTTCTTTATTTCTTTATTTCTTTATTTCTTTATTTCTTTATTTCTTTATTTCTTTATTTCTTTATTTCTTTATTTCTTTATTTCTTTATTTTCTTTATTTCTTTATTTCTTTATTTCTTTATTTCTTTATTTCTTTATTTCTTTATTTCTTTGTTTCTTTATTTCTTTATTTCTTTATTTCTTTATTTCTTTATTTCTTTATTTCTTTATTTCTTTATTTCTTTATTTCTTTATTTCTTTATTTCTTTATTTCTTTATTTCTTTATTTCTTTATTTCTTTATTTCTTTATTTCTTTATTTCTTTATTTCTTTATTTCTTTATTTCTTTATTTCTTTATTTCTTTATTTCTTTATTTCTTTATTTCTTTATTTCTTTATTTCTTTGTTTCTTTTGTTTCTTTATTTCTTTTTTCTTTTATTTCTTTATTTCTTTATTTCTTTATTTCTTTATTTCTTTATTTCTTTATTTCTTTATTTCTTTATTTCTTTATTTTCTTTATTTCTTTATTTCTTTATTTCTTTATTTCTTTATTTCTTTATTTCTTTATTTCTTTATTTCTTTGTTTCTTTACATTTCTTTTATTTCTTTATTTCTTTATTTCTTTATTTCTTTATTTCTTTATTTCTTTATTTCTTTATTTCTTTATTTCTTTATTTCTTTATTTCTTTATTTCTTTATTTCTTTATTTCTTTATTTCTTTATTTCTTTATTTCTTTATTTCTTTATTTCTTTATTTCTTTATTTCTTTATTTCTTTATTTCTTTATTTCTTTATTTCTTTATTTCTTTATTTCTTTGTTTCTTTGTTTCTTTGTTTCTTTGTTTCTTTTGTTTCTTTATTTCTTTATTTCTTTATTTCTTTATTTCTTTATTTCTTTATTTCTTTATTTCTTTATTTCTTTATTTCTTTATTTCTTTATTTCTTTATTTCTTTATTTCTTTATTTCTTTATTTCTTTAGTTTCTTTATTTCTTTATTTCTTTATTTCTTTATTTCTTTATTTCTTTGTTTCTTTGTTTCTTTATTTCTTTATTTCTTTATTTCTTTATTTCTTTGTTTCTTTATTTCTTTGTTTTCTTTATTTCTTTATTTCTTTATTTCTTTATTTCTTTATTTCTTTATTTCTTTATTTCTTTATTTCTTTATTTCTTTATTTCTTTATTTCTTTATTTCTTTATTTCTTTATTTCTTTATTTCTTTATTTCTTTATTTCTTTATTTCTTTATTTCTTTATTTCTTTATTTCTTTATTTCTTTGTTTTTCTTTATTTCTTTATTTCTTTGTTTCTTTATTTCTTTATTTCTTTGTTTCTTTGTTTCTTTATTTCTTTATTTCTTTATTTCTTTATTTCTTTATTTCTTTATTTCTTTATTTCTTTATTTCTTTATTTCTTTATTTCTTTATTTCTTTATTTCTTTATTTCTTTATTTCTTTATTTCTTTATTTCTTTATTTCTTTATTTCTTTATTTCTTTATTTCTTTGTTTCTTTATTTCTTTATTTCTTTATTTCTTTATTTCTTTATTTCTTTATTTCTTTATTTCTTTATTTCTTTATTTCTTTATTTCTTTATTTCTTTATTTCTTTATTTCTTTATTTCTTTATTTCTTTATTTCTTTATTTCTTTATTTCTTTATTTCTTTATTTCTTTATTTCTTTTATTTCTTTATTTCTTTGTTTCTTTGTTTCTTTATTTCTTTATTTCTTTATTTCTTTATTTCTTTCATTTCTTTATTTCTTTATTTCTTTATTTCTTTATTTCTTTATTTCTTTATTTCTTTATTTCTTTATTTCTTTATTTCTTTATTTCTTTATTTCTTTATTTCTTTATTTCTTTATTTCTTTATTTCTTTATTTCTTTATTTCTTTATTTCTTTATTTCTTTATTTCTTTATTTCTTTATTTCTTTATTTCTTTATTTCTTTATTTCTTTATTTCTTTATTTCTTTATTTCTTTATTTCTTTATTTCTTTATTTCTTTATTTCTTTATTTCTTTGTTTCTTTATTTCTTTATTTCTTTATTTCTTTATTTCTTTATTTCTTTATTTCTTTATTTCTTTATTTCTTTATTTCTTTATTTCTTTATTTCTTTATTTCTTTATTTCTTTATTTCTTTATTTCTTTATTTCTTTATTTCTTTATTTCTTTATTTCTTTATTTCTTTATTTCTTTATTTCTTTATTTCTTTATTTCTTTATTTCTTTATTTCTTTATTTCTTTATTTCTTTATTTCTTTATTTCTTTATTTCTTTATTTCTTTATTTCTTTATTTCTTTATTTCTTTATTTCTTTATTTCTTTATTTCTTTATTTCTTTATTTCTTTATTTCTTTATTTCTTTATTTCTTTATTTCTTTATTTCTTTATTTCTTTATTTCTTTATTTCTTTGTTTTTTTTTTCTTTCTTTATTTCTTTATTTCTTTATTTCTTTATTTCTTTATTTCTTTATTTCTTTATTTCTTTATTTCTTTATTTCTTTATTTCTTTATTTCTTTATTTCTTTATTTCTTTATTTCTTTATTTCTTTATTTCTTTATTTCTTTATTTCTTTATTTCTTTATTTCTTTATTTCTTTTTCTTTATTTCTTTATTTCTTTATTTCTTTATTTCTTTATTTCTTTATTTCTTTATTTCTTTATTTCTTTATTTCTTTATTTCTTTATTTTTTTTCTTTATTTCTTTATTTCTTTATTTCTTTATTTCTTTATTTCTTTATTTCTTTATTTCTTTATTTCTTTGTTCTTTATTTCTTTATTTCTTTATTTCTTTATTTCTTTATTTCTTTATTTCTTTATTTCTTTATTTCTTTATTTCTTTATTTCTTTATTTCTTTATTTCTTTATTTCTTTATTTCTTTATTTCTTTATTTCTTTATTTCTTTATTTCTTTGTTTCTTTATTTCTTTATTTCTTTATTTCTTTATTTCTTTATTTCTTTGCTTTATTTCTTTATTTCTTTATTTCTTTATTTCTTTATTTCTTTATTTCTTTATTTCTTTATTTCTTTATTTCTTTATTTCTTTATTTCTTTATTTCTTTATTTCTTTATTTCTTTATTTCTTTATTTCTTTATTTCTTTATTTCTTTATTTCTTTGTTTCTTTATTTCTTTATTTCTTTATTTCTTTATTTCTTTATTTCTTTATTTCTTTATTTCTTTTCATTTCTTTATTTCTTTATTTCTTTATTTCTTTATTTCTTTATTTCTTTATTTCTTTATTTCTTTATTTCTTTATTTCTTTATTTCTTTATTTCTTTATTCTTTATTTCTTTATTTCTTTATTTCTTTGTTTCTTTATTTCTTTGTTTTCTTTATTTCTTTATTTCTTTTATTTCTTTTCTCTTTATTTCTTTATTTCTTTATTTCTTTATTTCTTTATTTCTTTGTTTCTTTATTTCTTTATTTCTTTATGTTCTTTTATTTTCTTTATTTCTTTATTTCTTTATTTCTTTATTTCTTTATTTCTTTATTTCTTTATTTCTTTATTTCTTTATTTCTTTATTTCTTTATTTCTTTATTTCTTTATTTCTTTATTTCTTTATTTCTTTATTTCTTTATTTCTTTATTTCTTTATTTCTTTATTTCTTTATTTCTTTATTTCTTTATTTCTTTGTTTCTTTGTTTCTTTATTTCTTTGTTTCTTTATTTCTTTGTTTTCTTTGTTTCTTTGTTTTCATTTCTTTGTTTCTTTATTTCTTTATTTCTTTATTTCTTTATTTCTTTATTTCTTTATTTCTTTATTTCTTTATTTCTTCATTTCTTTATTTCTTTATTTCTTTATTTCTTTATTTCTTTATTTCTTTATTTCTTTATTTCTTTGTTTCTTTGTTTTCTTTATTTCTTTATTTCTTTATTTCTTTATTTCTTTATTTCTTTATTTCATTAGTTCTTTATTTCTTTATTTCTTTATTTCTTTATTTCTTTGTTTCTTTATTTCTTTATTTCTTTATTTCTTTGTTTCTTTATTTCTTTATTTCTTTATTTCTTTATTTCTTTATTTCTTTATTTCTTTATTTCTTTATTTCTTTATTTCTTTATTTCTTTATTTCTTTATTTCTTTATTTCTTTATTTCTTTATTTCTTTATTTCTTTATTTCTTTATTTCTTTATTTCTTTATTTCTTTATTTCTTTATTTCTTTATTTCTTTATTTCTTTATTTCTTTATTTCTTTATTTCTTTATTTCTTTATTTCTTTATTTCTTTATTTCTTTATTTCTTTATTTCTTTATTTCTTTATTTCTTTATTTCTTTATTTCTTTATTTCTTTATTTCTTTATTTCTTTATTTCTTTATTTCTTTATTTCTTTATTTCTTTATTTCTTTATTTCTTTATTTCTTTATTTCTTTATTTCTTTATTTCTTTATTTCTTTATTTCTTTATTTCTTTGTTTCTTTATTTCTTTATTTCTTTATTTCTTTATTTCTTTATTTCTTTATTTCTTTATTTCTTTATTTCTTTATTTCTTTATTTCTTTATTTCTTTATTTCTTTATTTCTTTATTTCTTTATTTCTTTATTTCTTTATTTCTTTATTTCTTTATTTCTTTATTTCTTTGTTTCTTTATTTCTTTATTTCTTTATTTCTTTATTTCTTTATTTCTTTATTTCTTTATTTCTTTATTTCTTTATTTCTTTATTTCTTTATTTCTTTATTTCTTTATTTCTTTATTTCTTTATTTCTTTATTTTCTTTATTTCTTTATTTCTTTATTTCTTTGTTTCTTTATTTCTTTATTTCTTTATTTCTTTGTTTCTTTATTTCTTTATTTCTTTGTTTCTTTATTTCTTTATTTTCTTTGTTCTTTATTTCTTTATTTCTTTATTTCTTTATTTCTTTATTTCTTTATTTCTTTATTTCTTTATTTCTTTATTTCTTTATTTCTTTATTTCTTTATTTCTTTATTTCTTTATTTCTTTATTTCTTTGTTTCTTTATTTCTTTATTTTCTTTATTTCTTTATTTCTTTGTTTCTTTATTTTTCTTTATTTCTTTATTTCTTTGTTTCTTTATTTCTTTATTTCTTTATTTCTTTATTTCTTTATTTCTTTATTTCTTTATTTCTTTATTTCTTTATTTCTTTATTTCTTTTATTTCTTTGTTTCTTTATTTCTTTATTTCTTTATTTCTTTATTTCTTTATTTCTTTATTTCTTTATTTCTTTATTTCTTTATTTCTTTATTTCTTTATTTCTTTATTTCTTTATTTCTTTATTTCTTTATTTCTTTATTTCTTTATTTCTTTATTTCTTTATTTCTTTATTTCTTTATTTCTTTATTTCTTCATTTCTTTGTTTCTTTTTTCTTTATTTCTTTATTTCTTTGTTTCTTTATTTCTTTATTTCTTTATTTCTTTATTTCTTTATTTCTTTATTTCTTTATTTCTTTATTTCTTTATTTCTTTGTTTCTTTATTTCTTTGTTTTCTTTTATTTCTTTATTTCTTTATTTCTTTATTTCTTTATTTCTTTATTTCTTTATTTCTTTATTTCTTTTTCTTCTTTTGTTTCTTTATTTCTTTATTTCTTTATTTCTTTATTTCTTTATTTCTTTTGTTCTTTATTTCTTTATTTCTTTATTTCTTTATTTCTTTATTTCTTTATTTCTTTATTTCTTTATTTCTTTATTTCTTTATTTCTTTATTTCTTTATTTCTTTATTTCTTTATTTCTTTATTTCTTTATTTCTTTATTTCTTTATTTCTTTATTTCTTTATTTCTTTATTTCTTTATTTCTTTATTTCTTTATTTCTTTATTTCTTTATTTCTTTATTTCTTTATTTCTTTATTTCTTTATTTCTTTATTTCTTTATTTCTTTTTTGATTTTTTTATTTCTTTTATTTCTTTATTTCTTTATTTCTTTATTTCTTTATTTCTTTATTTCTTTATTTCTTTATTTCTTTATTTCTTTATTTCTTTATTTCTTTATTTCTTTGTTTCTTTATTTCTTTTATTTCTTTATTTCTTTATTTCTTTATTTCTTTATTTCTTTGTTTCTTTGTTTTCTTTGTTTCTTTATTTCTTTCATTTCTTTATTTCTTTATTTCTTTATTTCTTTATTTCTTTATTTCTTTGTTTCTTTATTTCTTTATTTCTTTATTTCTTTATTTCTTTATTTCTTTATTTCTTTATTTCTTTATTTCTTTATTTCTTTATTTCTTTATTTCTTTATTTCTTTATTTCTTTATTTCTTTATTTCTTTATTTCTTTATTTCTTTATTTCTTTATTTCTTTGTTTCTTTGTTTCTTTGTTTTCATTTCATTTCTTTGTTTCTTTGTTTCTTTATTTCTTTGTTTCTTTATTTCTTTATTTCTTTATTTCTTTATTTCTTTATTTCTTTATTTCTTTATTTCTTTATTTCTTTATTTCTTTATTTCTTTATTTCTTTATTTCTTTATTTCTTTATTTCTTTATTTCTTTTTTTCTTTATTTCTTTATTTCTTTATTTCTTTATTTCTTTGTTTCTTTGTTTTTGTTTCTTTGTTTCTTTTTTTCTTTGTTTCTTTATTTCTTTTTTCTTTATTTCTTTATTTCTTTATTTCTTTATTTCTTTATTTCTTTATTTCTTTATTTCTTTATTTCTTTATTTCTTTATTTCTTTATTTCTTTATTTCTTTATTTCTTTGTTTCTTTATTTCTTTATTTCTTTATTTCTTTATTTCTTTATTTCTTTATTTCTTTATTTCTTTATTTCTTTATTTCTTTGTTTCTTTGTTTCTTTATTTCTTTATTTCTTTGTTTCTTTATTTCTTTATTTCTTTGTTTCTTCATTTCTTTATTTCTTTGTTTTTGTTTTTTTCTTTATTTCTTTATTTCTTTATTTCTTTATTTCTTTATTTCTTTATTTCTTTATTTCTTTATTTCTTTATTTCTTTATTTCTTTATTTCTTTATTTCTTTATTTCTTTATTTCTTTATTTCTTTATTTCTTTTGTTTCTTTTATTTCTTTGTTTCTTTGTTTCTTTATTTCTTTATTTCTTTATTTCTTTATTTCTTTATTTCTTTATTTCTTTATTTCTTTATTTCTTTATTTCTTTATTTCTTTATTTCTTTATTTCTTTATTTCTTTATTTCTTTATTTCTTTATTTTTTCTTTATTTCTTTATTTCTTTATTTCTTTATTTCTTTATTTCTTTGTTTCTTTGTTTCTTTGTTTCTTTGTTCTTTGTTCTTTGTTTCTTTGTTTTCGTTCTTTCTTTATTTCTTTATTTCTTTATTTCTTTATTTCTTTATTTCTTTATTTCTTTATTTCTTTATTTCTTTATTTCTTTATTTCTTTATTTCTTTATTTCTTTATTTCTTTATTTCTTTATTTCTTTATTTCTTTATTTCTTTGTTTCTTTGTTTCTTTGATTTCTTTATTTCTTTGTTTCTTTATTTCTTTATTTCTTTATTTCTTTATTTCTTTATTTTCTTTATTTCTTTAGTTTCTTTATTTCTTTATTTCTTTATTTCTTTATTTCTTTATTTCTTTATTTCTTTATTTCTTTATTTCTTTATTTCTTTATTTCTTTATTTCTTTATTTCTTTATTTCTTTATTTCTTTATTTCTTTATTTCTTTATTTCTTTATTTTCTTTATTTCTTTATTTCTTTGTTTCTTTGTTTCTTTGTTTCTTTGTTTCTTTATTCTTTGTTTCTTTATTTCTTTGTTTCTTTATTTCTTTGTTTTCTTTATTTCTTTATTTCTTTATTTCTTTATTTCTTTATTTCTTTATTTCTTTATTTCTTTATTTCTTTATTTCTTTATTTCTTTATTTCTTTATTTCTTTATTTCTTTATTTCTTTATTTCTTTATTTCTTTATTTCTTTATTTCTTTGATTTCTTTGTTTCTTTCATTTCTTTATTTCTTTCTTTCTTTTCATTTCTTTGTTTCTTTGTTTCTTTGTTTCTTTATTTCTTTATTTCTTTTATTTCTTTATTTCTTTATTTCTTTATTTCTTTATTTCTTTATTTCTTTATTTCTTTATTTCTTTATTTCTTTATTTCTTTATTTCTTTATTTCTTTGTTTCTTTATTTCTTTATTTCTTTTGTTTCTTTGTTTCTTTGTTTCTTTGTTTCTTTGTTTCTTTGTTTCTTTATTTCTTTATTTCTTTATTTCTTTATTTCTTTATTTCTTTATTTCTTTATTTCTTTATTTCTTTATTTCTTTATTTCTTTATTTCTTTATTTCTTTATTTCTTTGTTTCTTTCTTTGTTTCTTTGTTTCTTTATTTCTTTGTTTCTTTTTATTTCTTTATTTCTTTTGTTTCTTTTTTCTTTTTTCTTTATTTCTTTATTTCTTTATTTCTTTATTTCTTTATTTCTTTATTTCTTTATTTCTTTATTTCTTTATTTCTTTATTTCTTTATTTCTTTATTTCTTTATTTCTTTATTTCTTTATTTCTTTATTTCTTTATTTCTTTATTTCTTTATTTCTTTATTTCTTTGTTTCTTTGTTTCTTTGTTTCTTTATTTCTTTATTTCTTTATTTCTTTGTTTCTTTGTTTCTTTATTTCTTTGTTTCTTTATTTCTTTATTTCTTTATTTCTTTATTTCTTTATTTCTTTATTTCTTTATTTCTTTATTTCTTTATTTCTTTATTTCTTTATTTCTTTGTTTCTTTGTTTCTTTATTTCTTTGTTTCTTTTTTGTTTCATTTTTTTTTCTTTGTTTCTTTGTTTCTTTGTTTTCTTTATTTCTTTGTTTTCTTTATTTCTTTATTTCTTTATTTCTTTTATTTCTTTATTTCTTTATTTCTTTATTTCTTTATTTTCTTTATTTCTTTATTTCTTTATTTCTTTATTTCTTTGTTTCTTTATTTCTTTCATTTCTTTATTTCTTTATTTCTTTGTTTCTTTGTTTCTTTGTTTCTTTGTTTCTTTGTTTCTTTTTTTCTTTATTTCTTTATTTCTTTATTTCTTTATTTCTTTATTTCTTTATTTCTTTATTTCTTTATTTCTTTATTTCTTTATTTCTTTATTTCTTTGTTTCTGTTTCTTTGTTTCTTTATTTCTTTATTTCTTTGTTTCTTTATTTCTTTATTTCTTTATTTCTTTATTTCTTTATTTCTTTATTTCTTTATTTCTTTATTTCTTTGTTTCTTTGTTTCTTTGTTTCTTTTGTTTCTTTGTTTCTTTGTTTCTTTATTTCTTTAGTTTCTTTATTTCTTTGTTTCTTTATTTCTTTGTTTCTTTATTTCTTTATTTCTTTGTTTCATTTTGTTTCTTTATTTCTTTATTTCTTTATTTCTTTATTTCTTTATTTCTTTATTTCTTTATTTCTTTATTTCTTTATTTCTTTATTTCTTTATTTCTTTATTTCTTTATTTCTTTATTTCTTTGTTTTCATTTTGTTTCTTTGTTTCTTTGTTTCTTTGTTTCTTTGTTTCTTTATTTCTTTATTTCTTTGTTTCTTTATTTCTTTATTTCTTTGTTTCTTTGTTTCTTTATTTCTTTATTTCTTTATTTCTTTATTTCTTTATTTTCTTTTTTTTTTTTATTTTCTTTATTTCTTTATTTCTTTATTTCTTTATTTCTTTATTTCTTTATTTCTTTATTTCTTTATTTCTTTATTTCTTTATTTCTTTATTTCTTTTTTTCTTTATTTCTTTATTTCTTTATTTCTTTATTTCTTTGTTTCTTTATTTCTTTGTTTCTTTATTTCTTTATTTCTTTATTTCTTTATTTCTTTATTTCTTTTTTCTTTGTTTCTTTATTTCTTTTATTTCTTTGTTTCTTTATTTCTTTATTTTCTTTATTTCTTTATTTCTTTATTTCTTTAGTTTCTTTATTTCTTTATTTCTTTATTTCTTTATTTCTTTTATTTCTTTATTTCTTTATTTCTTTGTTTCTTTGTTTCTTTATTTCTTTGTTTTCTTTTGTTTCTTTGTTTCTTTATTTCTTTATTTCTTTATTTCTTTATTTCTTTATTTCTTTATTTCTTTTATTTCTTTATTTCTTTATTTTCTTTTTGTTTCTTTATTTCTTTAGTTTCTTTGTTTTCTTTGTTTCTTTATTTCTTTATTTCTTTATTTCTTTATTTCTTTATTTCTTTATTTCTTTATTTCTTTATTTCTTTATTTCTTTATTTTCTTTGTTTCTTTATTTTCTTTATTTCTTTATTTCTTTGTTTCTTTATTTCTTTATTTCTTTATTTCTTTATTTCTTTATTTCTTTATTTCTTTATTTCTTTGTTTCTTTATTTCTTTATTTTCTTTATTTCTTTGTTTCTTTATTTTCTTTAGTTTCTTTATTTCTTTATTTCTTTATTTCTTTATTTCTTTATTTCTTTATTTCTTTATTTCTTTATTTCTTTGTTTCTTTGTTTCTTTGTTTCTTTGTTTCTTTGTTTTCTTTTTGTTTTTGTTTTCTTTATTTCTTTATTTCTTTATTTCTTTATTTCTTTATTTCTTTATTTCTTTATTTCTTTATTTCTTTATTTCTTTATTTCTTTATTTCTTTATTTCTTTATTTCTTTATTTCTTTATTTCTTTGTTTCTTTGTTTCTTTTATTTCTTTGTTTCTTTTTATTTCTTTCTTTTTTCTTTATTTCTTTATTTCTTTATTTCTTTATTTCTTTATTTCTTTATTTCTTTATTTCTTTATTTCTTTATTTCTTTATTTCTTTATTTTCTTTGTTTCTTTATTTCTTTATTTCTTTATTTCTTTATCTTTCTTTATTTCTTTGTTTCTTTATTTCTTTATTTCTTTATTTCTTTTATTTCTTTATTTCTTTATTTCTTTGTTTCTTTATTTCTTTATTTCTTTATTTCTTTATTTCTTTATTTCTTTATTTCTTTATTTCTTTATTTCTTTATTTCATTTTCTTTATTTCTTTGTTTCTTTATTTCTTTATTTCTTTATTTCTTTATTTCTTTATTTCTTTATTTCTTTATTTCTTTATTTCTTTATTTCTTTGTTTCTTTATTTCTTTATTTCTTTATTTCTTTATTTCTTTATTTCTTTATTTCTTTATTTCTTTGTTTCTTTATTTCTTTATTTCTTTATTTCTTTATTTTCTTTGTTTCTTTGTTTCTTTGTTTCATTTTTTCTTTGTTTCTTTTGTTTCTTTCATTTCTTTGTTTCTTTATTTCTTTTATTTCTTTATTTCTTTATTTCTTTATTTCTTTATTTCTTTATTTCTTTATTTCTTTATTTCTTTATTTCCTTATTTTCTTTGTTTCTTTATTTCTTTATTTCTTTATTTCTTTATTTTCTTTTTTCTTTATTTCTTTTATTTCTTTATTTCTTTATTTCTTTATTTCTTTTTTTCTTTGTTTCTTTGTTTCTTTATTTCTTTATTTCTTTATTTTATTTTTTTTTTTCTTTATTTCTTTATTTCTTTATTTCTTTATTTCTTTATTTCTTTATTGTCTTTATTTTCTTTATTTCTTTATTTCTTTATTTCTTTATTTCTTTTATTTCTTTATTTCTTTATTTCTTTATTTCTTTGTATTTCTTTATTTCTTTATTTCTTTTGATTTCTTTATTCTTGTTCTTTATTTCATTTGTTCTTTTATTTCTTTGTTTCATTTATTTCTTTATTTCTTTATTTCTTTTATTTCTTTATTTCTTTATTTCTTTATTTCTTTATTTCTTTATTTCTTTATTTCTTTTATTTTTTTATTTCTTTATTTCTTTGTTCTTTTATTTCTTTATTTTCTTTATTTCTTTATTTCTTTATTTTTCTTTATTTCTTTATTTCTTTATTTCTTTATTTCTTTGTTTCTTTATTTCTTTATTTCTGTATTTCTTTATTTCTTTGTTTCTTTGTTTCTTTATTTCTTTATTTCATTTTGTTTCTTTATTTCTTTATTTTCTTTAGTTTCTTTATTTCTTTATTTCTTTATTTCTTTATTTCTTTATTTCTTTATTTCTTTATTTCTTTATTTCTTTATTTCTTTATTTCTTTGTTTTATTTCTTTATTTCTTTTATTTCTTTTTATTTCTTTATTTCTTTATTTCTTTTTTTTCTTTGTTTCTTTATTTCTTTATTTCTTTATTTCTTTTTATTTCTTTATTTCTTTATTTCTTTATTTCTTTATTTCTTTATTTCTTTATTTCTTTATTTCTTTATTTCTTTATTTCTTTATTTCTTTATTTCTTTATTTCTTTATTTCTTTATTTCTTTATTTCTTTGTTTCTTTTTTTCTTTTATTTCTTTATTTCTTTATTTCTTTGTTTCTTTATTTCTTTTATTTCTTTATTTCTTTATTTCTTTATTTCTTTATTTCTTTATTTCTTTATTTCTTTATTTCTTTATTTCTTTATTTCTTTATTTCTTTATTTCTTTATTTCTTTATTTCTTTATTTCTTTATTTCTTTATTTCTTTATTTCTTTATTTCTTTATTTCTTTATTTCTTTATTTCTTTTTTTCTTTATTTCTTTATTTCTTTATTTCTTTATTTCTTTATTTCTTTATTTCTTTATTTCTTTATTTCTTTATTTCTTTATTTCTTTATTTCTTTATTTCTTTATTTCTTTATTTCTTTATTTCTTTATTTCTTTATTTCTTTATTTCTTTATTTCTTTTTTTCTTTATTTCTTTATTTCTTTATTTCTTTATTTCTTTATTTCTTTATTTCTTTATTTCTTTATTTCTTTATTTCTTTATTTCTTTATTTCTTTATTTCTTTATTTCTTTGTTTCTTTGTTTTCTTTATTTCTTTATTTCTTTATTTCTTTATTTCTTTATTTCTTTATTTCTTTATTTCTTTATTTCTTTATTTCTTTATTTCTTTATTTCTTTATTTCTTTATTTCTTTATTTCTTTATTTCTTTATTTCTTTATTTCTTTATTTCTTTATTTCTTTATTTCTTTATTTCTTTATTTCTTTATTTCTTTATTTCTTTATTTCTTTATTTCTTTATTTCTTTATTTCTTTATTTCTTTATTTCTTTATTTCTTTATTTCTTTATTTCTTTATTTCTTTATTTCTTTATTTCTTTATTTCTTTATTTCTTTATTTCTTTATTTCTTTATTTCTTTGTTTCTTTTATTTTTTATTTCTTTATTTCTTTATTTCTTTATTTCTTTATTTCTTTATTTCTTTATTTCTTTATTTCTTTGTTTCTTTATTTCTTTATTTCTTTGTTTCTTTATTTCTTTATTTCTTTGTTTCTTTATTTCTTTATTTCTTTATTTCTTTATTTCTTTATTTCTTTTATTTCTTTTTTATTTCTTTATTTCTTTATTTCTTTATTTCTTTATTTCTTTATTTCTTTATTTCTTTATTTCTTTATTTCTTTATTTCTTTATTTCTTTATTTTCTTTATTTCTTTATTTCTTTATTTCTTTATTTCTTTATTTCTTTATTTCTTTATTTCTTTATTTCTTTATTTTCTTTTATTTCTTTATTTCTTTATTTCTTTATTTCTTTGTTTCTTTATTTCGTTTGTTTCTTTGTTCTTTTATTTCTTTCATTTCTTTTATTTCTTTATTTCTTTATTTCTTTATTTCTTTATTCTTTATTTCTTTATTTCTTTATTTCTTTATTTCTTTATTTCTTTATTTCTTTATTTCTTTATTTCTTTATTTCTTTATTTCTTTATTTCTTTATTTCTTTATTTCTTTATTTCTTTATTTCTTTATTTCTTTATTTCTTTATTTCTTTGTTTCTTTATTTCTTTATTTCTTTATTTCTTTATTTCTTTATTTCTTTATTTCTTTATTTCTTTATTTCTTTATTTCTTTATTTCTTTATTTCTTTATTTCTTTATTTCTTTATTTCTTTATTTCTTTATTTCTTTATTTCTTTATTTCTTTATTTCTTTATTTCTTTATTTCTTTATTTCTTTATTTCTTTATTTCTTTATTTCTTTATTTCTTTGTTTCTTTATTTTCTTTGTTTCTTTATTTCTTTGTTTCTTTATTTCTTTGTTTCTTTATTTCTTTATTTCTTTATTTCTTTATTTCTTTATTTCTTTATTTCTTTATTTCTTTATTTCTTTATTTCTTTATTTCTTTATTTCTTTATTTCTTTATTTCTTTATTTCTTTATTTCTTTATTTCTTTGTTTCTTTATTTCTTTTATTTCTTTATTTTCTTTATTTCTTTATTTCTTTATTTCTTTATTTCTTTATTTCTTTATTTCTTTATTTCTTTATTTCTTTATTTCTTTATTTCTTTATTTCTTTATTTCTTTATTTCTTTTATTTCTTTATTTCTTTATTTCTTTATTTCTTTATTTCTTTATTTCTTTATTTCTTTATTTCTTTATTTCTTTTATTTCTTTATTTCTTTATTTCTTTGTTTCTTTATTTCTTTATTTCTTTATTTCTTTATTTCTTTATTTCTTTATTTCTTTATTTCTTTATTTCTTTATTTCTTTATTTCTTTATTTCTTTATTTCTTTATTTCTTTATTTCTTTATTTCTTTATTTCTTTATTTCTTTATTTCTTTATTTCTTTATTTCTTTATTTCTTTATTTCTTTGTTTCTTTATTTCTTTATTTCTTTATTTCTTTATTTCTTTATTTCTTTATTTCTTTATTTCTTTATTTCTTTATTTCTTTATTTCTTTATTTCTTTATTTCTTTATTTCTTTATTTCTTTATTTCTTTATTTCTTTTGTTTCTTTATTTCTTTATTTCTTTATTTCTTTATTTCTTTATTTCTTTATTTCTTTATTTCTTTATTTCTTTATTTCTTTATTTCTTTATTTCTTTATTTCTTTATTTCTTTATTTCTTTGTTTCTTTGTTTATTTCTTTGTTTCTTTATTTCTTTATTTCTTTATTTCTTTATTTCTTTATTTCTTTATTTCTTTATTTCTTTATTTCTTTATTTCTTTATTTCTTTATTTCTTTATTTCTTTATTTCTTTATTTCTTTATTTCTTTATTTCTTTGTTTCTTTATTTCTTTATTTCTTTGTTCTTTGTTTCTTTATTTCTTTATTTCTTTATTTCTTTATTTCTTTATTTCTTTATTTCTTTATTTCTTTATTTCTTTATTTCTTTATTTCTTTATTTCTTTATTTCTTTATTTCTTTATTTCTTTATTTCTTTATTTCTTTATTTCTTTATTTCTTTATTTCTTTATTTCTTTATTTCTTTATTTCTTTATTTCTTTGTTTCTTTATTTCTTTATTTCTTTATTTCTTTATTTCTTTATTTCTTTATTTCTTTATTTCTTTATTTCTTTATTTCTTTATTTCTTTATTTCTTTATTTCTTTATTTCTTTATTTCTTTATTTCTTTATTTCTTTATTTCTTTATTTCTTTATTTCTTTATTTCTTTATTTCTTTATTTCTTTATTTCTTTATTTCTTTATTTCTTTATTTCTTTATTTCTTTGTTTCTTTATTTTCTTTGTTTCTTTATTTCTTTATTTCTTTATTTCTTTATTTCTTTATTTCTTTATTTTCTTTATTTCTTTATTTCTTTATTTCTTTATTTCTTTATTTCTTTATTTCTTTATTTTCTTTATTTCTTTATTTCTTTATTTCTTTATTTCTTTGTTTCTTTATTTCTTTATTTCTTTTTATTTCTTTATTTCTTTTATTTCTTTATTTCTTTATTTCTTTATTTCTTTATTTCTTTATTTCTTTATTTCTTTATTTCTTTATTTCTTTATTTCTTTATTTCTTTATTTCTTTATTTCTTTATTTCTTTATTTCTTTATTTCTTTATTTCTTTATTTCTTTATTTCTTTATTTCTTTATTTCTTTATTTCTTTATTTCTTTATTTCTTTATTTCTTTATTTCTTTATTTCTTTATTTCTTTATTTCTTTATTTCTTTATTTCTTTATTTCTTTATTTCTTTATTTCTTTATTTCTTTATTTCTTTATTTCTTTATTTCTTTATTTCTTTATTTCTTTATTTCTTTATTTCTTTATTTCTTTATTTCTTTATTTCTTTATTTCTTTATTTCTTTATTTCTTTATTTCTTTATTTCTTTATTTCTTTATTTCTTTATTTCTTTATTTCTTTATTTCTTTATTTCTTTATTTCTTTATTTCTTTATTTCTTTTTCATTTCTTTGATTTCTTTATTTCTTTATTTCTTTATTTCTTTATTTCTTTATTTCTTTATTTCTTTATTTCTTTATTTCTTTATTTCTTTATTTCTTTATTCTTTGTTTCTTTATTTCTTTATTTCTTTATTTCTTTATTTCTTTATTTCTTTATTTCTTTATTTCTTTGTTTCTTTATTTCTTTATTTCTTTGTTTCTTTGTTTCTTTATTTCTTTATTTTCTTTATTTCTTTATTTCTTTTATTTCTTTATTTCTTTATTTCTTTATTTCTTTATTTTCTTTATTTCTTTATTTCTTTATTTCTTTATTTCTTTATTTCTTTATTTCTTTATTTTATTTGTTTCTTTATTTCTTTATTTCTTTATTTCTTTATTTCTTTATTTTCTTTATTTCTTTATTTCTTTGTTTCTTTTATTTCTTTGTTTCTTTTTTCTTTATTTCTTTATTTCTTTATTTCTTTATTTCTTTAGTTTCTTTATTTCTTTATTTCTTTATTTCTTTATTTCTTTATTTCTTTATTTCTTTATTTCTTTGTTTCTTTATTCTTTATTTCTATTTCTTTGATTTCTTTATTTCTTTATTTCTTTATTTCTTTATTTCTTTATTTCTTTATTTCTTTATTTCTTTTTTTCTTTATTTCTTTATTTCTTTATTTCTTTATTTCTTTATTTCTTTATTTCTTTATTTCTTTATTTCTTTATTTCTTTATTTCTTTATTTCTTTATTTCTTTATTTCTTTATTTCTTTATTTCTTTATTTCTTTTATTTCTTTATTTCTTTATTTCTTTATTTCTTTATTTCTTTATTTCTTTATTTCTTTATTTCTTTATTTCTTTATTTCTTTATTTCTTTTATTTCTTTATTTCTTTATTTCTTTATTTCTTTGTTTCTTTATTTCTTTATTTCTTTATTTCTTTATTTCTTTATTTCTTTATTTCTTTATTTCTTTATTTCTTTATTTCTTTATTTCTTTATTTCTTTATTTCTTTATTTCTTTATTTTCTTTATTTCTTTATTTCTTTATTTCTTTATTTCTTTATTTCTTTTATTTCTTTATTTCTTTATTTCTTTATTTCTTTATTTCTTTGTTTCTTTATTTCTTTATTTCTTTGTTTCTTTGTTTCTTTGTTTCTTTATTTCTTTATTTCTTTATTTCTTTATTTCTTTATTTCTTTATTTCTTTATTTCTTTTATTTCTTTATTTCTTTGTTTCTTTGTTTCTTTATTTCTTTATTTCTTTATTTTCTTTATTTCTTTGTTTTCTTTGTTTCTTTATTTCTTTATTTCTTTATTTCTTTGTTTCTTTATTTTCTTTGTTTCTTTGTTCTTTATTTCTTTATTTCTTTATTTCTTTATTTCTTTATTTCTTTATTTCTTTATTTCTTTGTTTCTTTATTTCTTTATTTCTTTGATTTCTTTGTTTCTTTATTTCTTTATTTCTTTCATTTTCTTTGTTTCTTTATTTCTTTATTTCTTTATTTCTTTATTTCTTTATTTCTTTATTTCTTTATTTCTTTATTTCTTTTTCTTTCTTTTATTTCTTTGTTCTTTCTTTATTTCTTTATTTCTTTATTTCTTTATTTCTTTATTTCTTTATTTCTTTATTTCTTTATTTCTTTATTTCTTTATTTCTTTATTTCTTTATTTCTTTATTTCTTTATTTCTTTATTTCTTTATTTCTTTATTTCTTTATTTCTTTATTTCTTTATTTCTTTATTTCTTTATTTCTTTATTTCTTTATTTCTTTATTTCTTTATTTCTATTTCTTTATTTCTTTATTTCTTTATTTCTTTATTTCTTTATTTCTTTATTTCTTTATTTCTTTATTTCTTTATTTCTTTATTTCTTTATTTCTTTATTTCTTTATTTCTTTATTTCTTTTTATTTCTTTATTTCTTTATTTCTTTGTTTCTTTATTTCTTTATTTCTTTATTTCTTTATTTCTTTATTTCTTTATTTCTTTATTTCTTTATTTCTTTATTTCTTTATTTCTTTATTTCTTTATTTCTTTATTTCTTTATTTCTTTATTTCTTTGTTTCTTTGTTCTTTGTTTCTTTATTTCTTTATTTCTTTATTTCTTTGTTTCTTTATTTCTTTATTTCTTTATTTCTTTGTTTCTTTATTTCTTTATTTCTTTGTTTCTTTGTTTCTTTGTTTCTTTATTTCTTTATTTCTTTGTTTCTTTGTTTCTTTATTTTCTTTATTTTCTTTGTTTCTTTATTTCTTTATTTCTTTATTTCTTTGTTTCTTTGTTTCTTTTATTTCTTTATTTCTTTATTTCTTTGTTTCTTTATTTTTTTATTTTTCTTTATTTCTTTATTTCTTTATTTCTTTATTTCTTTGTTTCTTTATTTTCTTTTTTTTCTTTATTTTCTTTATTTCTTTATTTCTTTATTTCTTTATTTCTTTATTTCTTTATTTCTTTATTTCTTTATTTCTTTATTTCTTTATTTCTTTATTTCTTTATTTCTTTATTTCTTTATTTCTTTATTTCTTTATTTCTTTATTTCTTTATTTCTTTGATTTCTTTGTTTCTTTATTTCTTTATTTCTTTATTTCTTTATTTCTTTATTTCTTTAGTTCTCTTTATTTCTTTTATTTCTTTATTTCTTTTTATTTCTTTATTTCTTTATTTCTTTATTTCTTTATTTCTTTATTTCTTTATTTCTTTATTTCTTTTTTATTTTCTTTTTTGATTCTTTATTTCTTTATATTTTATTTCTTTATTTCTTTTATTTCTTTATTTCTTTATTTCTTTATTTCTTTATTTCTTTATTTCTTTTATCTTCTTTTTTATTCTTTATTTCTTTATTATCTTTATTTTTCTTTATTTCTTTATTTCTTTATTTCTTTTCATTTCTTTATTTTCTTTTTATTTCTTTATTTCTATTTCTTTATTTCTTTATTTCTTTATTTTCTTTATTTCTTTATTTCTTTATTTCTTTTATTTCTTTATTTCTTTATTTCTTTGTTCTTTTATTTCTTTTATTTCTTTTTATTTCTTTATTTCTTTATTTCTTTATTTCTTTATTTCTTTATTTCTTTATTTCTTTATTTCTTTATTTCTTTATTTCTTTATTTCTTTATTTCTTTATTTCTTTATTTCTTTATTTCTTTATTTTCTTTATTTCTTTATTTCTTTATTTCTTTATTTCTTTATTTCTTTATTTCTTTATTTCTTTTATTTCTTTATTTCTTTATTTCTTTATTTCTTTATTTCTTTATTTCTTTATTTCTTTATTTCTTTATTTCTTTATTTCTTTATTTCTTTATTTCTTTATTTCTTTATTTCTTTGTTTCTTTATTTCTTTATTTCTTTATTTCTTTATTTCTTTATTTCTTTATTTCTTTATTTCTTTATTTCTTTATTTCTTTATTTCTTTATTTCTTTATTTCTTTATTTCTTTATTTCTTTATTTCTTTATTTCTTTATTTCTTTATTTCTTTATTTCTTTATTTCTTTATTTCTTTATTTCTTTATTTCTTTATTTCTTTATTTCTTTATTTCTTTATTTCTTTATTTCTTTTTTTCTTTATTTCTTTATTTCTTTATTTCTTTATTTCTTTATTTCTTTATTTCTTTATTTCTTTATTTCTTTATTTCTTTATTTCTTTATTTCTTTATTTCTTTATTTCTTTATTTCTTTATTTCTTTATTTCTTTATTTCTTTATTTCTTTGTTTCTTTATTTCTTTATTTCTTTATTTCTTTATTTCTTTATTTCTTTATTTCTTTCTTTATTTCTTTATTTCTTTCATTTCTTTATTTCTTTATTTCTTTATTTCTTTATTTCTTTATTTCTTTATTTCTTTATTTCTTTATTTCTTTATTTCTTTATTTCTTTATTTCTTTATTTCTTTATTTCTTTATTTCTTTATTTCTTTATTTCTTTATTTCTTTATTTCTTTATTTCTTTATTTCTTTATTTCTTTATTTCTTTATTTCTTTGTTTCTTTATTTCTTTATTTCTTTATTTCTTTATTTCTTTATTTCTTTATTTCTTTGTTTCTTTATTTCTTTATTTCTTTATTTCTTTATTTCTTTATTTCTTTATTTCTTTATTTCTTTATTTCTTTATTTCTTTATTTCTTTATTTCTTTATTTCTTTATTTCTTTATTTCTTTATTTCTTTATTTCTTTATTTCTTTATTTCTTTTTATTTCTTTATTTCTTTATTTCTTTATTTCTTTATTTCTTTATTTCTTTATTTCTTTATTTCTTTATTTCTTTATTTCTTTATTTCTTTATTTCTTTATTTCTTTATTTCTTTATTTCTTTATTTCTTTATTTCTTTATTTCTTTATTTCTTTATTTCTTTATTTCTTTATTTCTTTATTTCTTTATTTCTTTTCTTTCTTTATTTCTTTATTTCTTTATTTCTTTATTTCTTTATTTCTTTATTTCTTTATTTCTTTATTTCTTTATTTCTTTATTTCTTTATTTCTTTATTTCTTTTTTATTCTTTATTTCTTTATTTCTTTATTTCTTTATTTCTTTATTTCTTTATTTCTTTATTTCTTTATTTCTTTATTTCTTTGTTTCTTTTTTTTTCTTTATTTCTTTATTTCTTTATTTCTTTATTTCTTTATTTCTTTATTTCTTTATTTCTTTATTTCTTTATTTCTTTATTTCTTTATTTCTTTATTTCTTTATTTCTTTATTTCTTTATTTCTTTATTTCTTTATTTCTTTATTTCTTTATTTCTTTATTTCTTTATTTCTTTATTTCTTTATTTCTTTATTTCTTTATTTCTTTATTTCTTTATTTCTTTATTTCTTTATTTCTTTATTTCTTTATTTCTTTATTTCTTTATTTCTTTATTTCTTTATTTCTTTATTTCTTTATTTCTTTATTTCTTTATTTCTTTATTTCTTTATTTCTTTATTTCTTTATTTCTTTTTTTCTTTGATTTCTTTATTTCTTTATTTCTTTATTTCTTTATTTCTTTATTTCTTTGTTTCTTTATTTCTTTATTTCTTTATTTCTTTATTTCTTTATTTCTTTATTTCTTTATTTCTTTATTTCTTTATTTCTTTATTTCTTTATTTCTTTATTTCTTTATTTCTTTATTTCCTTTATTTCTTTATTTCTTTCTTTTTCTTTGTTTCTTTATTTCTTTATTTCTTTATTTCTTTTATTTCTTTATTTCTTTATTTCTTTATTTCTTTATTTCTTTATTTCTTTATTTCTTTATTTCTTTATTTCTTTATTTCTTTATTTCTTTATTTCTTTATTTCTTTATTTCTTTATTTCTTTATTTCTTTATTTCTTTATTTCTTTATTTCTTTATTTCTTTATTTCTTTATTTCTTTATTTCTTTATTTCTTTATTTCTTTATTTCTTTATTTCTTTATTTCTTTATTTCTTTATTTCTTTATTTCTTTATTTCTTTATTTCTTTATTTCTTTATTTCTTTATTTCTTTATTTCTTTATTTCTTTATTTCTTTATTTCTTTATTTCTTTATTTCTTTATTTCTTTATTTCTTTATTTCTTTATTTCTTTATTTCTTTATTTCTTTATTTCTTTATTTCTTTTTTCTTTATTTCTTTGTTTCTTTATTTCTTTATTTCTTTATTTCTTTATTTCTTTATTTCTTTATTTCTTTATTTCTTTATTTCTTTATTTCTTTATTTCTTTATTTCTTTATTTCTTTATTTCTTTATTTCTTTATTTCTTTATTTCTTTATTTCTTTATTTCTTTATTTCTTTTCTTTTCATTTGTTTCTTTTATTTCTTTTGTTTCTTTGTTTCTTTATTTCTTTGTTTCTTTATTTCTTTATTTCTTTATTTCTTTATTTCTTTATTTCTTTATTTCTTTATTTCTTTATTTCTTTATTTCTTTATTTCTTTATTTCTTTATTTCTTTATTTCTTTATTTCTTTATTTCTTTATTTCTTTATTTCTTTATTTCTTTATTTCTTTATTTCTTTATTTTCATTTAGTTTCTTTATTTCTTTATTTCTTTATTTCTTTATTTCTTTATTTCTTTATTTCTTTATTTCTTTATTTCTTTATTTCTTTATTTCTTTATTTCTTTATTTCTTTATTTCTTTATTTCTTTATTTCTTTATTTCTTTTTCTTTATTTCTTTATTTCTTTATTTCTTTATTTCTTTATTTCTTTATTTCTTTATTTCTTTATTTCTTTATTTCTTTATTTCTTTATTTCTTTATTTCTTTATTTCTTTATTTCTTTATTTCTTTATTTCTTTATTTCTTTATTTCTTTATTTCTTTATTTCTTTATTTCTTTATTTCTTTATTTCTTTTTATTTCTTTATTTCTTTGTTTCTTTGTTTCTTTGTTTCTTTCTTTATTTCTTTATTTCTTTATTTCTTTATTTCTTTATTTCTTTATTTCTTTATTTCTTTATTTCTTTATTTCTTTATTTCTTTATTTCTTTATTTCTTTATTTCTTTATTTCTTTATTTCTTTATTTCTTTATTTCTTTATTTCTTTATTTCTTTATTTCTTTGTTTCTTTATTTCTTTATTTCTTTATTTCTTTATTTCTTTATTTCTTTTGTTTCTTTATTTCTTTATTTCTTTATTTCTTTATTTCTTTATTTCTTTATTTCTTTATTTCTTTATTTCTTTATTTCTTTATTTCTTTATTTCTTTATTTCTTTGTTTCTTTATTTCTTTATTTCTTTATTTCTTTCATTTCTTTATTTCTTTATTTCTTTATTTCTTTATTTCTTTATTTCTTTGTTTCTTTATTTCTTTATTTCTTTATTTCTTTATTTCTTTATTTCTTTATTTCTTTATTTCTTTATTTCTTTATTTCTTTATTTCTTTATTTCTTTATTTCTTTATTTCTTTATTTCTTTATTTCTTTATTTCTTTATTTCTTTATTTCTTTATTTCTTTATTTCTTTATTTCTTTATTTCTTTATTTCTTTATTTCTTTATTTCTTTATTTCTTTTTTCTTTATTTCTTTATTTCTTTATTTCTTTATTTCTTTATTTCTTTATTTCTTTATTTCTTTATTTCTTTATTTCTTTATTTCTTTATTTCTTTATTTCTTTATTTCTTTATTTCTTTATTTCTTTATTTCTTTATTTCTTTATTTCTTTATTTCTTTATTTCTTTATTTCTTTATTTCTTTATTTCTTTATTTCTTTGTTTCTTTGTTTCTTTATTTCTTTATTTCTTTTTATTTCTTTATTTCTTTATTTCTTTATTTCTTTATTTCTTTATTTCTTTATTTCTTTATTTCTTTATTTCTTTATTTCTTTATTTCTTTATTTCTTTATTTCTTTATTTCTTTATTTCTTTATTTCTTTATTTCTTTATTTCTTTATTTCTTTGTTTCTTTGTTTCTTTATTTCTTTATTTCTTTATTTCTTTATTTCTTTATTTCTTTATTTCTTTATTTCTTTATTTCTTTATTTCTTTATTTCTTTATTTCTTTATTTCTTTATTTCTTTATTTCTTTATTTCTTTATTTCTTTATTTCTTTATTTCTTTATTTCTTTATTTCTTTATTTCTTTATTTCTTTATTTCTTTATTTCTTTATTTCTTTATTTCTTTATTTCTTTATTTCTTTATTTCTTTATTTCTTTATTTCTTTATTTCTTTATTTCTTTATTTCTTTATTTCTTTATTTCTTTATTTCTTTATTTCTTTATTTCTTTATTTCTTTATTTCTTTATTTCTTTATTTCTTTATTTCTTTATTTCTTTATTTCTTTATTTCTTTATTTCTTTATTTCTTTATTTCTTTATTTCTTTATTTCTTTGTTTCTTTATTTCTTTATTTCTTTATTTCTTTGTTTCTTTGATTTCTTTATTTCTTTATTTCTTTATTTCTTTATTTCTTTTGTTTCTTTATTTCTTTATTTCTTTATTTCTTTATTTCTTTATTTCTTTATTTCTTTATTTCTTTATTTCTTTATTTCTTTATTTCTTTATTTCTTTATTTCTTTATTTCTTTATTTCTTTATTTCTTTATTTCTTTGTTTCTTTATTTCTTTGTTTCTTTTTCTTTCTTTTTATTTCTTTATTTCTTTATTTCTTTATTTCTTTATTTCTTTATTTCTTTATTTCTTTATTTCTTTATTTCTTTATTTCTTTATTTCTTTATTTCTTTATTTCTTTATTTCTTTATTTCTTTATTTCTTTATTTCTTTATTTCTTTATTTCTTTATTTCTTTATTTCTTTATTTCTTTATTTCTTTATTTCTTTATTTCTTTATTTCTTTATTTTCTTTGTTTCTTTATTTCTTTATTTCTTTATTTCTTTATTTCTTTATTTCTTTATTTCTTTATTTCTTTATTTCTTTATTTCTTTATTTCTTTATTTCTTTATTTCTTTATTTCTTTATTTCTTTATTTCTTTATTTCTTTATTTCTTTATTTCTTTATTTCTTTATTTCTTTATTTCTTTATTTCTTTATTTCTTTATTTCTTTATTTCTTTATTTCTTTATTTCTTTATTTCTTTATTTCTTTTTTATTTCTTTGTTTCTTTGTTTCTTTATTTCTTTATTTCTTTATTTCTTTATTTCTTTATTTCTTTATTTCTTTATTTTTCTTTCTATCTTTATTTCTTTATTTCTTTATTTCTTTATTTCTTTATTTCTTTGTTTATTTTATTTTATTTCTTTGATTTCTTTGTTTCTTTATTTCTTTTTTCTTTATTTCTTTATTTCTTTTGTTCTTTATTTCTTTGTTTCTTTATTTCTTTATTTCTTTATTTCTTTATTTCTTTATTTCTTTATTTCTTTATTTCTTTGTTCTTTATTTCTTTATTTCTTTGTTTCTTTGTTTTCTTTATTTCTTTATTTCTTTATTTCTTTATTTCTTTTGTTCTTTATTTCTTTGTTTCTTTTGTTTCTTTATTTCTTTATTTCTTTATTTCTTTATTTCTTTTATTTCTTTATTTCTTTATTTCTTTATTTCTTTTCTTTATTTCTTTATTTCTTTATTTCTTTATTTCTTTGTTTCTTTGTTTCTTTATTTCTTTCATTTCTTTATTTCTTTGTTTCTTTGTTTCTTTGTTTTCTTTCGATTTTCTTTATTTCTTTATTTCTTTATTTCTTTATTTCTTTATTTCTTTATTTCTTTCTTCTTTTTATTTCTTTGTTCTTTTATTTCTTTATTTCTTTATTTCTTTATTTCTTTATTTCTTTATTTCTTTATTTCTTTATTTCTTTGTTTCTTTATTTCTTTATTTCTTTATTTCTTTGTTCTTTGTTTCTTTATTTCTTTGTTTCTTTATTTCTTTATTTCTTTATTTCTTTATTTCTTTATTTCTTTATTTCTTTATTTCTTTATTTCTTTATTTCTTTATTTCTTTATTTCTTTATTTCTTTATTTCTTTATTTCTTTATTTCTTTATTTCTTTATTTCTTTATTTCTTTATTTCTTTATTTCTTTATTTCTTTATTTCTTTATTTCTTTATTTCTTTATTTCTTTTATTTCTTTGTTTCTTTATTTCTTTATTTCTTTATTTCTTTATTTCTTTATTTCTTTATTTCTTTATTTCTTTATTTCTTTATTTCTTTATTTCTTTATTTCTTTATTTCTTTATTTCTTTATTTCTTCATTTCTTTATTTCTTTATTTCTTTGTTTCTTTATTTCTTTATTTCTTTATTTCTTTTATTTCTTTATTTCTTTGTTTCTTTATTTCTTTATTTCTTTATTTCTTTATTTCTTTATTTCTTTATTTCTTTATTTCTTTATTTCTTTATTTCTTTATTTCTTTATTTCTTTATTTCTTTATTTCTTTATTTCTTTATTTCTTTATTTCTTTATTTCTTTATTTCTTTATTTCTTTATTTCTTTATTTCTTTATTTCTTTATTTCTTTGTTTCTTTATTTCTTTATTTCTTTATTTCTTTATTTCTTTATTTCTTTATTTCTTTATTTCTTTATTTCTTTATTTCTTTATTTCTTTATTTCTTTATTTCTTTATTTCTTTATTTCTTTATTTCTTTATTTCTTTATTTTCTTTATTTCTTTATTTCTTTATTTCTTTATTTCTTTCATTTCTTTGTTTTCTTTCTTTCTTTATTTCTTTATTTCTTTGTTTCTTTATTTCTTTATTTCTTTATTTCTTTATTTCTTTATTTCTTTATTTCTTTATTTTCTTTATTTCTTTATTTCTTTATTTCTTTATTTCTTTATTTCTTTATTTCTTTATTTCTTTATTTCTTTATTTCTTTATTTCTTTATTTCTTTTATTTCTTTTGTTTCTTTGTTTCTTTATTTCTTTATTTCTTTATTTCTTTATTTCTTTATTTCTTTATTTCTTTATTTCTTTATTTCTTTATTTCTTTATTTCTTTATTTCTTTTATTTCTTTATTTCTTTATTTCTTTATTTCTTTATTTCTTTATTTCTTTATTTCTTTATTTCTTTATTTCTTTATTTCTTTATTTCTTTATTTCTTTGTTTCTTTATTTCTTTATTTCTTTATTTCTTTATTTCTTTATTTCTTTATTTCTTTATTTCTTTATTTCTTTATTTCTTTATTTCTTTATTTCTTTATTTCTTTATTTCTTTATTTCTTTATTTCTTTATTTCTTTATTTCTTTATTTCTTTATTTCTTTATTTCTTTGTTTCTTTATTTCTTTATTTCTTTATTTCTTTATTTCTTTATTTCTTTATTTCTTTATTTCTTTATTTTTTTTCTTTATTTCTTTATTTCTTTATTTCTTTATTTCTTTATTTCTTTATTTCTTTATTTTTGTTTCTTTATTTCTTTATTTCTTTATTTCTTTATTTCTTTATTTCTTTATTTCTTTATTTCTTTATTTCTTTATTTCTTTATTTCTTTGATTTCTTTATTTCTTTTGCTTTTTCTTTATTTCTTTATTTCTTTATTTCTTTATTTCTTTATTTCTTTATTTCTTTGTTCTTTGTTTCTTTATTTCTTTATTTCTTTATTTCTTTATTTCTGTATTTCTTTATTTCTTTATTTCTTTATTTCTTTATTTCTTTATTTCTTTATTTCTTTATTTCTTTATTTCTTTATTTCTTTATTTCTTTATTTCTTTATTTCTTTATTTCTTTATTTCTTTATTTCTTTATTTCTTTATTTCTTTATTTCTTTATTTCTTTATTTCTTTATTTCTTTTATTTCTTTATTTCTTTATTTCTTTATTTCTTTATTTCTTTATTTCTTTATTTCTTTTTTATTTCTTTATTTCTTTATTTCTTTATTTCTTTATTTCTTTATTTCTTTATTTCTTTATTTCTTTATTTCTTTATTTCTTTTCATTTCTTTATTTCTTTATTTCTTTATTTCTTTATTTCTTTATTTCTTTATTTCTTTATTTCTTTATTTCTTTATTTCTTTGTTTCTTTATTTCTTTATTTCTTTATTTCTTTATTTCTTTATTTCTTTATTTCTTTATTTCTTTATTTCTTTATTTCTTTATTTCTTTATTTCTTTATTTCTTTATTTCTTTATTTCTTTATTTCTTTATTTTCTTTATTTCTTTATTTCTTTGTTTCTTTATTTCTTTATTTCTTTATTTCTTTGTTTCTTTGTTTCTTTATTTCTTTATTTCTTTATTTCTTTATTTCTTTATTTCTTTATTTCTTTATTTCTTTATTTCTTTATTTCTTTATTTCTTTATTTCTTTATTTCTTTATTTCTTTATTTCTTTATTTCTTTCATTTCTTTATTTCTTTATTTCTTTATTTCTTTATTTCTTTATTTCTTTATTTCTTTATTTCTTTATTTCTTTATTTCTTTATTTCTTTATTTCTTTATTTCTTTATTTCTTTATTTCTTTTTTTCTTTATTTCTTTATTTCTTTATTTCTTTATTTCTTTATTTCTTTATTTCTTTATTTCTTTGTTTCTTTATTTCTTTATTTCTTTATTTCTTTTATTTCTTTATTTCTTTATTTCTTTATTTCTTTATTTCTTTGTTTCTTTATTTCTTTATTTCTTTGTTTCTTTATTTCTTTATTTCTTTATTTCTTTATTTCTTTATTTCTTTATTTCTTTATTTCTTTATTTCTTTATTTCTTTATTTCTTTATTTCTTTATTTCTTTATTTCTTTATTTCTTTTGTTTCTTTATTTCTTTATTTCTTTATTTCTTTATTTTTTTTGTTTCTTTATTTCTTTATTTCTTTATTTCTTTATTTCTTTATTTCTTTATTTCTTTATTTCTTTATTTCTTTATTTCTTTATTTCTTTATTTCTTTATTTCTTTATTTCTTTATTTCTTTATTTCTTTATTTCTTTATTTCTTTATTTCTTTATTTCTTTATTTCTTTATTTCTTTATTTCTTTATTTCTTTATTTCTTTATTTCTTTATTTCTTTATTTCTTTATTTCTTTATTTCTTTATTTCTTTATTTCTTCATTTCTTTATTTCTTTATTTCTTTATTTCTTTATTTCTTTTATTTCTTTATTTCTTTCATTTCTTTATTTCTTTGTTTCTTTATTTCTTTATTTCTTTATTTCTTTATTTCTTTATTTCTTTATTTCTTTATTTCTTTATTTCTTTATTTCTTTATTTCTTTATTTCTTTATTTCTTTATTTCTTTATTTCTTTATTTCTTTATTTCTTTATTTCTTTATTTCTTTATTTCTTTATTTCTTTATTTCTTTATTTCTTTATTTCTTTATTTCTTTATTTCTTTATTTCTTTATTTCTTTATTTCTTTATTTCTTTATTTCTTTGTTCTTTGTTTCTTTGTTTCTTTATTTCTTTATTTTTTATTTCTTTATTTCTTTGTTTCTTTATTTCTTTATTTCTTTATTTCTTTATATTTCTTTATTTCTTTATTTCTTTTTTTCTTTGTTTCTTTTTCTTTCATTTCTTTATTTCTTTCATTTCTTTATTTCTTTATTTCTTTGTTTCTTTATTTCTTTATTTCTTTATTTCTTTATTTCTTTATTTCTTTATTTCTTTATTTCTTTATTTCTTTATTTCTTTATTTCTTTTATTTCTTTATTTCTTTATTTCTTTATTTCTTTATTTCTTTGTTTCTTTATTTCTTTATTTCTTTATTTCTTTATTTCTTTATTTTCTTTATTTCTTTATTTCTTTATTTCTTTATTTCTTTATTTCTTTATTTCTTTATTCTTTATTTCTTTATTTCTTTATTTCTTTATTTTCTTTATTTCCTTTATTTCTTTATTTCTTTGTTTCTTTATTCTTTATTTCTTTGTTTCTTTGTTTTATTCATTTCTTTTTTTTCTTTATTTCTTTATTTCTTTATTTCTTTATTTCTTTATTTCTTTATTTCTTTATTTCTTTGATTTCTTTATTTCTTTATTTCTTTATTTCTTTATTTCTTTATTTCTTTATTTCTTTATTTCTTTATTTCTTTATTTTCTTTATTTCTTGTTTCTTTTATTTCTTTATTTCTTTGTTTCTTTTATTTTTTTGTTTTTCTTTATTCTTTATTTCTTTGTTTCTTTGTTTTCTTTTTTTCTTTATTTCTTTATTTCTTTATTTCTTTATTTCTTTGTTTCTTTATTTCTTTATTTCTTTATTTCTTTATTTCTTTATTTCTTTATTTCTTTATTTCTTTATTTCTTTGTTCTTTATTTCTTTATTTCTTTGATTTCTTTATTTCTTTTTGTTTCTTTTATTTCTTTATTTTTTTGTTCTTTCTTTCTTTGTTTCTTTTATTCTTTTATTTCTTTCATTTCTTTTATTTCTTTATTTCTTTATTTCTTTTTTTCTTTATTTTCTTTTATTCTTTATTTCTTTATTTCTTTCTTTCTTTATTTCTTTATTTCTTTATTTCTTTATTTCTTTGTTTTCTTTATTTTTTTATTTCTTTATTTCTTTATTTCTTTATTTCTTTATTTCTTTATTTCTTTATTTCTTTATTTTTCTTTATTTCTTTATTTCTTTATTTCTTTTTATTTCTTTATTTCTTTATTTCTTTATTTCTTTATTTCTTTATTTCTTTATTTCTTTATTTCTTTATTTCTTTATTTCTTTTATTTCTTTATTTCTTTATTTCTTTATTTCTTTATTTCTTTATTTCTTTATTTCTTTATTCTTTTATTTCTTTATTTCTTTATTTCTTTGTTTCTTTATTTCTTTATTTCTTTATTTCTTTATTTTATTTTATTTCATTTTATTTCTTTATTTCTTTATTCTTTTTCTTTTTTCTTTATTCTTTATTTCTTTATTTCATTTATTCCTTTATTTCTTTCATTTCTTTTATTTCTTTATTTCTTTATTTCTTTATTTCTTTATTTCTTTATTTCTTTATTTCTTTATTTCTTTTCTTTATTTCTTTATTTCTTTATTTCTTTATTTCTTTATTTCTTTATTTCTTTTATTTCTTTATTTCTTTATTTCTTTATTTCTTTATTTCTTTTATTTCTTTGTTTCATTTTTATTTCATTTATTTCTTTATTTCTTTCATTTCTTTATTTCTTTATTTCTTTATTTCTTTATTTCTTTATTTCCTTTTATTTCTTTATTTCTTTATTTCTTTATTTTCTTTATTTCTTTATTTCTTTTATTTCTTTATTTCTTTATTTCTTTTTATTTCTTTATTTCTTTATTTCTTTATTTCTTTATTTCTTTATTTCTTTATTTCTTTATTTCTTTATTTCTTTATTTCTTTATTTCTTTATTTCTTTATTTCTTTATTTCTTTGTTTCTTTATTTCTTTATTTTTATTTTATTTCTTTATTTCTTTATTTCTTTATTTCTTTATTTCTTTATTTCTTTATTTCTTTTTTCTTTATTTCTTTATTTCTTTATTTCTTTATTTCTTTATTTCTTTATTTCTTTATTTCTTTATTTCTTTATTTCTTTGTTTCTTTTATTTCTTTGTTCTTTCTTTCTTTATTTCTTTGTTTCTTTATTTCTTTATTTCTTTATTTCTTTATTTCTTTATTTCTTTTATTTCTTTATTTCTTTATTTCTTTATTTCTTTATTTTTTTTTTTCTTTTATTTCTTTATTTCTTTATTTTCTTTATTTCTTTGTTTCATTTTATTTCTTTATTTCTTTATTTCTTTTTATTTCTTTATTTCTTTATTTCTTTATTCTTTTTATTTCTTTATTTTATTCTTTATTTCTTTATTTTTTATTTCTTTATTTCTTTATTTCTTTATTTCTTTATTCTTTATTTCTTTATTTCTTTATTTCTTTATTTCTTTTTTTTTCTTTATTTCTTCATTTCTTTTTTCTTTTATTTCTTTGTTTCTTTATTTCTTTATTTCTTTATTTCTTTATTTCTTTATTTCTTTATTTCTTTATTTCTTTATTTCTTTATTTCTTTATTTCTTTATTTCTTTATTTCTTTATTTCTTTATTTCTTTTATTTCTTTATTTCTTTATTTCTTTGTTTCTTTATTTCTTTATTTCTTTATTTCTTTATTTCTTTATTTCTTTATTTCTTTATTTCTTTATTTCTTTATTTCTTTATTTCTTTATTTCTTTATTTCTTTATTTCTTTATTTCTTTATTTCTTTGTTTCTTTATTTCTTTATTTCTTTATTTCTTTATTTCTTTGTTTCTTTGTTCTTTATTTCTTTATTTCTTTATTTCTTTATTTCTTTATTTCTTTATTTCTTTATTTCTTTATTTCTTTATTTCTTTATTTCTTTATTTCTTTATTTCTTTGATTTCTTTATTTCTTTATTTCTTTATTTCTTTATTTCTTTATTTCTTTATTTCTTTATTTCTTTATTTCTTTATTTCTTTATTTCTTTATTTCTTTGTTTTTGTTTCTTTGTTTCTTTGTTTCTTTGTTTCTTTATTTCTTTATTTCTTTATTTCTTTATTTCTTTATTTCTTTATTTCTTTATTTCTTTATTTCTTTATTTCTTTATTTCTTTATTTCTTTATTTCTTTATTTCTTTATTTCTTTATTTCTTTATTTCTTTATTTCTTTATTTCTTTATTTCTTTGTTTCTTTGTTTCTTTGTTTCTTTATTTCTTTATTTTTTTTATTTCTTTATTTCTTTATTTCTTTATTTCTTTATTTCTTTATTTCTTTATTTCTTTATTTCTTTATTTCTTTATTTCTTTATTTCTTTATTTCTTTATTTCTTTATTTCTTTATTTCTTTATTTCTTTATTTCTTTATTTCTTTATTTCTTTATTTCTTTATTTCTTTATTTCTTTATTTCTTTATTTCTTTATTTCTTTATTTCTTTATTTCTTTATTTCTTTATTTCTTCATTTCTTTATTTCTTTATTTCTTTATTTCTTTATTTCTTTATTTCTTTATTTCTTTATTTCTTTATTTCTTTATTTCTTTATTTCTTTATTTCTTTATTTCTTTATTTCTTTATTTCTTTATTTCTTTATTTCTTTATTTCTTTATTTATTTATTTCTTTATTTCTTTATTTCTTTATTTCTTTATTTCTTTATTTCTTTATTTCTTTATTTCTTTATTTCTTTATTTCTTTATTTCTTTATTTCTTTATTTCTTTATTTCTTTATTTCTTTATTTCTTTATTTCTTTATTTCTTTATTTCTTTTCTTACTTTATTTCTTTTATTTCTTTATTTCTTTATTTCTTTATTTCTTTATTTCTTTATTTCTTTATTTCTTTATTTCTTTATTTCTTTATTTCTTTATTTCTTTCATTTCTTTATTTCTTTATTTCTTTATTTCTTTATTTCTTTATTTCTTTATTTCTTTATTTCTTTATTTCTTTATTTCTTTATTTCTTTATTTCTTTATTTCTTTATTTCTTTATTTCTTTGTTTCTTTATTTCTTTGTTTCTTTTATTTCCTTTTATTTCTTTATTTCTTTATTTCTTTTATTTCATTTTTATTTCTTTATTTCTTTATTTCTTTATTTCTTTATTTCTTTTTCTTTATTTCTTTGTTTCTTTATTTCTTATTTCTTTGTTTTTTATTTCATTTATTCTTTCTGATTCTTTATTTCTTTATTTCTTTATTTCTTTATTTTCTTTATTTCTTTATTTTATTATTTATTTCTTTATTTATTTTTTTTATTTATTTCTTTATTTCTTTATTTCATATTTCTTTATTTCTTTATTTCTTTATTTCTTTCTTTATTTATTTCTTTATTTCTATTTTATTTCTTTATTTCTTTATTCTTTTATTTCTTTATTTCTTTATTTCACTTTATTTCTTTATTTTCTTTTTTTCTTTGATTTCTTTATTTCTTTATTTCTTTATTTCTTTATTTCTTTATTTCTTTGTTCTTTATTTCTTTATTTCTTTATTTCTTGTTCTTTATTTCTTTGTTTCTTTTATTTCTTTATTTCTTTATTTCTTTATTTCTTTATTTCTTTATTTCTTTATTTCTTTATTTCTTTATTTCTTTTTTTCTTTATTTCTTTATTTCTTTATTTATTTGTTTCTTTATTTCTTTTTTCTTTCTTTATTTCTTTATTTCTTTATTTCTTTATTTCTTTATTCTTTATTTCTTTATTTCTTTTTATTTCTTTATTTCATTTATTTCTTCATTTCTTTATTTCTTTATTTCTTTATTTCTTTATTTCTTTATTTCTTTATTTCTTTATTTCTTTATTTCTTTATTTCTTTATTTCTTTATTTCTTTATTTCTTTATTTCTTTATTTCTTTATTTCTTTATTTCTCTATTTCTTTATTTCTTTATTTCTTTATTTCTTTATTTCTTTATTTCTTTATTTCTTTATTTCTTTATTTCTTTATTTCTTTATTTCTTTATTTCTTTATTTCTTTATTTCTTTATTTCTTTATTTCTTTATTTCTTTATTTCTTTATTTCTTTCTTTCTTTATTTCTTTATTTCTTTATTTCTTTATTTCTTTATTTCTTTATTTCTTTATTTCTTTATTTCTTTATTTCTTTATTTCTTTATTTCTTTTATTTCTTTGTTTCTTTTTTTCTTTATTTCTTTATTTCTTTGATTTCTTCATTTACTTTATTTCTTTGTTTCTTTATTTCTTTATTTCTTTATTTCTTTATTTCTTTATTTCTTTATTTCTTTATTTCTTTATTTCTTCATTTCTTTCTTTTCTTTATTTCTTTATTTCTTTATTTCCTTTTATTTCTTTATTTCTTTATTTCTTTATTTCTTTATTTCATTTCATTTCTTTATTTCTTTTTCTTTATTTCTTTATTTCTTTATTTCTTTTTTTCTTTATTTCTTTATTTCTTTATTTCTTTCTTTCTTTATTTCTTTATTTCTTTATTTCTTTATTTCTTTATTTCTTTCTTTCTCTTCATTTTATTTCTTTATTTCTTTGTTTCTTTGTTTCTTTATTTCTTTATTTCTTTATTTCTTTATTTCTTTATTTCTTTTTATTTCTTTCATTTCTTTATTTCTTTATTTCATTTATTTCTTTATTTCTTTTATTTCTTTCATTTCTTTATTTCTTTATTTCTTTATTTCTTTATTTCTTTATTTCTTTATTTCTTTATTTCTTTATTTCTTTATTTCTTTATTTCTTTATTTCTTTATTTCTTTATTTCTTTATTTCTTTATTTCTTTATTTCTTTATTTCATTATTTCTTTATTTCTTTATTTCTTTATTTCTTTATTTCTTTATTTCTTTATTTCTTTATTTCTTTATTTCTTTATTTCTTTATTTCTTTATTTCTTTATTTCTTTATTTCTTTATTTCTTTATTTCTTTCATTTCTTTATTTCTTTATTTCTTTATTTTTTATTTCATTTATTTCTTTATTTCTTTATTTCTTCATTTCTTTTATTTCTTTATTTCTTTATTTCTTTATTTCTTTATTTCTTTATTTCTTATTTCTTTATTCCTTTATTTCTTTCATTTCTTTATTTCTTTATTTCTTTCTATTTCTTTATTTCTTTATTTCTTTATTTCTTTATTTCTTTATTTCTTTATTTCTTTATTTCTTTATTTCTTTATTTTTTTATTTCTTTATTTCTTTATTTCTTTATTTCTTTATTTCTTTATTTCTTTATTTCTTTATTTCTTTATTTCTTTATTTCTTTATTTCTTTATTCCTTTATTTCTTTATTTCTTTATTTCTTTCATTTCTTTATTTCTTTATTTCTTTATTTCTTTATTTCTTTATTTCTTTATTTCTTTATTTCTTTATTTCTAACATTTCTTTATTTCTTTATTTCTTTATTTCTTTATTTCTTTATTTCTTTATTTCTTTATTTCTTTATTTCCTTTATTTCTTTATTTCTTTTTATTTTCTTTATTTCTTTATTTCTTTATTTCTTTATTTCTTTATTTCTTTATTTCTTTATTTCTTTATTTCTTTATTTCTTTATTTCTTTATTTCTTTATTTGTTTTTTTCTTTGTTTCTTTATTTCTTTGTTTCTTTGTTCTTTATTTCTTTTTTTTCTTTGTTTCTTTATTTCTTTGTTTCTTTATTTCTTTATTTCTTTTTCTTTATTTCTTTATTTCTTATATTTCTTTATTTCTTTATTTCTTTATTTCTTTATTTCTTTTATTTCTTTATTTCTTTATTTCTTTATTTCTTTATTTCTTTATTTCTTTTTATTTCTTTATTTCTTTGTTTACTTCATTTCTTTATTTCTTTATTTCTTTTTTTTTCTTTATCTTTGATTCATTAATTCTTTATTTCTTTGTTTCTTTATTTCTTTATTTCTTTATTTCTTTCATTTCTTTATTTCTTTATTTCTTTATTTCTTTTATTTCTTTTATTTCTTTATTTCTATTTCTTTATTTCTTTATTTCTTTATTTCTGTATTCTTTATTTCTTTATTTCTTTATTTCTTTATTTCTTTATTTCTTTATTTCTTTATTTCTTTATTTCTTTATTTCTTTATTTTTTTTATTTCTTTATTTCTTTATTCTTTTATTTTATTTCTTTATTTCTTTCATTTCTTTATTTCTTTATTTCATTGTTCTTTATTTCTTTATTCTCTTTATTTCTTTATTCTTTGTTTCTTTTTTTCTTTATTTCTTTGTTCTTTATTCTTTCATTTCTTTATTCTTTATTTCTTTGTTTCTTTATTTCTTTATTTCTTTTTTCTTTATTTCATTTTTCTTTGTTTCTTTTATTTCTTTATTTCTTTATTTCTTTATTTCTTTATTCTTTATTTCTTTATTTCTTTATTTCTTTATTTCTTTATTTCTTTATTTCTTTATTTCTTTATTTCTTTATTTCTTTCATTTCTTTATTTCTTTATTTCTTTATGTTCTTTATTTCTTTTTTCTTTGTTCTTTGTTTTTGTTCTTTGTTTCTTTATTTCTTTGTTCTTTATTTCTTTGTTTCTTTATTTCTTTATTTCTTTATTTCTTTATTTCTTTATTTCTTTGTTCTTTATTTCTTTATTTCTTTTTTCTTTATTTCTTTATTTCTTTATTTCTTTATTTCTTTATTTCTTTATTTCTTTATTTCTTTATTTCTTTATTTCTTTATTTCTTTATTTCTTTATTTCTTTATTTCTTTATTTTCTTTATTTCTTTATTTCTTTATTTCTTTATTTCTTTATTTTCATTTATTTCTTTATTTCTTTATTTCTTTATTTCTTTATTTCTTTATTTCTTTATTTCTTTATTTCTTTATTTCTTTATTTCTTTATTTTCTTTATTTCTTTATTTCTTTATTTCTTTATTTCTTTATTCTTTATTTCTTTATTTCTTTATTTCTTTATTTCTTTATTTCTTTATTTCTTTATTTCTTTATTTCTTTATTTCTTTATTCTTTATTTCTTTATTTCTTTATTTCTTTATTTCTTTATTTCTTTATTTCTTTATTTCTTTATTTCTTTATTTCTTTATTTCTTTATTTCTTTATTTCTTTATTTCTTTATTTCTTTATTTCTTTATTTCTTTATTTCTTTATTTCTTTATTTCTTTATTTCTTTATTTCTTTATTTCTTTATTTCTTTCTTTCTTTATTTTCTTTATTTCTTTATTTCTTTATTTCTTTATTTCTTATTTCTTTGTTTCTTTATTTCTTTATTTCTTTATTTCTTTATTTCTTTATTTCTTTATTTCTTTATTTCTTTATTTCTTTATTTCTTTATTTCTTTATTTCTTTATTTCTTTATTTCTTTATTTCTTTATTTCTTTATTTCTTTATTTCTTTATTTCTTTATTTCTTTATTTCTTTATTTCTTTATTTCTTTATTTCTTTGTTTCTTTATTTCTTTATTTCCTTTATTTCTTTGTTTCTTTATTTCTTTATTTTCTTTATTTCTTTTATTTCTTTATTTCTTTATTTCTTGTGTTTCTTTATTTCTTTATTTCTTATTTCTTTATTTCTTTATTTCTTTATTTCCTTTCATTTCTTTACTTTATTTCTTTATTTCTTTATTTCTTTATTTCTTTATTTCTTTATTTCTTTATTTCTTTATTTCTTTATTTCTTTATTTCTTTATTTCTTTATTACTTTATTTCTTTATTTCTTTATTTCTTTATTTCTTTATTTCTTTATTTCTTTATTTCTTTATTTCTTTATTTCTTTATTTCTTTATTTCTTTATTTCTTTATTTCTTTATTTCTTTATTTCTTTATTTCTTTATTTCTTTATTTCTTTATTTCTTTATTTCTTTATTTCTTTATTTCTTTATTTCTTTATTTCTTTATTTCTTTATTTCTTTATTTCTTTATTTCTTTGTTCTTTATTTCTTTATTCTTTATTTCTTTTTTCTTTATTTCTTTGTTTCTTTTGTTCCTTTATTTCTTTTTTTCTTTATTTCTTTATTTCTTTATTTCTTTATTTCTTTATTTCTTTATTTCTTTATTTCTTTATTTCTTTATTTCTTTATTTCTTTATTTCTTTATTTCTTTATTTCTTTATTTCCTTATTTCTTTATTTCTTTATTTCTTTATTTCTTTATTTCTTTATTTCTTTATTTCTTTATTTCTTTATTTCTTTTTCTTTATTTCTTTGTTTTCTTTCTTTATTTCTTTATTTCTTTATTTCTTTATTTCTTTATTTCTTTATTTCTTTATTTCTTTATTTCTTTATTTCTTTATTTCTTTATTTCTTTATTTCTTTATTTCTTTATTTTCTTCATTTCTTTATTTCTTTATTTCTTTATTTCTTTATTTCTTTATTTCTTTATTTCTTTATTTCTTTATTTCTTTATTTCTTTATTTCTTTATTTCTTTATTTCTTTATTTCTTTTCTTTATTTCTTTATTTCTTTATTTCTTTATTTCTTTATTTCTTTATTTCTTTAATTTCTTATTTCTTTATTTCTTTGTTTCTTTATTTCTTTATTCTTTTATTTCTTTATTTCTTATTTCTTTATTTCTTTATTTCTTCATTTCTTTATTTCTTTATTTCTTTATTTCTTTATTTCTTTATTTTCTTTATTTCTTTATTTCTTTTTTCTTTTCTTTGTTCTTTATTTCTTTATTTCTTTATTTCTTTGTTTCTTTGTTTCTTTGTTTTTTTTTTATTTCTTTATTTCTTTATTTCTTTATTTCTTTATTTCTTTATTTTTTATTTTTTGTTATTTCTTTTATTTCTTTTTTCTTTGTTTATTATTTCTTTATTTCTTTATTTCTTTTATTTCTTTATTTCTTTGTTTCTTTATTTCTTTATTTCTTTATTTTTATTTCTTTTATTTCTTTATTTCTTATTCTTTATTTCTTTATTTCTTTGTTGCTTTATTTATTTCTATTTCTTTATTTTCTTTATTTCTTTATTTTCTTTCTTTACTTTCTTTATTTCTTTATTTCTTTATTCTTTATTTTCTTTATTTCTAACATTTCTTTATTTCTTTATTTCTTTGTTTTTCTTTATTTCTTTATTTCTTTATTTTCTTTATTTCTTTATTCTTTATTTCTTTATTTCTTTATTTCTTTATTTCTTTTATTTCTTTATTTCTTTATTTCTTTATTTCTTCATTTCTTTATTTCTTTATTTCTTTATTTCTTTATTTCTTTATTTCTTTATTTCTTTATTTCTTTATTTCTTTATTTCTTTATTTCTTTATTTCTTTACTTCTTTATTTCTTTATTTCTTTATTTCTTTATTTCTTTATTTCTTTATTTCTTTATTTCTTTATTTCTTTATTTCTTTATTTCTTTATTTCTTTATTTCTTTATTTCTTTATTTCTTTATTTCTTTATTTCTTTATTTCTTTATTTCTTTATTTCTTTATTGCTTTATTTCTTTATTTCTTTATTTCTTTATTTCTTTATTTCTTTATTTCTTTATTTCTTTATTTCTTTATTTCTTTATTTCTTTATTTCTTTATTTCTTTATTTCTTTATTTCTTTATTTCTTTATTTCTTTATTCTTTATTTCTTTATTCTTTATTTTTCTTTATTTCTTTATTTCTTTATTTCTTTATTTCTTTTATTTCTTTATTTCTTTATTTCTTTATTTTCTTTATTTCTTTATTTCTTTATTTCTTTATTTCTTTATTTCTTTATTTCTTTATTTCTTTATTTCATTTATTTCTTTATTTCTTGATTTCTTTATTTCTTTTATTTCTGTTATTTCTTTATTTCTTTATTTCTTTATTTCTTTATTTCTTTATTTCTTTATTTCTTTATTTCTTTATTTCTTTATTTCTTTATTTCTTTATTCTTTATTTCTTCATTTCTTTATTTCATTTATTTCTTTATTTCTTTATTTCCTTTATTTCTTTATTTCTTTATTTCTTTATTTCTTTATTTCTTTATTTCTTTATTTCTTTATTTCTTTATTTCTTTATTTCTTTATTTCTTTATTTCTTTGTTTCTTTATTTCTTTATTTCTTTATTTCTTTATTTCTTTATTTCTTTATTTCTTTATTTCTTTATTTCTTTATTTCTTTATTTCTTTATTTCTTTATTTCTTTATTTCATTTATTTCTTTATTTCTTTATTTCTTTATTTCTTTATTTCTTTATTTCTTCTATTTCTTTATTTCTTTATTTCTTTATTTTCTTTATTTCTTTATTTCTCTTATTTCTTTATTTCTTTATTTCTTTATTTCTTTATTTCTTTATTTCTTTATTTCTTTATTTCTTTTATTTCTTTATTTCTTTGTTTCTTTATTTCTTTTCATTTCTTTATTTCTTTCATTTCTTTATTTCTTTATTTCTTTATTTCTTTATTTCTTTATTTCTTTATTTCTTTATTTCTTTATTTCTTTATTTCTTTATTTCTTTATTTCTTTATTTCTTTATTTCTTTATTTCTTTATTTCTTTATTTCTTGATTTCTTTATTTCTTTATTTCTTTATTTCTTTATTTCTTTATTTCTTTATTTCTTTATTTCTTTATTTCTTTATTTCTTTATTTCTTTATTTCTTTATTTCTTTATTTCTTTACTCTTTCTTTATTTCTTTATTTCTTTATTTCTTTATTTCTTTATTTCTTTATTTCTTTATTTCTTTATTTCTTTATTCCTTTGTATTTTATTTCTTTGTTTCTTTATTTCTTTATTTCTTTATTCTTTGTTCTTTATTTTATTTTTTTATTTCCTTTATTTCTTTATATTCTTTATTCTTTATTTCCTTTCTTTATTTCTTTATTTCTTTGTTCTTTATTTCTTTAATTCTTTATTTCTTTATTTCTTTATTTCTTTATTTCTTTATTTCTTTATTTCTTTATTTCTTTATTCTTTATTTCTTTTTTTCTTTATTCTTTTTTCTTTATTTCTTTATTTCTTTATTTCTTTATTTCTTTATTTCTTTATTTCTTTGTTCTTTATTTCTTTATTTCTTTATTTCTTTATTCTTTATTTCTTTCTTTCTTTATTTCTTTATTTCTTTCTTTCTTTATTTCTTTATTTCTTTATTTCTTTATTTCTTTATTTCTTTATTTCTTTATTTCTTTATTTTCTTTATTTCTTTGTTCTTTAATTTCTTTATTTCTTTATTTCTTTATTTCTTTTATTTCTTTATTTCTTTATTTCTTTATTTCTTTATTTCTTTATTTCTTTATTTCTTTATTTCTTTATTTCTTTATTTCTTTATTTCTTTATTTCTTTATTTCTTTATTTCTTTATTTTCTTTATTTCTTTATTCTTTATTTCTTTATTTCTTTATTTCTTTATTTCTTTATTTCTTTATTTCTTTATTTCTTTATTTCTTTATTTCTTTATTTCTTTATTTCTTTATTTCTTTGTTTCTTTTATTTCTTTATTTCTTTATTTCTTTATTTCTTTATTTCTTTATTTCTTTATTTCTTTATTTCTTTATTTCTTTATTTCTTTTTGTTCTTTATTTCTTTATTTCTTTATTTCTTTATTTCTTTATTTCTTTATTTCTTTATTTCTTTATTTCTTTATTTCTTTATTTCTTTATTTCTTTATTTCTTTATTTCTTTATTTCTTTATTTCTTTATTTCTTTATTTCTTTATTTCTTTATTTCTTTATTTCTTTGTTTCTTTATTTCTTTTATTTCTTTATTTCTTTATTTCTTTATTTCTTTGTTTCTTTATTTCTTTATTTCTTTGTTTCTTTTTCTTTGTTTCTTTGTTCTTTTTTTTCTTTATTTCTTTATTTCTTTATTTCTTTGTTTTCTTTATTTTCTTTCTTTCTTTTTTTTCGTTATTTCTTTATTTCTTTATTTCTTTATTTTTCTTTATTTTCTTTATTTCTTTATTTCTTTATTTCTTTATTTCTTTATTTCTTTATTTCTTTGTTTCTTTATTTCTTTGTTCTTTTATTTCTTTATTTCTTTATTTCTTTATTTCTTTATTTCTTTATTTCTTTCTTCTTTATTTCTTTATTTCTTTATTTCTTTATTTCTTTATTTCTTTTATTTTTATTCTTTATTTCTTTATTCTTTATTTCTTTATTCTTTATTTTTGTTCTTTATTTCTTTATTTCTTTATTTCTTGATTCTTTGATTTCTTTTATTTCTTTATTTCTTTATTTCTTTATTTCTTTATTTCTTTATTTCTTTATTCTTTCTTCTTTATTTCTTTATTTCTTTGTTCTTTATTTCTTTATTTCTTTATTTTTTTTTCTTTTTTATTCTTTTATTTCTTTATTTCTTTTATTTTATTTCTTTATTTCTTTATTTCTTTATTTCTTTATTTCATTTCTTTATTTCTTTATTTCTTTATTTCTTTATTTTATTGTCTTTATTTTCTTTATTTCTTTATTTCATTTATTTCTTTCATTTCTTTATTTCTTTATTTCTTTATTTCTTTATTTCTTTTTTCTTTATTTCTTTATTTCTTTGTTCTTTATTTCTTTATTTCTTTTTTCTTTATTTCTTTATTTCTTTATTTCTTTATTTCTTTATTTCTTTATTTCTTTATTTCTTTATTTCTTTATTTTATTTCTTTATTTCTTTATTTCTTTATTTCTTTATTTCTTTATTTCTTTATTTCTTTATTTCTTTATTTCTTTATTTCTTTATTTCTTTATTTCTTTATTTCTTTATTTCCTTTATTTCTTTATTTCTTTATTTTCTTTAGTTCTTTATTTCTTTATTTTCTTTATTTCTTTATTTCTTTATTTCTTTATTTCTTTATTTCTTTTATTTCTTTATTTCTTTATTTCTTTAATTTCTTTATTTCTTTATTTTCTTTATTTCTTTATTTCTTTATTTCTTTATTTCTTTATTTCTTTATTTCTTTATTTTCTTTGTTTCATTTTATTCTTGCTTTATTTCTTTATTTCTTTATTTCTTTATTTCTTTATTTCTTTATTTCTTTATTTCTTTATTTCTTTATTTTATTTTATTTTCTTTCATTTCTTTATTTCTTCTTTATTTCTTTTATTTCTTTATTTCTTTATTTGCTTCATTTCTTTATTTCTTTATTTCTTTATTTCTTTATTTCTTTGTTTCTTTATTTTCTTTTTATTCTTTGTTTCTTTTTTCTTTATTTCTTTATTTCTTTTATTTCTTTATTTCCTTTATTTCTTTATTTCTTTATTTCTTTTTTTCTTTATTCTTTATTTCTTTATTTCTTTATTTCTTTATTTCTTTATTTCTTTATTTCTTATTTCTTTATTTCTTTATTTCTTTATTTCTTTATTTCTTTATTTCTTTATTTCATTTTATTTCTTTATTTTATTTCCTTTATTTCTTTATTTCTTTATTTCTTTGTTTCTTTGTTTCATTTTATTTCTTTGTTTCTTTATTTTCTTTGTTCTTTATTTCTTTTTATTCTATTTCTTTATTTCTTTATTTCTTTATTTCTTTATTTCTTTATTTCTTTATTTCTTTATTTCTTTATTTCTTTTATTTCTTTATTTCTTTATTTCTTTATTTCTTTATTTCTTTATTTCTTTATTTCTTTATTTCTTTATTTCTTATTTTTATTTCTTTATTTCTTTATTTCTTTTATTTCTTTATTTCTTTATTTCTTTATTTCTTTATTTCTTTATTTCTTTATTTCTTTATTTCTTTATTTCTTTATTTCTTTATTTTTTATTTTTTATTTCTTTATTTCTTTATTTCTTTATTTCTTTATTTCTTTATTTCTTTATTTTTTTATTTCTTTATTTCTTTATTTCTTTATTTCTTTATTTCTTTATTTCTTTATTTCTTTATTTCTTATTTTTATTTCTTTATTTCTTTATTCTTTATTTCTTTATTTCTTTTTATTTCTTTTTATTTCTTTATTTCTTTATTTCTTTATTTCTTTTATTTCTTTATTTTTTATTTTATTTCATTTTATTTCTTTATTTCTTTATTTCTTTATTTCTTTATTTCTTTTATTTCTTTATTTTTCTTTATTTCTTTATTTCTTTATTTCTTTATTTCTTTATTTCTTTATTTCTTTTATTTCTTTATTTCTTTATTTTTTATTTCTTTATTTCTTTATTTCTTTATTTCTTTATTTCTTTATTTCTTTATTTCTTTATTTTTTATTTCTTTATTTCTTTATTTCTTTATTTCTTTATTTCTTTTTTTTTTATTTCTTTATTTCTTTATTTCTTTATTTCTTTATTTCTTTATTTCTTTATTTCTTTATTTCTTTATTTCTTTATTTCTTTATTTCTTTATTTCTTTATTTCTTTATTTCTTTATTTCTTTATTTCTTTTATTTCTTTATTTCTTTTATTTCTTTATTTTCTTTATTTCTTTATTTCTTTATTTCTTTATTTCTTTATTTCTTATTTTATTTTTTCTTTGTTTCTTTATTTTCTTTATTTCTTTATTTCTTTATTTCTTTATTTCTTTATTTCTTTTATTCTTTATTTCTCTTTATTTCTTTATTTCTTTATTTCTTTATTTCTTTATTTCTTTATTTCTTTTATTTCTTTATTTCTTTATTTCTTTATTTCTTTTTTTCTTTATTTCTTTATTTCTTTATTTCTTTATTTCTTTATTTCTTTATTTCTTTATTTTATTTGTTTTATTTTATTTTATTTTTTTTTTCTTTGTTCTTTATTTCTTTATTTTCTTTATTTCTTTATTTCTTTATTTCTTTATTTCTTTATTTCTTTATTTCTTTATTTCTTTATTTCTTTATTTCTTTATTTCTTTATTTCTTTATTTCTTTATTTCTTTATTTCTTTATTTCTTTATTTCTTTATTTCTTTATTTTCTTTATTTCTTTATTTCTTTATTTCTTTATTTCTTTTATTTCTTTATTTCTTTATTTCTTTATTTCTTTATTTCTTTATTTCTTTATTTCTTTATTTCTTTATTTCTTTATTTCTTTATTTCTTTATTTCTTTATTTCTTTATTTCTTTATTTCTTTATTTCTTTATTTCTTTATTTCTTTATTTCTTTATTTCTTTATTTCTTTATTTCTTTATTTCTTTATTTCTTTATTTCTTTATTTCTTTATTTCTTTATTTCTTTATTTCTTTATTTCTTTTTATTTTTATTTCTTTATTTCTTTATTTCTTTATTTCTTTATTTCTTTATTTCTTTATTTCTTTATTTCTTTATTTCTTTATTTCTTATTTCTTTATTTCTTTATTTCTTTATTTCTTTATTTCTTTATTTCTTTATTTCTTTATTTCTTTGTTTCTTTATTTCTTTATTTCTTTATTTCTTTATTTCTTTATTTCTTTATTTCTTTATTTCTTTATTTCTTTATTTCTTTATTTCTTTATTTCTTTATTTCTTTATTTCTTTATTTCTTTATTTCTTTATTTTCTTTATTTCTTTATTTCTTTATTTCTTTATTTCTTTATTTCTTTATTTCTTTATTTCTTTATTTCTTTATTTCTTTATTTCTTTATTTCTTTATTTCTTTTTTTTTTTTTTCTTTATTTCTTTTTTATTTCTTTATTTCTTTATTTCTTTATTTCTTTATTTCTTTATTTCTTTATTTCTTTATTTCTTTATTTTCTTTATTTCTTTATTTCTTTATTTCTTTATTTCTTTATTTCTTTATTTCTTTATTTCTTTATTTCCTTTATTTCTTTATTTCTTTATTTCTTTATTTCTTTATTTCTTTATTTCTTTTATTTCTTTATTTCTTTATTTCTTTATTTCTTTATTTCTTTATTTCTTTATTTCTTTATTTTCTTTATTTCTTTATTTCTTTATTTCTTTATTTCTTTATTTCTTTATTTCTTTATTTCTTTATTTCTTTATTTCTTTATTTCTTTATTTCTTTATTTCTTTATTTCTTTATTTCTTTATTTCTTTATTTCTTTATTTCTTTATTTCTTTATTTCTTTATTTCTTTATTTCTTTATTTCTTTATTTTTTATTTCTTTATTTCTTTATTTCTTTATTTCTTTATTTCTTTATTTCTTTATTTCTTTATTTCTTTATTTCTTTATTTCTTTATTTCTTTATTTCTTTATTTCTTTATTTCTTTATTTCTTTATTTCTTTTATTTCTTTATTTCTTTATTTCTTTATTTCTTTATTTCTTTATTTCTTTATTTCTTTATTTTTTTTTTATTTCTTTATTTCTTTATTTCTTTATTTCTTTATTTCTTTATTTCTTTATTTCTTTATTTCTTTATTTCTTTATTTCTTTTTTCTTTATTTCTTTATTTCTTTATTTCTTTATTTCTTTATTTCTTTATTTCTTTATTTCTTTATTTCTTTATTTCTTTATTTCTTTATTTCTTTATTTCTTTATTTCTTTATTTTTTATTTCTTTATTTCTTTATTTCTTTATTTCTTTATTTCTTTATTTCTTTATTTCTTTATTTCTTTATTTCTTTATTTTTATTTCTTTATTTCTTTATTTCTTTATTTCTTTATTTCTTTATTTCTTTATTTCTTTATTTCTTTATTTCTTTATTTCTTTATTTCTTTATTTCTTTATTTCTTTATTTCTTTATTTCTTTTTTTTTATTTCTTTATTTCTTTATTTCTTTATTTCTTTATTTCTTTATTTCTTTATTTCTTTATTTCTTTATTTCTTTATTTCTTTATTTCTTTATTTCTTTATTTCTTTATTTCTTTATTTCTTTATTTCCTTTATTTCTTTATTTCTTTATTTCTTTATTTCTTTATTTCTTTATTTCTTTATTTCTTTATTTCTTTATTTCTTTATTTCTTTATTTCTTTATTTCTTTATTTCTTTATTTCTTTATTTCTTTATTTCTTTATTTCTTTATTTCTTTTATTTCTTTATTTCTTTATTTCTTTATTTCTTTATTTCTTTATTTCTTTATTTCTTTATTTCTTTATTTCTTTATTTCTTTATTTCTTTATTTCTTTATTTCTTTATTTCTTTATTTTTATTTTTATTCTTTATTTCCTTTATTTCTTTATTTCTTTATTTCTTTATTTCTTTATTTCTTTATTTCTTTATTTCTTTATTTCTTTATTTCTTTATTTCTTTATTTCTTTATTTCTTTATTTCTTTATTTCTTTATTTCTTTATTTCTTTATTTCTTTATTTCTTTATTTCTTTATTTCTTTATTTCTTTATTTCTTTATTTCTTTATTTCTTTTATTTCTTTATTTCTTTATTTCTTTATTTCTTTATTTCTTTATTTCTTTATTTCTTTATTTCTTTATTTCTTTATTTCTTTATTTCTTTATTTCTTTATTTCTTTATTTCTTTATTTCTTTATTTCTTTATTTCTTTATTTCTTTATTTCTTTATTTCTTTATTTCTTTATTTCTTTATTTCTTTATTTTTTATTTCTTTATTTCTTTATTTCTTTATTTCTTTATTTCTTTATTTCTTTATTTCTTTATTTCTTTATTTCTTTATTTCTTTATTTCTTTTATTTCTTTATTTCTTTATTTCTTTATTTCTTTATTTCTTTATTTCTTTATTTCTTTATTTCTTTATTTCTTTATTTCTTTATTTCTTTATTTCTTTATTTCTTTATTTCTTTATTTCTTTATTTCTTTATTTCTTTTTTATTTCTTTATTTCTTTATTTCTTTTTTTTATTTCTTTATTTCTTTATTTCTTTATTTCTTTATTTCTTTATTTCTTTATTTCTTTATTTCTTTATTTCTTTATTTCTTTATTTCTTTATTTCTTTATTTCTTTATTTCTTTATTTCTTTATTTCTTTATTTCTTTATTTCTTTATTTCTTTATTTCTTTATTTTTTTTTATTTCTTTATTTCTTTATTTCTTTATTTCTTTATTTCTTTATTTCTTTATTTCTTTATTTCTTTATTTCTTTATTTCTTTATTTCTTTATTTCTTTATTTCTTTATTTCTTTATTTCTTTATTTCTTTATTTCTTTAAGCGCATTCTGGTAAGCGCATTTTCCTATCTATTTCATGTTTACTTATTTTCTTTTCCCCCAAAGCTTGGCCCAGGATTGCAGAGTTGACCTCTCCTGCCTTTGGGGCCGGGGTCAATGACCCTGTTCGGCTCATCGCTTTTTTGCGTCGTTCTGCATATAGTTGGCAAGTGGTTTGTTTCCCTGCGACCCCGGTTTTCATTTATATCTCTCATTTCAGATTGCCGGATCATCCGTAGTGCATTTCATATGTCTGTATTTTCCTTTTTTTTTTTTTAATTGTGGCCGTTTATGTGTGTGCGCGTCATTTTCGTGTTTTTCCGGCTTGGCATGCTAATTAATTTAACTGCGGCCGTTTATGTGTGCGCAGTATTTTCGTGGTTTTTCCGGCTTGGCATGCTACGGTAGAACTCTCGAGCTGTACCGTCTCCCCTCTTTCCTCGGGAAACAAAGATCTGGTCGTGGTCTTCCTCGATTCGTACAGAGTCTGCCGACGCTACGGATTGTTGTTGGCCTGCGGTCTTTTCGGTTTCTTGTCCTGTACATCACCTTATTCTTCGCGGCGTATTAACGGATGACTCTGGCTTCATGCCCGACGCAGAATCTGTTTGCCTTGTTGTTCTATATAGACTCTGGTACTTGTGACCAACGATATAGTCCGCCCTTTTTGTCGTTGAATGCTCGTGTCTTCCTGCGGTCTATATAGACTCTGGCTTATGCCCGACGCTATAGTCTGTACTTTTTGTCGTTGCATGCTCGTGCTATCCTGCGGTCTATAAGACTCTGACTTATGCCCGACGATATAGTCCGCCCTTTTGTCGTTGAATGCTCGTGTCTTCCTGCGGTCTATATAGACTCTGGCTTATGCCCGACGCTATAGTCTGTACTTTTGTCGTTGCATGCTCGTGCTATCCTGCGGTCTATATAGACTCTGACTTATGCCCGACGCTATAGTCCGCACTTTTTGTCGTTGCATGCCCGTGTTGTCCTTGCTTGTCTGTACCGAGGTCTTGTGTTTGTTGCTTAAGATCACTGACGTGGACGGTTCGTTCTTTTGTGTATCCTTGTGGCGGATTCTACAAATGACTGGTGAGACGAAGTCTATTACCGTGTACGGTCCGTCACATCTCGGCGCTAGCTTTGCCGCGAAACCCTCGGCTGCCTTTGACATATTATGGTCCTTCGCCCAGACCGTGTCCCCTCTTATTGGATTCCATTGCCTCCTTCGTAGATTGTAATGCCTGGCTTGGTCCTGAGCAGCTTTCTCCATGTTCCGGCGCACAATTTCGAAGATCTCCTTCATCTTATTGGCCTTATCCTCAGGCGTTTCCGTCTGCTTTCCCTGTGCCGATGGTTTCCCTGTCGTACAGGGCGCTGGGCAGTCGAGGCTCTCGAGCCTGCGTGAGGAAACACGGGAAGTACCCTGTCGATTCCGACGTACTTGAGTTTACCGCTAGCATAATCTCCGACCACTTCTCGTCCCAATTTCTCTGGTTCTGTCCCGCAAACTGCGCTATCATGGTTTTAACTGTTCGGTTTGCTCTTTCCGTCGGATTATCCTGCGGTGAAAATGGTGCTGTGAATTGTTGCCTAATGCCCATTTCGCTGAGGAATTTTTTGAATGCGCGGCTGGCAAACTGAACTCCATTGTCCGTTATTACCACCTTCGGGACTCCGAACCTAGCGATGACTCTTTCGCCTTTTGAAGTGTTTCTGCCGTTGCTGCTCGCAGTGGCACCAATTCTGTCCACTTTGAGAACCTATCTATCAGCACTAGCAGCATCTGGTTGCCATGCTTCGACCTGGGCAAAGGTCCCACAAAGTCTGCACATACCGTTGCCCATGGTTCTTCGGGTATTTGCGTCAGCATTTTCCCGGCTGCCTGCATCTGGTTGGGCTTGTACTTGAGGCATGTCTCGCATTTCCGTACGTGTGCTCAGGCGTCCCTATGCAGTCCTGGCCAGTAATATCGAGCCGCCAGCCTTGCAATCGTTTTCTGACTTCCCACGTGTCCAGCAGCTGGTGAGTCGTGATTCTCCTTCAGGACTGTTTCCCTCAGCCCCCGTGGGACACAGAGCTTCCATGCTGCCACGTCTTCGCTGCCTGCTCTGTGCGGGATATGCCTGTACAACGCGTCTCCCTCCATGATGTAGTCCGGAAACTTCTGTGGCTACGCCCAAGTATTGACTCAGCTCCCGGATGGTTGTGGGTGGTTCCAGCTCGGCTATGGCTGCTACTTTTTCGGGATCAGTGATTCCTTGGTTCGTAACGCGGTGTCCCAGGTATAGCAGTTCGCTTCTGAAGAAATGACATTTTTCGGGATTTATCTTGAGGTTTGCCTGTTTAAGGCGTTGGAAAACTTCTCTCAGGTTCCTTCTGTGTTCTTCCAGTGTGCGTCCGATCACGATGATGACGTCTTGGTATGCAAACACGTGTGGTGACATCTCCGGTCCAATAACCTGGTCCAGTGCTCTCTGGAAAGTCGCCGAGGGCGGAGTGTAAGCCAAATGGCATTACTTTCCACTGGAAAAGCCATTTTCCTGGCACTGTGAATGCCGTGAATGGCCTGCTATTTTCTTCCAAAGGGATTTGCCAGTATCCATCTTTCAAATCTAGACTGCTTATGTATCTCGCCTCCCTCAACTGGTCCAATATGTAATTTATCCTTGGCATCGGATAAGCATCTTTGATGGATTTGGCATTGATCTGTCTAAAGTCGACACAAAGCCTCCAATGACCTGTCTTTTTCTTCACCATAACAATCGGGGAGCTGTACGGACTTCTCGAGTGTTCTATGCATCCCTTCTCCAGCAACTCGTCGACTTTCGCATTGATTTCCCCTTGAACCTTTGGATTTTTCGGGTAGTATCTCTGTTTGATTGGTTTGTCGTCCTTCATGGTGATTCGGTGCTCGGCTATGTTGGATGTTCCATTCATTGTTCAAAATTCCGCGAGCTCCTGCTCTAGGAATTTTTCAACATCGCATTCTTCAGAGGTGGTTTGCAGCACTGCCACGGACAATTTCTCCTCGAGCCATCCGTTGTGTCTTCTCCTGTCTGGGATCACCACTGTATGTCCAGCACACTTAATTTCGGCACCGTCTCCTATGAGGAGTCCTAGCACCAAGTCTACCACTCCCGGTAGGATCAGCAGGCTCATGGGCAATCGCTTATTGCCGAACTCGATCTCTACCTCGAGCTGTATGCTTTATTCCGCTGCCCCTGCCATCTGCCAACCTAACTTGCTTTCTCGTCCTCGTAATCTTTCCGTCAGCAGCCAGTATATCCGCCAGCTCCTCGCTTATAAAGCTTGCTGTTGCCCCGGTGTCGATTGTGGCTTTGTGTGAGGTTCCTCCAATCGTTACCGCTGCGGATAACTGCTGCCCTTCTTCGATCAATTTGCCAGTTAGTTTGGAGAGACAACAACTTGCGACCCCTGCTCACCTCTCTGCGGGATCGCTGGCCATTTCCCGATCTCTGGCAGCACTCTACGCTCCTAACACCCACCTTGCCGCAAGTCCAGCAGAAAGCAGCCTCTGGTTTTGGCATCCTCTTGCCCAATGTCCGTGACCGCCACACTGTGTACATGCTTCGTGTGGGTTCACGATGTGTGTCTGTGACCTGTGGGCTCTTGGTGCTGCGCTCTGGTGGTTGTAGGTGTTTGGAGTCCATTGGCTCGGTCCGTCGATGGGTGCTTGGTGTCCGCCTTCTTCTTCGCACCTTTTACACGTGACTTGCTGTTTCTCGAGTTCTTCATACTCGTCAGCCAGCACCATTAAAAACTCTAGATCGTCTATCTTATACGTCCTCAGGGAAATCCTCACATCAGGCGTGCAGTTTTCCTTTATCAGCTCGAGAGTTTCCTTTAGAGAGTAGCCGAGTGGTCTCATCAAGGTCAGCATGTCGACCATATAGTATTTGAACGACTCTCCGAAACCCTGTTTTCTTTGTTTGACTTGATCTGCGAGCTTTGAGAAGAATCCTCTTGGCAGGAAATAATTTTGGAAACTGTCGCTGAACTCTCCCCATGTCCTCCCGTGTTTATTGTTTGAAATAAACCACTTTAGGGCCTTGCCTTGCAGCAATTTTGGCATGGCTCGGGGAATGAGGTTCAGGTTCAAACCGTATGTGTTTGCTGACCATTCCACTTGTTTACAGAAACTCTAGTGGTTTCTCCGTGCCGTCAAACTTGAACGACCATTCCCTGACTTGCTTTGCGACTTTTGCGTAGTCTGGTGCGCTAGGCCTTTGCTGTTCTGGTCTTCTTTCTTGACTTGGGCCCCTGGATCTTCCTGCCTCCTTCATGCTATCCACGCCCAGGCTAGCTATGAGCTATTCGGCGTCTGGGACTTGCAACTTGCCGCTTGAACCTGGTTTGTCGTATATTTCCTCCAGCTCAGCCCAATTTTCCGCCATTCCTGGGTCGTTTTGTGTTTTCGTAACATACTCTGCAATGGCTTTTTGCATGTCGTCCGACCTGCCCTCCAGGATGATGCCAAGCTTAGCTGCCACCTTTGGGAAATCCTCTTTCTTGAGGAGATAGATCCAATTTTTCCCCATTTCTGTTTATTGCTGTATTTTCACTGTCAAGACAATCACGTTGAGTGCCAGATGTAACGAACTGATTTTCTTTATTATCTGCTCGCTACGAATGTCGTGCGGCTAGCTCAGAAGATGTAAGTGTTCGTCCCACCAAATTTATATATACGTGAACGCCCTGTTGCTCAGTGCACAGAAAGATTGGGAGTATACAGTGATCTTTTATTCGCCGACTTGACCCTCGGCCTGGATAGTATATTGATAATGTAGAACTATGTTCTGCCGTCGTCTCCTTCCCACGTCGAACGTCTCGATGGATCGTGTTGGCTGCGAAGCGGTGTCTCCCTTGCCGGTTTCGCTTGCGATGTCTTCTGCTACCTTTGGCTCGGCGGGGTTACAGGGATTAGGGATGCGTCACCGTTCCTAGACTAGGGAACGCAGCCGCAGCCTCCTGTCCCTTGCTCTGTCAACCTCCAAATAGAGGTCTTGTTTCCTTGATGACTCCGCACGGCTTTATTTGCTCCTTCACGTTGTTTCACTGGTTACTGGCTCACTTGTTGACTGTTATTTGTTGACTTGGTAGAAATCGACTGATCCAGCTTCCTGCACTCGGCCGGTTTATATAGGTCTCCATTTACCGCTAGTTATCGGCGTCTCCTTGCCTCTTGGTCCAAAGTCCACGGTTTTACCGTTCGACCTATCGACCTCTGCGCACGGCACCAATATCAGGGTCCAAAGTCCGGTGCCGTCCCGTTACTTCCTTCTGCACACGTCCCTTCGCCGCTCTCTTCTATTGCTGTCCCTCTCGGACTCTGCCTTCCCTTGTCTGGTGCTCAGTGCACCACTCTCTCTCGCCGTACTACCGTTACTACGGGAGAATTCGCCACTGCTTGCATGCGCTTACTCTGCTTGCTTCTTAAATTGTGGAAAGTTATTCAACTTCTCACAAGAAAATAAGAAATAAAGAAATAAAGAAATAACGAAATAAAGAAATAAAGAAATAAAAGAAATAAAGAAATAAAGAAATAAAGAAATAAAGAAATAAAGAAATAAAGAAATAAAAATAAAGAAATAAAGAAATAAAAGAAATAAAGAAATAAAGAAATAAAGAAATAAAAGAAATAAAGAAATAAAAATAATAAAGAAATAAAGAAATAAAGAAATAAAGAAATAAAGAAATAAAGAAATAAAGAAATAAAGAAATAAAGAAATAAAGAAATAAAAATAAAAATAAAGAAATAAAGAAATAAAGAAATAAAGAAATAAAGAAATAAAGAAATAAAGAAATAAAAGAAATAAAGAAATAAAGAAATAAAGAAATAAAGAAATAAAGAAATAAAAGAAATAAAGAAATAAAGAAATAAAGAAATAAAGAAATAAAGAAATAAAGAAATAAAGAAATAAAGAAATAAAGAAATAAAGAAATAAAAATAAAGAAATAAAGAAATAAAGAAATAAAAGAAATAAAGAAATAAAGAAATAAAGAAATAAAAGAAATAAAGAAATAAAGAAATAAAGAAATAAAGAAATAAAGAAATAAAGAAATAAAAATAAAGAAATAAAGAAATAAAGAAATAAAGAAATAAAGAAATAAAGAAATAAAGAAATAAAGAAATAAAGAAATAAAGAAATAAAGAAATAAAGAAATAAAGAAATAAAGAAATAAAGAAATAAAAGAAATAAAAATAAAGAAATAAAGAAATAAAGAAATAAAGAAATAAAAGAAATAAAGAAATAAAGAAATAAAGAAATAAAGAAATAAAGAAATAAAGAAATAAAGAAATAAAGAAATAAAAGAAATAAAGAAATAAAGAAATAAAGAAATAAAGAAATAAAAAAAATAAAGAAATAAAGAAATAAAGAAATAAAGAAATAAAAGAAATAAAGAAATAAAGAAATAAAGAAATAAAGAAATAAATAAAAAATAAAGAAATAAAGAAATAAAGAAATAAAGAAATAAAAAAAAGAAATAAAGAAATAAAAGAAATAAAGAAATAAAAGAAATAAAGAAATAAAGAAATAAAGAAATAAAAAGAAATAAAGAAATAAAGAAATAAAGAAATAAAGAAATAAAAGAAATAAAGAAATAAAGAAATAAAGAAATAAAATAAAAAGAAATAAAAGAAATAAAGAAATAAAGAAATAAAGAAATAAAAAGAAATAAAGAAATAAAGAAATAAAGAAATAAAGAAATAAGAAATAAAGAAATAAAAGAAATAAAGAAATAAAGAAATAAAGAAATAAAGAAATAAAGAAATAAAGAAATATTATTTATTTATTTCTTTATTTCTTTATTTCTTTATTTCTTTTATTTCTTTATTTCTTTATTTCTTTATTTCTTTATTTCTTTTTCTTTATTTCTTTATTTCTTTATTTCTTTATTTCTTATTTCTTTATTTCTTTATTTCTTTTATTTCTTTATTTCTTTATTTCTTTATTTCTTTATTTTTTATTTCTTTATTTCTTTATTTCTTTTATTTCTTTATTTTTATTTCTTTATTTCTTTATTTCTTTATTTCTTTATTTCTTTATTATTTCTTTATTTCTTTTATTTCTTTATTTCTTTATTTCTTTTTTATTTTTTATTTCTTTATTTCTTTATTTCTTTATTTTATTTCTTTATTTCTTTATTTCTTTTTATTTCTTTATTTCTTTATTTCTTTATTTCTTTATTTCTTTATTTCTTTATTTCTTTATTTCTTTATTTCTTTATTTCTTTATTTCTTTATTTCTTTATTTCTTTATTTCTTTATTTCTTTATTTCTTTATTTCTTTATTTCTTTATTTCTTTATTTCTTTATTTCTTTATTTCTTTATTTCTTTATTTCTTTATTTCTTTATTTCTTTATTTCTTTATTTCTTTATTTCTTTTTTATTTCTTTTATTTCTTTATTTCTTTATTTCTTTATTTCTTTATTTCTTTATTTCTTTATTTCTTTATTTCTTTTCTTATTTCTTTATTTCTTTATTTCTTTATTTCTTTATTTCTTTATTTCTTTTATTTCTTTATTTCTTTATTTCTTTATTTCTTTATTTCTTTATTTCTTTATTTCTTTATTTCTTTATTTCTTTATTTCTTTATTTCTTTTCTTTATTTCTTTATTTCTTTATTTCTTTATTTCTTTATTTCTTTATTTCTTTATTTCTTTATTTCTTTATTTCTTTATTTCTTTATTTCTTTATTTCTTTATTTCTTTATTTCTTTATTTCTTTATTTCTTTATTTCTTTATTTCTTTATTTCTTTTATTTCTTTATTTCTTTATTTCTTTATTTCTTTATTTCTTTATTTCTTTATTTCTTTATTTCTTTATTTCTTTATTTCTTTATTTCTTTATTTCTTTATTTCTTTATTTCTTTATTTCTTTATTTCTTTATTTCTTTATTTCTTTATTTCTTTATTTCTTTATTTCTTTATTTCTTTATTTCTTTATTTCTTTATTTCTTTATTTCTTTATTTTTACTTTATTTCTTTATTTCTTTATTTTCTTTATTTCTTTATTTCTTTATTTCTTTATTTCTTTATTTCTTTATTTCTTTATTTCTTTATTTCTTTATTTCTTTATTTCTTTATTTCTTTATTTCTTTATTTCTTTATTTCTTTATTTCTTTATTTCTTTATTTCTTTATTTCTTTATTTCTTTATTTCTTTATTTCTTTATTTCTTTATTTCTTTATTTCTTTATTTCTTTATTTCTTTATTTCTTTATTTCTTTATTTCTTTATTTCTTTATTTCTTTATTTCTTTATTTCTTTATTTCTTTATTTCTTTATTTCTTTATTTCTTTATTTCTTTATTTCTTTATTTCTTTATTTCTTTATTTCTTTATTTCTTTATTTCTTTATTTCTTTATTTCTTTATTTCTTTATTTCTTTATTTCTTTATTTCTTTATTTCTTTATTTCTTTATTTCTTTATTTCTTTATTTCTTTATTTCTTTATTTCTTTATTTCTTTATTTCTTTATTTCTTTATTTCTTTATTTCTTTATTTCTTTATTTCTTTATTTCTTTATTTTTATTTCTTTATTTCTTTATTTCTTTATTTCTTTATTTCTTTATTTCTTTATTTCTTTATTTCTTTATTTCTTTATTTCTTTATTTCTTTATTTCTTTATTTCTTTATTTCTTTATTTCTTTATTTCTTTATTTCTTTATTTCTTTATTTCTTTATTTCTTTATTTCTTTATTTCTTTATTTCTTTATTTCTTTATTTCTTTATTTCTTTATTTCTTTATTTCTTTATTTCTTTATTTCTTTATTTCTTTATTTTATTTCTTTATTTCTTTATTTCTTTATTTCTTTATTTCTTTATTTCTTTATTTCTTTATTTCTTTATTTCTTTATTTCTTTATTTCTTTATTTCTTTATTTCTTTATTTCTTTATTTCTTTATTTCTTTATTTCTTTATTTCTTTATTTCTTTATTTCTTTATTTCTTTATTTCTTTATTTCTTTATTTCTTTATTTCTTTATTTCTTTATTTCTTTATTTCTTTATTTCTTTTATTTCTTTATTTCTTTATTTCTTTATTTCTTTATTTCTTTATTTCTTTATTTCTTTATTTCTTTATTTCTTTATTTCTTTATTTCTTTATTTCTTTATTTCTTTATTTCTTTATTTCTTTATTTCTTTATTTCTTTATTTCTTTATTTCTTTATTTCTTTATTTCTTTATTTCTTTATTTCTTTATTTCTTTATTTCTTTATTTCTTTATTTCTTTATTTCTTTATTTCTTTATTTCTTTATTTCTTTATTTCTTTATTTCTTTATTTCGTTATTTCTTTATTTCTTTATTTCTTATTTTCTTGTGAGAAGTTGAATAACTTTCCACAATTTAAGAAGCAAGCAGAGTAAGCGCATGCAAGCAGTGGCGAATTCTCCCGTAGTAACGGTAGTACGGCGAGAGAGAGTGGTGCACTGAGCACCAGACAAGGGAAGGCAGAGTCCGAGAGGGACAGCAATAGAAGAGAGCGGCGAAGGGACGTGTGCAGAAGGAAGTAACGGGACGGCACCGGACTTTGGACCCTGATATTGGTGCCGTGCGCAGAGGTCGATAGGTCGAACGGTAAAACCGTGGACTTTGGACCAAGAGGCAAGGAGACGCCGATAACTAGCGGTAAATGGAGACCTATATAAACCGGCCGAGTGCAGGAAGCTGGATCAGTCGATTTCTACCAAGTCAACAAATAACAGTCAACAAGTGAGCCAGTAACCAGTGAAACAACGTGAAGGAGCAAATAAAGCCGTGCGGAGTCATCAAGGAAACAAGACCTCTATTTGGAGGTTGACAGAGCAAGGGACAGGAGGCTGCGGCTGCGTTCCCTAGTCTAGGAACGGTGACGCATCCCTAATCCCTGTAACCCCGCCGAGCCAAAGGTAGCAGAAGACATCGCAAGCGAAACCGGCAAGGGAGACACCGCTTCGCAGCCAACACGATCCATCGAGACGTTCGACGTGGGAAGGAGACGACGGCAGAACATAGTTCTACATTATCAATATACTATCCAGGCCGAGGGTCAAGTCGGCGAATAAAAGATCACTGTATACTCCCAATCTTTCTGTGCACTGAGCAACAGGGCGTTCACGTATATATAAATTTGGTGGGACGAACACTTACATCTTCTGAGCTAGCCGCACGACATTCGTAGCGAGCAGATAATAAAGAAAATCAGTTCGTTACATCTGGCACCCAACGTGATTGTCTTGACAGTGAAAATACAGCAATAAACAGAAATGGGGAAAAATTGGATCTATCTCCTCAAGAAAGAGGATTTCCCAAAGGTGGCAGCTAAGCTTGGCATCATCCTGGAGGGCAGGTCGGACGACATGCAAAAAGCCATTGCAGAGTATGTTACGAAAACACAAAACGACCCAGGAATGGCGGAAAATTGGGCTGAGCTGGAGGAAATATACGACAAACCAGGTTCAAGCGGCAAGTTGCAAGTCCCAGACGCCGAATAGCTCATAGCTAGCCTGGGCGTGGATAGCATGAAGGAGGCAGGAAGATCCAGGGGCCCAAGTCAAGAAAGAAGACCAGAACAGCAAAGGCCTAGCGCACCAGACTACGCAAAAGTCGCAAAGCAAGTCAGGGAATGGTCGTTCAAGTTTGACGGCACGGAGAAACCACTAGAGTTTCTGTAAACAAGTGGAATGGTCAGCAAACACATACGGTTTGAACCTGAACCTCATTCCCCGAGCCATGCCAAAATTGCTGCAAGGCAAGGCCCTAAAGTGGTTTATTTCAAACAATAAACACGGGAGGACATGGGGAGAGTTCAGCGACAGTTTCCAAAATTATTTCCTGCCAAGAGGATTCTTCTCAAAGCTCGCAGATCAAGTCAAACAAAGAAAACAGGGTTTCGGAGAGTCGTTCAAATACTATATGGTCGACATGCTGACCTTGATGAGACCACTCGGCTACTCTCTAAAGGAAACTCTCGAGCTGATAAAGGAAAACTGCACGCCTGATGTGAGGATTTCCCTGAGGACGTATAAGATAGACGATCTAGAGTTTTTAATGGTGCTGGCTGACGAGTATGAAGAACTCGAGAAACAGCAAGTCACGTGTAAAAGGTGCGAAGAAGAAGGCGGACACCAAGCACCCATCGACGGACCGAGCCAATGGACTCCAAACACCTACAACCACCAGAGCGCAGCACCAAGAGCCCACAGGTCACAGACACACATCGTGAACCCACACGAAGCATGTACACAGTGTGGCGGTCACGGACATTGGGCAAGAGGATGCCAAAACCAGAGGCTGCTTTCTGCTGGACTTGCGGCAAGGTGGGTGTTAGGAGCGTAGAGTGCTGCCAGAGATCGGGAAATGGCCAGCGATCCCGCAGAGAGGTGAGCAGGGGTCGCAAGTTGTTGTCTCTCCAAACTAACTGGCAAATTGATCGAAGAAGGGCAGCAGTTATCCGCAGCGGTAACGATTGGAGGAACCTCACACAAAGCCACAATCGACACCGGGGCAACAGCAAGCTTTATAAGCGAGGAGCTGGCGGATATACTGGCTGCTGACGGAAAGATTACGAGGACGAGAAAGCAAGTTAGGTTGGCAGATGGCAGGGGCAGCGGAATAAGCATACAGCTCGAGGTAGAGATCGAGTTCGGCAATAAGCGATTGCCCATGAGCCTGCTGATCCTACCGGGAGTGGTAGACTTGGTGCTAGGACTCCTCATAGGAGACGGTGCCGAAATTAAGTGTGCTGGACATACAGTGGTGATCCCAGACAGGAGAAGACACAACGGATGGCTCGAGGAGAAATTGTCCGTGGCAGTGCTGCAAACCACCTCTGAAGAATGCGATGTTGAAAAATTCCTAGAGCAGGAGCTCGCGGAATTTTGAACAATGAATGGAACATCCAACATAGCCGAGCACCGAATCACCATGAAGGACGACAAACCAATCAAACAGAGATACTACCCGAAAAATCCAAAGGTTCAAGGGGAAATCAATGCGAAAGTCGACGAGTTGCTGGAGAAGGGATGCATAGAACACTCGAGAAGTCCGTACAGCTCCCCGATTGTTATGGTGAAGAAAAAAGACAGGTCATTGGAGGCTTTGTGTCGACTTTAGACAGATCAATGCCAAATCCATCAAAGATGCTTATCCGATGCCAAGGATAAATTACATATTGGACCAGTTGAGGGAGGCGAGATACATAAGCAGTCTAGATTTGAAAGATGGATACTGGCAAATCCCTTTGGAAGAAAATAGCAGGCCATTCACGGCATTCACAGTGCCAGGAAAATGGCTTTTCCAGTGGAAAGTAATGCCATTTGGCTTACACTCCGCCTCGGCGACTTTCCAGAGAGCACTGGACCAGGTTATTGGACCGGAGATGTCACCACACGTGTTTGCATACCAAGACGTCATCATCGTGATCGGACGCACACTGGAAGAACACAGAAGGAACCTGAGAGAAGTTTTCCAACGCCTTAAACAGGCAAACCTCAAGATAAATCCCGAAAAATGTCATTTCTTCAGAAGCGAACTGCTATACCTGGGACACCGCGTTACGAACCAAGGAATCACTGATCCCGAAAAAGTAGCAGCCATAGCCGAGCTGGAACCACCCACAACCATCCGGGAGCTGAGTCAATACTTGGGCGTAGCCACAGAAGTTTCCGGACTACATCATGGAGGGAGACGCGTTGTACAGGCATATCCCGCACAGAGCAGGCAGCGAAGACGTGGCAGCATGGAAGCTCTGTGTCCCACGGGGGCTGAGGGAAACAGTCCTGAAGGAGAATCACGACTCACCAGCTGCTGGACACGTGGGAAGTCAGAAAACGATTGCAAGGCTGGCGGCTCGATATTACTGGCCAGGACTGCATAGGGACGCCCGAGCACACGTACGGAAATGCGAGACATGCCTCAAGTACAAGCCCAACCAGATGCAGGCAGCCGGGAAAATGCTGACGCAAATACCCGAAGAACCATGGGCAACGGTATGTGCAGACTTTGTGGGACCTTTGCCCAGGTCGAAGCATGGCAACCAGATGCTGCTAGTGCTGATAGATAGGTTCTCAAAGTGGACAGAATTGGTGCCACTGCGAGCAGCAACGGCAGAAACACTTCAAAAGGCGAAAGAGTCATCGCTAGGTTCGGAGTCCCGAAGGTGGTAATAACGGACAATGGAGTTCAGTTTGCCAGCCGCGCATTCAAAAAATTCCTCAGCGAAATGGGCATTAGGCAACAATTCACAGCACCATTTTCACCGCAGGATAATCCGACGGAAAGAGCAAACCGAACAGTTAAAACCATGATAGCGCAGTTTGCGGGACAGAACCAGAGAAATTGGGACGAGAAGTGGTCGGAGATTATGCTAGCGGTAAACTCAAGTACGTCGGAATCGACAGGGTACTTCCCGTGTTTCCTCACGCAGGCTCGAGAGCCTCGACTGCCCAGCGCCCTGTACGACAGGGAAACCATCGGCACAGGAAAGCAGACGGAAACGCCTGAGGATAAGGCCAATAAGATGAAGGAGATCTTCGAAATTGTGCGCCGGAACATGGAGAAAGCTGCTCAGGACCAAGCCAGGCATTACAATCTACGAAGGAGGCAATGGAATCCAATAAGAGGGGACACGGTCTGGGCGAAGGACCATAATATGTCAAAGGCAGCCGAGGGTTTCGCGGCAAAGCTAGCGCCGAGATGTGACGGACCGTACACGGTAATAGACTTCGTCTCACCAGTCATTTGTAGAATCCGCCACAAGGATACACAAAAAGAACGAACCGTCCACGTCAGTGATCTTAAGCAACAAACACAAGACCTCGGTACAGACAAGCAAGGACAACACGGGCATGCAACGACAAAAAGTGCGGACTATAGCGTCGGGCATAAGTCAGAGTCTATATAGACCGCAGGATAGCACGAGCATGCAACGACAAAAAGTACAGACTATAGCGTCGGGCATAAGCCAGAGTCTATATAGACCGCAGGAAGACACGAGCATTCAACGACAAAAAGGGCGGACTATATCGTCGGGCATAAGTCAGAGTCTATATAGACCGCAGGATAGCACGAGCATGCAACGACAAAAAGTACAGACTATAGCGTCGGGCATAAGCCAGAGTCTATATAGACCGCAGGAAGACACGAGCATTCAACGACAAAAAGGGCGGACTATATCGTCGGTCACAAGTACCAGAGTTTATATAGAACAACAAGGCAAACAGATTCTGCGTCGGGCATGAAGCCAGAGTCATCCGTTAATACGCCGCGAAGAATAAGGTGATGTACAGGACAAGAAACCGAAAAGACCGCAGGCCAACAACAATCCGTAGCGTCGGCAGACTCTGTACGAATCGAGGAAGACCACGACCAGATCTTTGTTTCCCGAGGAAAGAGGGGAGACGGTACAGCTCGAGAGTTCTACCGTAGCATGCCAAGCCGGAAAAACACGAAAATACTGCGCACACACATAAACGGCCGCAGTTAAATTAATTAGCATGCCAAGCCGGAAAAACACGAAAATGACGCGCACACACATAAACGGCCACAATTAAAAAAAAAAAAAGGAAAATACAGACATATGAAATGCACTACGGATGATCCGGCAATCTGAAATGAGAGATATAAATGAAAACCGGGGTCGCAGGGAAACAAACCACTTGCCAACTATATGCAGAACGACGCAAAAAAGCGATGAGCCGAACAGGGTCATTGACCCCGGCCCCAAAGGCAGGAGAGGTCAACTCTGCAATCCTGGGCCAAGCTTTGGGGGAAAAGAAAATAAGTAAACATGAAATAGATAGGAAAATGCGCTTACCATAGCATTGTGCGAAGTCACTATAAACAAAGGATGGGGGCACTTCGATTCATGGCGGTCGATTGGCACTAGACGATAGTGTCGATCGGTGGGCACAAAATACTGGAAATATCGGCATAAGGAGTCACGCTGTGGAACATCGATAACACCGGGTGGCAGCGCCACCTTGGGTCACGGAACCAATAGCAGCTGAAGACCGATCGGTTTGGCGGAGAGTGACCATACAACGGAGAGTCACTCTGGAGAATATTGATAACATCGATAACAACTGGAGACCGATCGGCACGACGTAGAGTGACCTTCCGACCGAGAGGACAAATTGCGGAGATCGAGATCGAGAAAGTCATCGGGGGAAACATCTGGGGCGGGAATTCAAAAGTCTACAAGGGAAACGTCTGGGCGGGAATTTAAAGTCTACGGGGGAAACGTCTGGGGCGGTAGTTTCAAAATCTGGAAGGAGGATCGGCGGTGTGGAACTCAAGAAGGAGCTGTGAGCGTCGTGGGAACCATCTGGAAGAGCTAGTCGATTGGAAGACTACAAGCAAACGAGGACAAGTACGAGGAGAGGACACGTCGAGGGAAGGATGTCAGAATGTGGAGTATACCAAGGCAGAGAGAACAACGAGTCTCTTTTTCATTCCCGAAGTAAGGGGAGAATGTGAGGAGTTGAATAACTCCCCACAAGTTAAGAAGCAAGCAGAGTAAGCGCATGCAAGCAGTGGCCTACCAGTTACCAGTTACGCGGCGAATTCGCACGTAGTAACGGTAGTGCAGCGAAAGAGAGTGGTGCACTGACCACCAGACAAGGACAAGGAGAGTCCGAGAGTGACAGCAATAGAAGAGAGCGGCGAAGGGCGGTGGGCAGAAGGAAGTAACGGGGCGGCACCGGACTTTGGACCCTAATGTTGGTGCCGTGCGCAGAGGGCGAAAGGTCGAAGGGTAAAATCGTGGCCTTTGGACCAGGAGGCAAGGAGACGCCGATAACTAGCGGTAAACCGGCCGAGCGCAGGAAGCTGGATCAGTCGATTTCTGCAAAGTCAACAAGTAACAGTCATCAAGTGAACCAGTAATAAGTGAAACAACGTGAAGGAGCAAGTAAAGCCGTGCGGAGTTATCAAGCTAAAGTCTCCGAATTGAGACACAGGTAGCTGAGGTCCTTACGGCATCACACGGCTAAGTCCAGGCGCTTTGTCACAACTTCAGTCGCGATTTGAGCTTGGCATCCCTACCGGAGTGTCCGACAAAGTGAACAAATAGTATCCTTCGACGAAGAACAGTGGGCTCTGAAGGAAAGTTGTCTAGAACTAGCTACCTGCATTGGCGAACTCCGGCGTATGCCTGACCGTCCTGCAGGAACTGTACAAGGTCCTGGTGCGACTAGCCCGGATGGACGCGCGTTTGTTCAGCTGGTGTCTTTGAGAGCACAGCGGTCCACCGCTAGAGACCCAGAACGGCAGCTTACCGAGTCGCCAACAAGGAGCGGAGCCGGTCGAGATACCTGCAGGCAGAACAAGAACAGCAAGGACCCCAGGACGACGAACAACGAGCGTCGCGCGAGCAGCATATACTTCGAATTCTTAAGCCTGCGGCGGAGAGGGTAGGGTGCCTGTTCACCCTAGTCTGGGAACGGTGACGCATCCCTAATCCCTGTGACCCCGCCGAGCCAAGGGCAGCAGAAGACATCGCAAGCGAAACCGGCGAGGGAGACACCACTCTTGGCGAGGGAGACACCGCTTTGCAGCCAGCACGATCCAGAGAGACGTTCGACGTGTGAAGGAGACGACGGCAGAACATAGCCCTACATTGTCAATACACCACCACGGCCGAGGGTCAAGTCGGCGAATAAAAGATCACTGTGTACTCCCAATATTTCTGTGCGTTTTCACTGATCAACAGGGCGGTCACGTATATATAAATTTGGTGGGACGAACACTAACATCTTCTGAGCTAGCCGCACGACATTTGTAGCGAGCGGATAAACAAAGAAAATCAGTTCGTTACAGTTTTAAATTAAACTGAACAAATATTTGGGTTTTAAGACATTTGCATTACTTCGACATTCGACCTTCTTTGTCAATCATTCGGCATCAAGTAAACTTGGCGCGATATCTTGGCGTGGAATTTGGGTAGAAGAGAGTGATATAGATCATATTGATGGAGAAGGATGGAGAGTGAATTGCGATGATGATGAAATTGTTCCCTTCGTTGTGAAATCTAATCTTTCAATATATTCCCATCCCTCAATTGGCCATCCTGAATCTTCATTCTTCAATGAACTCCATTGTGGTTATTTTCGGTCCCTCCTGGTTGCCTTCTTTTTGTACCTCATAACGCCCAATATTAAGTTATTTATTTATTTTATACGGACATAAAAATTCTGTGTCCTTTTCTCATTAAAGTTCTTTCGGTTCTCTTGCTGCACTTTCTCAATATTTTCCTGAGCTTTGTCAAATATTTCTGCTCGCTCATTACTTATCTCTTCTATACCTAAGTCTTCAAAAAGTTTTCTTAAATCAGCGTTTTTATTTCGTATTTCTAATCAAAATTTTAAACGGACTATACTTGGTAGTTTGAGGTGCAGTGCTGTTTATTAACTGTTGAATTTACTGGGTTTTTTTGGCACATCTTGCTCAACATCGGTATAACAAATTTGTTGCATCTAGTCATGCCTGTGGTGAAGTGAAGTAGTAGTTCCTTCGCGGCAGCAGGTCTCCTTGAATGCAGTTACCCTGTCAGTAACTATTCGGCGAGGGTTATTAAAGATACTGCTTGCTTCTCGAGCTTTTCTAAAACTTCTTCGGATCCCGTCGATTTGGATAAAGTTGGATAAATCCATACAAATTTGGAAAATCAATCCACGACCGTCAGAATGGTGTTATATTTCTTCTGCGTATCAGTCAGAGTTCCAACGTGGACCATATGATAGGTTCCAAGAGGTTCTTGAGCCTTGTCTATGGGACTGAGTAATACCTCCTTCTTTCTTGGCTTGGACTCAATGATCAGATGTCTTTGTAAAGGATAGCATTCTTCAAAAAGAAGTCTTCTTATATGTCATTGCTGATCAATACAGATTTCACAATCTTAATCCAGTTGTCATAGTTTTGTGCCTCTTATAATCGTGACTTTGTGGAATCTGCGATCCAAAGCATGACAATCGGGTTAGTGCATCCACGTGCCTCATCTTGGAAGAGCAGGAAGAGCAGGTAGACTCCACTTTTTCAACGCGTTTACGATCGCTAGAACCTCTAGTTCGTAAGAACTGTATTTTTCTTCTCATACTTGCTTGCATCTTTATGCACTTCAGTTTTTGCCGGCCAATCGAACACTTTGAGTACTGGTGCTGATGCTAGCAGTTGCTTCAGATAGTTAAAGGAAACTAAACCTTCCTCAGCCAACGTTAAATTCCTGTCGTCCTTTTTTATTATTTTTCTCTCTCAGAAAATCGGTCAATCGGCATAATCTTTGATAAATGTGTGACGTCAGACACAAGTAACACTTCAAAGCTTTTTTGCTTTGGGGAATTGGATATTTTAATTTTCTAGTTAGTTGGTGCTATGATTCCGTTCTCAATGGTGTAACCTAGGAAATCGATTTTGCTCATCAAAACTTGTGATGCGTAGTTCTGCCTTCGACGCTACTTTTAAAACTTTTTCCACATAAACTACGATCATTTGACTTTAAATGAAATCCCTCAACGTAGCGGTAAGATATCGGCAGAATACAGCAGGAGAGTTTAAGATGCCAAATGGTACATGCGTAAATTCGTACTGTCCGTTATGCGTCACGAATGCTGTAAACTTCCTGGATTATTCGTCAATCGGTACATAATGTTTTTGTGCAACAAGTACAGCTGGTGATGCGTACTCTGAAGAGCTTGGTACAATAATTCCCTCTGCCAGCCATTCTTGCACTTATTTCTCAATAAAACATTTGTTCTCATAAGAGGTTCGTCTTGGGCGTTAATAAACTAAAATGTCGTCTTCCAATAAAATTTTCATATTCACTGGTCTGTCAATTGATTTTTCTGGCTTATAGCCTGAAATAAGCTGCTCTATCTTTAGCTTTTGATTCTTGTCAAAAGACAAGTAAGCTTCCCAAAAAGAAGTTTCTTCGACGATTTTTTGACACACATACGCTTAATTATCCGTTCTCATCAAACACAAATCGCATCTTGAGTCAATCATGGCAACAAACGCCACGTCAATAACTTTCGGAATCTTGTAAATTAAACCTTTCGCAGCTTTAGCTTCTAGCAGATTAGCAGACTCGTTCCTAGCAGAATATTTTGTGTTCTTCTCATCACTGTGCTTCGAAATGGGTCCTTTCTTGTTGCAGTTATAGCAAACTAGTTCGCCTTTGCAATCTTTTTCGATGTGGCCCTTACTATTACATTTGAATGACTTTCTTTAAAAATTACCTGTCGGCCTGCTATTTCCTTATTAAAACTTTCCTTTATATATTCTTTACCCTACATCTTCTCGTAAACATAAATTTCGTGATAGAGTTCCCTAACGGATACAGTCATGCCTTATCTACTTTGCTGTCTGTCTTATCTACTGACATCTTCAAAATATGAAACTAAACTTTCCTTAAGCGTAATCTGCTTGCTTATCTCCATTAAACTATAGAGAAATTCAATGCATGTCACTTTTAGCTGCTTCTGCCTCTGCCGCAAAATCTTATAAACTTATAAACTATAGAGAAATTCAATGCATGTCACTTTTAGCTGCTTCTGCCTCTGCCGCAAAATCTTATATACTTCCGTCGAACAAAACTATTTCCCAAAATCTTGCTTCAATGCTTGGTCCTACCCCTAACTCCTGTAAGGCTTGGCTGCTTTAATCAGAAGCTGTTTAGCATTAATAAATGTCTGAAAGTTATCCCAGCGCACCGTAACAGCAACAACCTCGAATTCAGACAGCCACTGATTGACGTCCTCTTTTTTGGAACCCCAAAACGAAGAAACACTGTCTTGAAAATCGCTTAAAGTTAGTTAGGTGCATTCGTTTCTTGGTAGTTTGATGAACAACTGACGCTTACAGAACTTTCATCCGCACCGCCACCCACATCCAGCCCAGAATGATCGAACAGCCGATCCTGTAAAACACTTTTTTTTCCATACTTTTCCAATCGTCGTTTATTTTACAAACTCCTGACTCTGGCTGCCAAAATTGCCAGATCAAGATCACGGATTGGAATATTGCGTACGGCTCTGAATGGCTTTTTTTGACTTGCGAGGCATAGGCCGCATGTGGATTTTACGATACCATTTCATGACTTCCGTTATGAAACTATGGCAACAGTTTCTGAGAATTCATCAGTCAAAAGAATTGGAACTAATTGCCTTAAAATTTATTTTCAAAACTTATCTGGAATGAGAACTAAAACTCAGTCCGTCTTCATGAGCACTTCCAACAGTGGTTATGACATAATAATATTGGTTGAAACCTGGCACAACCCCAACTTCAACTCCAATGAGTTCTTCGATACTAATTTATTCCGTGTCTATCGCAAGGATAGAGACTTCAGCAGAATGAAGTGCGAAAGAGGTGGAGGCGTCATCGTGGCTGTCCGCCGTACCTTCTCGTGCTGCGCAGCTGTACTTTCAAACGAGGACTCTCGTCTAGACCAGTTGGCTGTTGAGGTATCTGGATTGTCTGGGAAGACTGTAATAGTTGCTTCTTATATTCCCTCTGGAAGTGACTTCACGCTTTATCAGGCGCACATGAATAACATTGCCAGCCTACATGCCAGCATAGATGACTCTGTTGATCTCGTTGTGACAGAAGATTTTAATTTGGGATCTGTTGTATGGTCATGTGATCCGCAATCCCATGCTATGGTGCCTGGCAATGTACACCAGACACATGATATTATTGTTATCGATGATTGTTATAGTATGGGCCTCACCCAGATAAATTATATCTTTAATGATTGCATAGGCTACTAGATTTAATATTCATCAATTCTATTGTTCATTCCTCGGTAAGCCTTGCTGAATTTAGTATTTCTAGTTGTGATGTTCATCATAAGCCCTTATGCTTTAATATTGAATTTTATAATTTCTTACCAGTTGTTAACTTTATTCCTATGTCTAATTTTGATCATGCCAGCTTGGTTGCCGTAAGTGATTGCCTCACGTCTATGGATTGGGTTTCCTTGCTATCAAATGCTTGCATTGAGACCAATTACAATAACTTTCTTGTCGCTTTAAAAAATATTCTTGACAGCACTTGTTCAACCAAGGTACGGGATTCCTATAGGCTTCCTTGGTATACAAAAGGTATCCAGAAATAAAAAAATCAAAGAAATAAGTTCTACAAACGGTTCATTAGATGGGGTAATCCATTGGCTCGTGATAGATATACACAACATAAGCGGGAATTTGAGTTTCTTAATAAATTTTTATATAATCAATACATTTCCGACATTGAAAATATCTTAAAGTCAAATCCGAATGTTCTGGCGTTTTATTAATTCAAAGAAATCTTACTCTTCCATGCCGTCAACTGGGACAAATATTGCAAACTTATTTGCTTCCCTTTTTTCGGCCAATTTTGAGCCTGCTTGTGACTGAAATGACCAGCAAATTCTAAATAACATTCCAGAAATTTGTAATATTGGTTCCCTTCAAATTAATGATGAGGACATTTCTGAAGCTATTTCGCAATTTGACGACTCCATTAAGCCTGATATTGATGGAGTTTCTTCATTTTTTCTTAAAAATTTTTATCACAGTCCTCTTCAACCCCTTAAGATGATCTTCTCGTCTTCACAACTTCTACCGGTTCATAAAAACGGAAGCAAGTCTGAGGTTTCTAATTACATGCCGATTGCTAAAATAAGCAATATTGCAAAGCTATTCGAGAGAATTGTAGTTAAAAAATTATCCTTCCTGATACGTATATTATGACCATAATCAGCGCGGGTTCTTGCCTGGTCGTTCTACTACCTCGAATTTAGCTATTTTCGCAAAACATTGCATACAAGCCTTTGAGTAACATTCCCAAGTGGACACAGCTTATACTGATTTCGCCAAGGCTTTTGATAAGGTTTCACACTCTGCCTTGCAAGCCAAACTTTTTAAGCTTGGTATTCACGGCTCTTTTCTAAATTGGATCTCTTCTTATTTGGCAAACCGATCCTATCATGTTGAAGTCAGCGAGTTTGTTTCTAACCTCTTTGAAGCTACCTCTGGTCTTCCTCAAGGCAGTTTTCTTGGTCCTTTGCTTTTCGTTATTTTCATTAATGATATTTGTTTCTGCATTCAATCTGCTAAGTATCTTCTTTATGCGGATAACCTTAAAATATACAGTGAATTCCTTAAATGACAGTTATTTGCTACAATCGGACTTGAACAAAATCCTTTTATGGTGTATTCAGAACAATTTACCTCTCAACCTAAATAAATGTTATGTTGTTCGCTATAGTAAATGTATCTTAAATATTCTTTCCACATATGTTATCAATAACCATTCACTCTCTGCACTTACTGAGATTATGGATCTTTGGGTCCTCTTCGCCAGTAAATTTTTGTTTATTAACTATATAAACCATGTTCTGCCGAAGGCATATGCAATGTTCGGATTTGTCAAAAGAAACACTATACTTTTTAAGGACCCATACTCACGACTGACAGTGTTCTCAGCATTTGTGCGTTCAAGAGTGGAATATGCTTCCGTTATTTGGAACCCGTCAAGTTTTGTTCATATCAATAGAATTGAGAGGCTGCAGAAAAAGTACATAAAATTTGCACTTCAGCCGTTAAGCTTTTCGGAACCTTTGCCAGCTTACTCTAGTCAATGTTGCCTACTGCATACCTGCAGTCTAAAAGATCGCCGTTCGATAGCGAGCTTGCTCTTTATCAATGATGTTATAATTGGTAATATAGATAGTCCATTCATATTAAGCTCAATTAAATTTAATATCCCTGCCAGGAGTCTCCGTATCATCATCCCATTTTTTGAAAGTGCTGCGAGGACTAACTATGCGCGTAATAAGCCATAAGCGTAAGAAGAACTTTAAGACTTTTTAAATCTTTGCCATTAAGTATTCGATTGGTTTGGGGATCCAAGAAGGATGTGGTTAGGCAATTACTTAGGGAATATTTTTTAATTAATACTTAGCTTTAAGTTAAGTTAGCTGATAGCCAGATAAGGATTTATCCATTGGCGAATAAATGAATAAATAAATATTTATAAATATTTATAAACAATATAAAAGCTATATGGGAGATATTTGATATAGTCGTCCAATCCGGCTCGTTCCGACTTATATACGACCAGTAATAGAAAGACAACTTTTAGATTTGAGACTGAGAGACAAGTTTGCGTAGAAATGGACAGAAGAATGGACAGACGGATAGACAGATAAATAGACGGGCATGGCTAGATCGACTCTTCTAGTGATACAAATTAAGAATATATATACTTTATACGGTAGAAATTGTGCAAAATTCAAGTTCAAGCAGAAGCTTAAAAACTGACTGCAGAAATAGTCAGAAGTTAGAACTATCTAGCTAATGACAAAAGTGAACTGCTTTGTAAATTAACACACTGCTTTAGTTAATTATAATACTTAAGCCCACCAAAAAAAAAAGCGCAACACCGCGTATAAATCGAATCAAAGTTTTCTTTGTATATTCTGACGAGAAAAAATGACTTGTCAAAATAACCAGCTAAATTGGTGCCCACGACAATCTTAAAGACTTTAAACTTCGAACCAGCTCCAAGTTTTCTTGATTTTGTAATCTTTTTCACATAAACGTAAATCAAGAAAATCCGCGCGCTTCATTACGACTTACGAAACTTAGAAATAACACGCCTTATTTTACAAGAGGACAACGAGCCTTCAGGTTCGCCCAACGCCATGCCGGCCACCGATCCAGATGTAGCAGCCCAGACCCAAGATCTTTAGCAGCAACTTGAAGCACTTAGGGCAAGCGCGTCTGCAAACAGAGATGAGATGCCGTCGAACACACACACACGTAGAACCATACATTTGCCAAAGTTGGCTAGCAGCAGACCACCGGCGACACCGACATGTTCGATCTTGTGATCTTTCACCTGGAGGAGGACGTAGCGTTGGCAGTGGTTACTCGACCATCGACCAAAAAAAAACTACGTTTGCAGAAACTTTGGAATCGAAATTCCGCCAACTACTACACGGTAGAGGTGCCACCGGTTTAAAGCCTTTTGAAATCCCGGCCAACAAGCCGAAACAGATTTGGACAAGCTTGTCAAAATTGCAGATAGTATGCTGGAGGCAGTAATCACAAATGCTACTTTTGCTTTCGGCAGGCCCTTGAATCCGAAAAATTTCGTTCTCTTTCGCAAAAAGCTAACATATTGCAAAAGGAAGTAAAACGCCTTCAGTTTCAAGAGCGTTCAAGCAGCTCATCGCGTGGACCGCAAGAGGTTCTGTGTTATTATTACCGGTATTTTGACGACAGAGCTCGAAAGTGTTTCTCACCATGTGCCCTCTCCTCGTCGTTAAAATAAAAAGGCTGTCGCCCAAAACGCTGGTCAGCGGCAGCCAGAATGTTACCAGCGAGACCATTCAGATAGTTGTTTCGGAGCAGTGCCTGCACGTAATCGATCGCACATCCCACATCCGATTCGTCATCGATTTAGGATCTGTGGTATCCGTTATACAACGCAAGTTGGCTAAACAAAAAACCACTCAAAGCGATTTGACAATGTATGCAGGAAACCAGACGTTCATTCACACCTTCGGATAGTACGTCACCCAACTGAACTTGCATCTCCTTCAAAACTTTACTTGGCCGTTTATTACCGCCTACGTGCACACTGTCATAATTGGAGCAGCCTTTTTATCCAAGTTCCATCTTCTCATCGATCTAAAGAACCAACGATTAATCGACTCGGTCACTGGCCTCTCCACACCCACATGCCTGGCACAGACGAAGCAAATATCCGTTTCCACAGTACAAGTTAATGAATGTGACAAGGCCAATCATTAATCCATGTGCACACTGTTCGGACTCATTGATCGAATTAAAAAAAAAACCCTAGCATTCCAGCGTTTCATGGACAACATATTCCGTGTCATGGGTTTTGTGTAATGCTACATGAACGATATCCTCATAATGTCGAAATGGCCTTGCATAATCGTAAGTAAATTTTCTCAGCTCCACTATCAACAGACATGGCATTGAGCCACCGTCCAAACGTTTAGATGTCATCCACAATTATGCACGTCCTGATACTATCAACCAACTGGGTCGTTTTTTAGGCTTCACAAATTACTATCGAAGATGTTCAACCCGATCATCACACGTCTTTTCCTGCATCAAAATCGGAACTTCAGTTGGTTTGTGACGCTTCGAAAGTTCAATAGCACTGAAAAAATGACTCTCTAAATGACTCTCGAGTACTGCTTGCCATATTAGAGGCCATATACTTCAAACACCTCGTCGATGGAAGAATCGTTGTTATTAAAACTAATCATAAAACGCTTGTTTACGCAAATCAGCAGCGACAAGAAAACAAATCTTCCCATCAAATACATTTATTCACAGTTTGACTCATCCGATTGACCGATTCACGCAATGACCAGAAGCGGTACCACTATCAAACATTACCGCTGAAACAATAGCCAGTGCGTTCTGGACTCAATGGGCTTTTCGGTTTGTATCTCTCAAAAAGATTACCACAGATCAAGATACGCAATTTGAAACTGCAGTTTTCAAGCAACTTGCAAATCTCATTGGAAGTAACTACATACACACTACGGCCAACCATCCACAGTCAAACGGACTCATACAAAAGTGGCTCAGATCTTTTAAATCATTCCTATTATTCCTATTGGCCATAAGACATATGAAAGGCGAAAACGTGTACAATTTGTAAATCGAGGTTCGATTGGAAGAGTAGTACCGTGGTAGCCCCTAATATCTGGCAACATGACCTACGTGAGAAAGGAGTTGACAACTGTTTTGGTACTTTATCTTCGGGTTCACCAATCAACAATGAACCATCAAAGACTGGTTTTATGAGTTTAATTGATGTAGTATGCATACTACACACATTATGTTTACAATTTTGCAGCAACATATGGATATGAGAAAGCTCTGCTCGAAGTGGGTGCCGCTATTGCTCACACTGGACCAAAAGCAAGAACGCGTCGATGCTTCCGCGAAGTGTTTACGCTTGTTAAAGCGTAATGCAGTAGGACGGGTTTTTTTTCGCCGTTACGTAACCAAGGATGAAACACGGATACATTACTATACTCCAGAATCCTGTCGCCTGTCTTCTGAGTGGGTGGTAACCGGTAAAAGCGGACCGAAGCGTCCGAAAGCACAAATATCGGCGGTTAAGACGTCCGTATTTTGGGATGCGTATGGAATTTTGAACATAGACTACTTAGAGAAAGGTAAAACGATCAACAGCAAATATTATCTAACATTGCTGGATCCACTGGACCGTGCCATCAAGGAAAAATGCCAGCATGTATGGAAAAAAAAAATTTACTGTATTCAAAAATTTTTTTTTTAATTTTATTGAGATTGTTAGCTTGACTTATGTTTTGCCTAACTTGATATTGTCTTTTTATGCGTTTTCTATAAATGATTTTTAGTTTTATTATTAATAATATAATGACGACAAAAGTCAAGATTTATTACAACGATATGGAGCTTTACTAGTGTAACTGTTTTTTTAAATCAACTTTTTGCCTAATTAGTTTACAATTTAGTTTACAATTTCAAAAATATCCATAAAATATAATATTATGGCCGAAAAAAACGTATATTTTTAAGATTTTTTGCCGGCTTTGTTTGATTTCAAGATAAATTTATTTTTTTTTCATTTTATTGCTTAGTTCTCTAATGGCATATGTATGATATAGCTGCGCCTGTTTTATAAATATATATTTCAATGAGTATTAATGCAAATTTGAGTAGAAACATCGATGAAAGCTCTTTGATGTTCTCAAAATGAAACATCTATGTTGGGTTGATACTTGGAATAGAAAATTGTATAAAAAGATGTATGTCCGATGTTTTAACATATTTTCACGGACTGAGCACAAGCTCTTTTCAAATATTGTATTGAACCATTTATTTGTAACCCTCGCAGATACCCTATAAACAGTGTACCTTACCTTACCTAGGTAAAGATTTTTATTTATCTTAAAAATTTGCTATAATGTGTATTTGGGTACTGAAATATTTTTATTCAATTTTGTTTTCAAATTACCTTGATACCTTAATTTCGTATTGTTTACCCACATATGTTAAAAGAAAATAAAAAATTACAATGAAAATTAACGAAAAGTTAATTCCACCGCACATGCTAGATAAAAGATGTTTCTTGTCACATGTGTTTGCTACAACATATACACAAAATCCCAATTCGTGAAGAACAAAACGATTAAATTAAAAAAAAGTATGCTAAAAGAATATACTCATTTTTTTAGTCTTTTATGCACTTTTTCCAATTTTCATTATAAATATTGCAGCAAACAGATTTTAGGAAATGAAGGTATAATTTCAGCGCAGCTTTCCAATAAATATCCGAAGTTCGCATGATACATACAAACACACATATTTAAGGCATTTTATTTATTACAAAATTATTAATTTGTTATGCGGAAAGCCCTTCTTGGAAAGCTGGGACGCCTCAGACAATGGTCGTATCCAGCAGAACAACATGATCACTGGATTTCTTACGATAGTTCGGCTAAACGCGTTTGATAACTGATCATCTTCCATCATGATCGGCAAAAAAGAAGCGTAAAAATAGTAAGCTACTTTTTCTTGATACATGATACATATCTGCTAGCCTATATCAATGGTATATATATCGAGAAGAATAGCCAGAAAATTCAGAATGTAAACAAAACAAAATTAAAAAACAAACAAAACAAGCAAAAATGTATAAGTTAATATGCGTAATGTATCATAAGCGATCAGCAGAACAAGCCGAACCGTAATCAGTGATCATGTTGTTCTGGTGAATACGCCCAATGTCATCATCATGAAGCGTTTAGCAAAATTTTTATCAGACAATATTGTGTTCTTTATTCCCGAAGAGTGCACACGTATACTATCGTTAAAATAAAACTGTTTAATAGACAGAGCTACATTTTCTGTAATTGTTTGAATACCCATACCATTTATTTTTAATTTTTTCCATGGGCGGTACATATTTGGAATGCAAAGTTTTTATTAGTATTATTTGTATTCCAATATCTTTTGTCAATGCATTTTCTATTTTTTGTATGGCTTTTCCCATTGTTTGTCTGCATTTCTAAGGCGCGATTTGGGATTCATTGGAATTTCGCAATTCCGCGAGCTTATATCTTTGAGATCTCTTTCGTATGCGCTCAGAGCGTTTTCTCTCTAAAATCATTTCAGCATTTCCTTCAGCAAATTTGTTTTTCTATTGCCTTGCCATTTTAAGTCTATCCATATTTTTAATTTAAAGTTTTTAAATATTTCTTTCTATTTTTTTTGAGCTTCAAATTTTATGGTGTTGCTGAGATGGATATCGACGCAATGATAAGAAGATATATTCTCAAATGTCACTCGGGATATTGGACAAGACAATAATGTAAATCCAAAATTTACCGTTATTAGCAATCGCAAGCTGCCCTTTGCTTTTTATTAATTCAATTAACAGAAATTAAGGAGAGATAAGGTTTCTCATAATGTCTCCCTTTAAGAACGTGTATCAAAACAAAACAAGCAGTAGATTTATACAAAAACGTAATTCAATTTATTGCAACAGAACAACAGAATATGAATGGACCATATACTTTATTGAAATAATTATATATCATTTCTTCCCTTGAGAAATATTTTTAAAACAAGTCTGTTCGATAACTTTACATTTTTTGTGTCGTGGCTGACATTAATTATTTAATGTTTTACCCTTAAAAATAAAAAACAAATAAAGAACTTAACTTAAAGGTATTAAGCGACTTTAACTAACGACTATTCACTACAAATATGACATATACAAAGCAACTTCTAAAATAATAGCTCGATTTGGAGCATTTGTGTCTACCTATAGATATAACTGAAACACACAAACAGAAACCAACAGCTTCTTTCTAGCATGTCTCTTTCACGATTTCCCAAATCTCTTGCTTTTATAGTTACTGAGTTACTCGGCGTTCATACAGACAGACATGGCTAGATCGACTCTTTTGATCCTGATCAAGAATATATATACTCTACATAAAAAACACCCCTTAACACCCAGATGAGGAATCATAGAATTCCGTTTGGCGGTTTAGGTTGATCTCCGTCCGGAACGAAGTCATTATTTGCTAGTCAGCGACGACGGATTTGATCCTGATGCCTTTCGATGTTGCGAATATCCTAGAGGGGCACGGTGCTGCTTTATAAAGCGTTCGGGAGTAGAATGTTATGGTCTTTGGACTGTGTCCGAGTACTATTGGTGAACTTGGACCGTAGTGTACTAACTGGTCGTCGGATGTCACGAGCAGTTTTAACTTGCAGAAAGCCATGTCGTGCTCCTTCTGCCAATTCCAGTGTGCGTTTTTTTTCGAGTAGGCGTTGTAAGGGTTCCGCTATAGTTGCCTTATGTGGCAAGAGTATGTGGTAAAAGTTTAGTAATCCCAAGAACGCCGGCAGCTGCTTCTTATATTTTGGAGCTAGGGCTTCAGAGATAGCCTTGACTTTATCACTTGATGGACGTATGCCCAAAGCGTCTATTCGGAATCCGACATTTTAATGTCGTCTAATGGGGTAGCCCAATCCACTGGTTGCAAAATGACTTGTTCGCATAGTTTGTAAATCTCCTTGCATTATGGTAAAGGGTATGCGACGTGGCCCCAATTTGATAGGCTGAACATGCAAGTTGATGTGCAGAGACACTGCTGGGTCTGTATAGCGGCCGAAATGCGGCAAGAATAAGTGAGCGTACTGCCGTAACTGCAAGCAGATAGACGAGGAGAAAACCACATAACACTTCCTGTGTCTGTGCCCTGTGCACAATTACAAAAGATTCCTACATCTTGGCATCTATAGCTTCGAGTTTTTCACTTCACCGATGATAATCGGCAGATTTTCAACCCTAAGACGACTGTAGACTATTGTCTCATCGACTTAGATAGGGTTGGCTTTTCCTCTGGCCAAGTGATTTCTTCTGATCGATGAGTGATACCACCTGGTGGATCGATTTACGCATTGCATTTTTGGGATTTTTTTAGATTTTTTACCAATTTTTTTCGTTGAAAAATTAAAACAATTACTAAACAAACTAAAGCAAATTATTCGTGTCGGTTCGGCTAAAAAGTTACCATGCTTAAACTTCCGAAATAAATTTCGTCGTTGGAACTGGTCTGCAGTTCATTTTGTTATTGCCCAAGCCGCTGGAATATGGATTAAAAATAGGAAGTTGCAATTGTCGAACCGGCCAACCAAGTATAAAGTGCTAAAAGCTGAAAGTTAATATGTGGCGATTTTCCCGCACTTTTCATAATTTTCCCGCGTCTTTCGGCATAAGGCTTATACATTAGTTATCGGTCAGTGTATCATTCTCCGTTAGCATTTGCCTAGGATTGGAGCCGCTAACCGCGTTCGTTCTCTATCGCTGCAGCAGTGCAATTTTCGGTCAACTAAACGTTTGTTCGTTTTTTCGGTACGCTTGAGCTTCAGTGTTAGCTCAACTACAGTGCGTGCGTACTGCAAATTACTGTCACAGGGTTGATTTAAAAAATATTATATTTATATTTTTTTCTCTCGGCACTTATCTCCCCTACACTACGGGCGTTCGGTATATTACTCGTTGGTTCGATACCAACGATAAGGAAGAGCTTAAACACTTACGAGATATTTGCATGAAAATTATTAACCTGTGAATTCGATTGAGCTTGAGTGTCGATTAATAATAAAATAATAATAAGTAACATCGAGAAATCCGTTCCGCCGGCAAATCGCCCACCTCAATGCCGCCTGGAGAGCGTCGCTCTTCCAACGTTTAACGGAAAACACTCCAAATTTAAATTTAGCCTTGTGCTAATGCTATTTTAATACATCTGGTTATGAGCAAGGTCTATGCAGGAACTGAAAGAAAATGGAAAGATTATACTTCGTTTCCACTTTGGTGCGAATGTGAGTCGGCCCTCAACAGGCAATACCAACATATGGTAGGGGAAGAGGCTTCCAAGCTCAATACTGTTCAGCAGACCCAATCTAACCCTAAGAAGAATAGAAATAGAAGTTTTTCGTTTGTCGTTGACAGAAACGACTCTGTTCAATGCGTGTATTGCAACTGAGCTAAACATCAGGTTGGAAATTGCACTTCCTTCGCAGTCCTAACCGTTCAGCAAAAATTCGATTTCGCTAAAAGTGCACCCTTATGCACCCTGCTTAAGAAAGGGTCACACAATATGAAAATGCAAATCGAAAAGATGTAGAGTATCACATCACACGTTGCTATATCTTGCGATGCCACCCCCTTCTCAGCCCACGATCATGCAGGAGACTCCATCCACTTCGCATGTTTTTCATGCGACTGCATAGGATCGAGTCATTCTTGCAACTGCTGTTGTGAGCGTTCCAACCAAAAGTGGCAAGCTTGTATTAGCACGAGCGTTGCTCGACCCTGGTTCACGAAAAAACTTTGTGACCAATGAGCTCGCTCGCAGGCTCAAAATTAAAAGATAGAACGTGTGCATGAGCTTGCAAGGCATTGGTGGGACTAATGCCCAAGCCACACAAAAATACACACGATTGTGAAGTCGCGAGTAGGGTACAGCCAGTTTTCGTCCGATATTTGGATCCTGAAAAATATTTCTGGTTATCATCAAACGGTGAACACCAGCGGGTGGAGGGTGCCCGAAAACGTTCTGTTGGCAGATCCATTCTTTTTCTTTGCCCAAAAAATATATATATGCTTATCGGGTCAGATACGTTCTTTGAACTTTTATCTATTGACCAGATAAAGCAAGGGCCTGAACTTCCCATCTTACAAAAGACAGTTCTCGGCTGGATAGTGTCAGGAAAAGTTGACTCTAATAATAAAGTAAAGGCTGAAAAAATGCTACATCTCAGCTGCCAGGAAGAAGCGTTGGAGTTAATTGACACAACCCTGTAGAAATTTTGGTCTGTGGAAACTGGCAGCCAAAGGCAACAACACTTTGAGAATAATACTCAACGATTGTCATCCGGTAGATTTTCAGATCGGTTGCCGTTCAAATTTGACCCAAATACTATTGCTTCATCATACGAAGTTGCGAAACGTAGATTTTTGTCGCTAGAAAGGAAATTGTCAAAGGACCCTGCGCTGAAGAAGATGTATCTTGAATTCATGGAGGAATATGTTTCAATGGGCCACATGTCCTCCACCAATGACAAAATTCTGAATACTCCGCCCTATTTCATTCCGGACCACAGATAATATAACACTCTTAACACTTCTTGATTTTAGCAAAGCGTTCGATACTGTAAACCATGCAATTCTCGGCCTTAAATTGACGAACTTATTTAATTTAATTACGTTAGTAGTGCTCTTTGTCGTATTAATGACTGTGTCCGTGTTTGTAACTCTGACCTTCAAAGCATTAGTCAGTGGGCAAGTGCTAATGGTCTATCCTTAAATCCCAAGAAGACAAAATGCATCATGATTTACAAGAAGAAAATTAAAACAGAGGATGTACAACCTGTTCGAATTAAACACACGACACTTCCCTATGTCGACAACGCAACTAACCTGGGCTTAACATTCAACAATAACTGGAACTACCAAATAAACAGAGCAGTAGGGAAAACGTACGGTCTTTTAAGAATACTCAATGTATCTTCCTACTGAAATAAGATTATAAGTCGCAAAGACCTATCTGACTCCATCTCTTTTGCATGACGTAGAAGTTTTTGGTAGTTATGATGCTACTAGCTTTTGAAAAATGAATGTAGCATTTAATAACATCGCACGATATGTATTTAAGCTGAGACCCCGTGGCCACATGTCCTCCACCAATGACAAAATTCTGAATACTCCGCCCTATTTCATTCCGGACCAATGCGTTCTACGGCCACAGAGTACTTCAACTAAGTTGAGAGCAGTTTTTTATGCATCGTGGCGTACTGACATCTTGATTGTAGGCCCAACTATCCAAGAGGAGCTGTACTCGACTCTGCTTCGGTTTAGATTGCATAAGTTTGCCCTTGCGGCCGACGTCAAAAAGATGTATCGCCAAGTGATGGTGGACAAAGCTGATCGTAACTTCCAGCTCATAGTATGGAGACGAGATCCTTCTGAGTCCCTGAAAATCTTTAAGTTGAACACAGTTACATATGAAACTTCGCCAGCACCCTTTTTGGCGATTTGGTGTTTAATGCGGCTAGGAGAACTGGCGCAAGCAACTCATCCAAAAGCCGCTAAGGTTATTCAGAATGATTTTTAGGGTAACGGTTTGTTGACTGGCGCCGGATGCGTTCAGGGCCTCCAACGACTTTAAGACGAAGGTTCTCAGGTCTTGCAAGAGGCAGGTTTTGAATTGGCAGAGTGGTTTTCCGCATCTGATAGCGCTGTAATGCTACTTATGGCAGACTAAGACGTAACAAAGACCATTGGCGTGGTTTGGTTACCGTCAAGGATAACTTTTAATTTCGGTTGGATGACTCTTTCCTGGATATTCGCGCGACAAAGCTAAATAATTTATCGGTGACTGCTCGACCCACTTGTCCCCTTTGGTCATAAAGGCAAAGATGTTGTTGCATGAACTGCGGCTTCGAAAATTAAATTCGGACGAATCGCTATCGATAAAGTTGCTTACATTGTGGGAGACGTTAAACGCGACGCTTCTGCAACCACCGAAAATAAATGTATCGCGATTCGTTCACACAGATCCACAAGTCTCGATTCAAATACATGGTTTCGCTGACACTTTCATGAGAGCGTATGGAGCGTGCATCTACGTTCGTACTGAAACTGCCGAAAGATTGAAAGTGTGTTTATTGACCGCCAAATCGAAAGTAGCTCTCTTCAAGACGAAAACATTGCCTCGCCTTGAGCTGTGTGCAGCTCACCTTTTAGCAGATCTCCAAAATAGTGTCAGGCCATTGCCTAATAGTCCCATTGAAAATTATTTCCTGTGGACAGACTCCAAGACTCTATACACTGAATCAAAACCCATCCGTCGTCGTTGTCGGTTTTTGTTACGAACCGGGTTGCAGAAATTCAGGAGGGGTGGAGAAAGCAATTTGGAGACACGTTCCCACGAAAGTCAACCCAGCACACATAGTGTCCCGAGGAAGTGACTTACAGGAGCTTACAACGTCCATTTGGTTCGGGGGTCCTTCGTTCTTGCTAGTCTCAGAAAATAATTGGCCTGTAAATAGACATTTCGAACTGCCGGCTGATGTAGTGTCGATGTCGTAGTCAGCACAGAGCCAAGTTATTTGTTTCAGAAAATAGAGTCCTTTTCGTCGCACCTGAAGCTTCTGAGAGTGTTCGTGTGGGTTTTCCGTTTATTCAAAGATGCAGAAAGGTGTCAAATCCCTTTAAAAAACTTATTTCGCCAAGAGAACTAGATTTCGTTTTTGAATAAATTGATGAAGATATCCAATTTCACGAATTCAGGGACGACATAAGAAAAATTCGGAAAATAAACCGGTAGCAAGGAATATTTAAAAGTTGGACCCTTTCTTTCAGGAAAATAAACTCGATTGATGTTCCTCGACATTGCTACGAGTTGGGGGTCAGTTATTGAATGCTCCTATCCCGTACGAAGCCAAATTTCCGTTGTTGCTGTCTAAAAGCTCACAGTTCGTCAGATCTTATATGTCATACCTGCACGTTACGAATTGTCACGCTGGCTGGCTCTTGTAAGTCGTCTGCGCTAAAAAATATGGCTAGTTAATGCTCAAGAAGTCTGCTGACGAAGAGTTCGGTCGTGCATGCGCTGCTTTCGTTGCAAGCCAAAACTCTTAACGCAAATTATGGGTAACTTGCCAGCAGACAGACTTTGAGCTCTCCGCCCGTTCAATATTTGTGGCGTTGTGGTCCCTTCAACACAACGTATCGTATCCGTGGTAAGCCACCGTACAAGTCGCACGTGGCCTTCTTCGTCTGTTTCGCGTCCAAAGCGGTCCACTTAGAATTAGTGACTGACCTAACCACTGATGCGTTCTTCTTGGCATTTCAAAGGTTCGTGAGTCGTCGCGGGATTCCGGAGAAGTGGGGTGCGACAACGCCACCAACTTTGTCGGCGTAGATCGGCACAAGAGGGAGTTCCAAGCCCGTCTGGAGGAGCAGGGGGCGGTATTAAAACATTCGCATCAAAAGAAGGATGCGAGTTTGCGTTCATACCGCCCAGAGCACCACACTTCGGCGGACTATGGGAGGCAGGTGTGAAGTCTGCAAAGCACCTGCTCCTTCGGACGATTGGCCAAGACCTCTTGACCGCGGAGGAGCTCGGAACTCTCCTCACCAGCGTAGAGGCCGTGCTCAACTCCAGGCCCCTCGGAGCTCTAAGCAGCGACCCTAACGACGTCGAAGCCCTGACCCCGGGCATCGGCGGCCCTCTTCTGGCCCCACCATCAGCGGCGCTCCCGGACCAGATCAGCCTGTCCTGCTTGCGACGATGGCGAGGTGTCTCGTCTCTCAGGCATAGGTTTTGGCAGCGATGGTCCCGGGAGTACATCTCCAGCCTCCAGCAGCGGTCCAAGTGGCACCAGGGGGAGCCAAACACCGTCGTGGGAGCGCTCGCCGTCGTCGCCGAAAGCAACCTTCCGCCCCAGCAGTTGAGGATAGGCCGTGGAGGGGAAGTATCGGCGAGCAGTCCACCGACTGGCCCTGTTGCCCGTTCTGGACTGCAGGAAGTCGTCCCTTCAGAGAGGGCGGTGTTTGCGCACTTGGCGCTTTTATTTAAATTGAAGTCACTAGTTGTAGGGCGAGTGCTGGAGCCAATAAAGCTTTCGTCCCTTCGATCTTGCGCACTCACCCCGTCTCACGCCACCTTAGCATAAGTTAGGTTCTAAGAGAAATTATTGGAATATTAAATTAAGTGATCATATGAACTCCATCGAAACCACTTCCTTTCGTCGTCGCATTTTTTACACAAGTTATTATCGCAAATAAATCAGCCGAATCCTACAGCAGTCACACAAGTTGAACGCGAAACTAGTATTAAATATAGGCCTATAGCAATTCTTTCATATCTCTCTAAAGCTTTTGAGCAAATATTGGCATCCCAGACAAAACAATTTCTCCAGCAAAACAATTTAATGTACAATGTACAATCAGCCATAATAAAGATTTCAGAGGATATCAGGAAAAAAAATCTATAACACTCTTAACACTTCTTGATTTTAGCAAAGCGTTCGATACTGTAAACCATGCAATTCTCGGCCTTAAATTGACGAACTTATTTAATTTAATTACGTTAGTAGTGCTCTTTGTCGTATTAATGACTGTGTCCGTGTTTGTAACTCTGACCTTCAAAGCATTAGTCAGTGGGCAAGTGCTAATGGTCTATCCTTAAATCCCAAGAAGACAAAATGCATCATGATTTACAAGAAGAAAATTAAAACAGAGGATGTACAACCTGTTCGAATTAAACACACGACACTTCCCTATGTCGACAACGCAACTAACCTGGGCTTCACATTCAACAATAACTGGAACTACCAAATAAACAGAGCAGTAGGGAAAACGTACGGTCTTTTAAGAATACTCAATGTATCTTCCTACTGAAATTAGATTATTAGTCGCAAAGACCTATCTGACTCCATCTCTTTTGCATGACGTAGAAGTTTTTGGTAGTTATGATGCTACTAGCTTTTGAAAAATGAATGTAGCATTTAATAACATCGCACGATATGTATTTAAGCTGAGACCCCGTGACCATGTTTCTGAATTCGCAAATAAAATTTAAAATTTGGATTTTAAGTCTGTAACTAGGGAACCGTCGTACCTGTTTTCTCAAAGAACTAATAATCTAATTGTAAACCAGACCAAGTTGTCCAGTTCAGCAAATCACTTTTTTGTAAATTCTGCTCGTCTCTGGAATCACCCCATAAAATCAATAAAAAGCGCCCAAACATACAAATTTTGCCTAACAGCACACTTTACCACAAACTCTTTCTAACTTAACTCAATTTTAACGCAAATTGTAATTTGGAATAAGAATATTGTAACTACGTATCATAACACCAAGTGACTATCACATTAAACTAAGAGTTTAATTACTCGTAGTGCTAGGATGCAAATTAAATAAATAAATAAAAATAAAGTTTTATGGCTAGTATTCGTCTCTCCTGAACTTATTGCTCCCAAAATAGACCGAAGCGTACCGATCAGATTAGATTATTTGGAATTTTCTATTTCCCACCTCAACACTTCATAGCTTAACAAAATTTTCAGCATGAAAAGTACGGGCATACCCCATTATTACACTAATACATTTCATTAGGCTAATTTTTAATCTGACAACGGGGTTTCAGCATAGACCCTTTAAAGTTCAAGAGAACATTTTGAAAATGAAACGGAACCAATTAACCATTTTATTAATAAACCAAGTATTTCATGAAGGATTGATATATAGCATTATACATATATAATTTTGATAACAATAATATGATGGCTAAGGGTTTTTGCTTTTAGGCATTTGGAATCCTTTCGATCTTAAATATCGTATTAAAAACGGTATGGCACCCAACGTGATGGTAATTCTTGCAGGTGCAAATACTTTGTGTACGGCGTAGGCAACAACAAAGGTGCTCCCTGTGGCAACTTTTTCCGCTATTGCAGGTGACCCTATTCCAAGATATTCCAGAACGGGAACCAAGTTTACTCCACTGAAAGAAAAAATAGCGTAAAAATAGTTAAATGAAAATTATAGTTTTGCTTGTTGATTATAATGTAGTCAGAAAGATGAAAATGAGCTTTTTAAGCACCTTACCTAGATATGAGTACATAAGAACACACAAGCGAAATCATCGATATTCCTACGTGGAAGGCCACAATGGAAACTCCATATTCCTTAAAAGCCCGCTTTAGTTGCTCCTTTGAACTCAGTTTTACACCTACAGGTGTGTCTGTGGAAACCGATTTCGATGAGGATGAATTAGCTGTGACGGTGGATCGAGACGTTGATTGGGTACAATATCTTCGTCGCGAGAGGAAACCTTCTGCAAGTATGTAGAGTAAAACCGTTTTATTTATATTTCAGTTCGCTTTCTGAAAAAACATTTTTCTGGTTATTTTTTATCTTAATAAGCACTATATCATTTCAGCTGTGCGGTAACTGTCCAGTATAGCGGACTATACCACGAAATAGTTAACCCCCATGTACCGCGATTTGTTTAGAATTTTCGTGGAGGTCGGCCACGGTTCTGTTGTAATCGAATTTTAAAGTTCTCCGTGTGAATGTGAAGAAATAGCGGTCCAGTCAAATATCCGCCTTCGGAACACCAACGTTTCGCCGTGAAAATTAGTTTGTTATTATTTGCGAGCGTTCATAGTAATGTTGACCTTCATGCACAAACTCCGTTTTTCAAATAATAGTAATATAAAATAATGGTTTGTCGATCTATAAGCACCGAATAAACATTTATTGCCTAAAAGAGGTACGTGTCTAAGAACAATTTCTTGATTTATTAGCGTTAGAGCGAGCGTGGCACGGTTTTGAATCCTGCTCAGCGTAGGATTTACTAAATCAGCAGCAATTCTCTAGCTACCCACTTTTCAATATAAAAATAACCTTTTACTCTACAAGTAAAAACAATCTAGCGATTTTGGGTTATAGGCCGCCGCTAAACTAAACCATTCCCTTTTTGCATTAACCTTTCTATATGACGCAGATAGGGTATCCATCAAACAGATCATATCACCCCACCTCATCCAACTAAATCCGTTCCCAAATAAAAAAAAAACTGGTTAAAAATTTTTTTATAAAAATTGACACAAAATGATATTTTTTATCTAAAAATTAGAACAGGATACTTTTATTTTTAAAATCAATTTGAAAAGCCAGCACACTAAGGATATCTCTATTTTAATTTTATAAATTTTGCCCAGTTCGGCAGTCTATGAGCTGTTCTCGATGTTTTGCGGTTTTGGTAGTTGTTAGAGATAGAACCATATCACTATGGACGAAAGTAGATGTAGACTATTTTTATATAGCCGCAGAATTGAAAATCTGCTGTGATGGTCCGATCGCTAAATGAAGAAGAATTGCATACCAAGACTTTAAGAAAATTGATTGGTTGAGGAAAATTGATTTAAATTGAGTTCCTGAGCTTGGGATGGTAAACTGTTACACTTTTTTAGAACAGTTAAAAATTAATTCAACATACGCGACGAATGACAGAAAATCCGTTCAAAAGTTATTAAAAAACTACTTTTTTTGTATATTAAAAAATACAAAAAGTTTTCTTCATCGTTTTTCAATTTCAACAAATTTTAAGGACTTGTTTTAGAATAGTGGAATATTTTTTTGTGCTGGGCAGGTCATTACAAAAAGTTTGTTTCAAGACTTTTTGAAAAACCAGCTAATCTTTGCACGGCTTTTACTTCTAAACAAGTAAAGCTTTAGACAAGTGAAATATGACATTAAAAAGGTATTGTCAAATGCTAATCACGAAGCCCTAACATAATAGGTCTTAATAAAATACATTAAAAATTATTTAATATTTATTTTTTTTTTACTTTTTTGCAAATTTTTAAAAAAATTGAGAGTCGATTTTTGTTTAATTTTTTACGTTTATAGCCCTTATTATTTCTCAACTTTTGGTTTATAACAATGAATGAATGTTTAAGAAAGTTATTAAGCAACGAAAACGGCTACTACGGCAAATGCTATAAAAAATGGTTTCAGGTTAAAGGAAGAAACATTTTCATTAAATAATTGTAAAATATGAATTATTGCTTAAAATTTTAATTTAAAACTAATCTTAATTTAAAATCATATACTTGGCAAAATAAATGAGCAAGATGTAAACAAATATCTTAAAAACAACGAAGTTATTCAAATTTTAATGTTCTATAGACCCTGATAACTTTCTCGTTAATTTTTATATCCTTACAAATGGTACTATAATATCAGTCAGAAGGGAACATTCCTTACCCAAACAGCAACATTACGAGAGTCGATCTTGCCGTGTCCGATTGTATATCCACTCGTTTTTAGGCAAACTAACCCATCAGTTTTAAAACTATAAGTAGAAGTTGAAACGAGCCGGATCGGACGACTATATCATATCTGAACAAGCGGGGAAAAATATGAAACAGTTATTATTTGGCTGGTTTTCAGTTGATTTGAATATACTTCGCTACAAAGTACTGTTTTATTCCCTGTAGTTCTGAAATTCCCTTCCCTGCCTTTTCCTGACCGGCATGTTCGAAAAACAAAAACAAATCACATGGGCTTCATCTAGCGAAGTTCAAAACAAAGCAGGCTGACAAAATTCTGTCGGCACTTCTGCCACTGCCGAAGTTCGAACTTTTTTGTTGTTGTTTATTTCGAAGTAATTCGGAGCAGCGACTGAAAAAGGGAGAGGGTTGGACGGAGAGAAAACTGAGAAAAAAATCAAAATGTCAAGAACAAAAGGAACTGTGTAGACTTTTGAATACCCTTTTTTAGAAGCGCTAGTATATTTATTAATTTTTAGGATGATATAACATTTTGGAAGTTATTGTAAAGTTGCAATATACGCCAAAATGTTAATATTTGATTATCTGCCTTATGTGATTTTAACTACAAGGCATTGTTATGGACGGATATACCCTGGCACGCGTCAGGCAGAAATTTCGGTTTCGTTTTTCGTTCTCCCCATTCCCTTTGCACTTGAATTCGACTGCAACAGAGTGAGGAAGTGTTTTTAAAAGTGAAAATTTTAGGCAAGTATTAATTAATCAGGTAAGTGCATACATTTAAATAAATAAACAATATATAAATAAATATATTTGCACATTTGAAATACAGTGTCTAAGCGCAGCAAAAACGTATTAGCTGACGACCATGCTGCAGATTTTCCTTAAGGGAAAGTCCGATGATGCAGAGGTACCTAATTCCTTCCCGATCGAAAGTGAGGAGGAGCTGATTGCGTTAGAAGTTAAAATATGCTTGTCTACTAAAACCGCCTATGTAAGAAGATGAAGAAGATGAGTGTGCAATTAACTCTGTGTTTTTTCTACAGATTGAGACCATCAACGCAATTCTTAGGCGAAATAATTTGCCTAAGTCTATTAAAGTCTTTGCGACTTTAATATAGACGGCGTGAATGGAAGAAAGGCCCTTAAGGGCTTTCCAGGATTTTTTTAAGTTATAGTCGGTATGTATAATTGAGTAAAATGTATCAGATTTTTTATTTTATTCTAATATACATATCTGTTTTGTTTACAGACAGCATACCTGCGTTGGGAGGCCAGCTGCCGGCTGAAAAGGCCCTTGCGCACGCATTATCCTATATTTAAAACAATATATATTAAAACAATAATTTTAATAAATGTTTATAAATTGAATTTCAGATGTTTTTTTACTATGATTTCCGTTAGGATTCCTGAGAGAATTTCCTTGACTGTTCCTCAGGAATTCCTGAAGATTTTCCTTAGGAATTCGGCAAGGATTGCATGCAGTTTTCCCCAGGAATTCCCAAGAAATTCCCAGGGATTTTCATTAGGATTTCCGGAGGAATTCATTGCAATTTTCCCCAGAAATTCATGGGGACTTTTTAGTATTTTCCTCAGGAATTCCTTGCAAATTTGCCTACGTAGTAAGTTCCATATTCCTGAGAGATTCCGGGGGGAATTCGATCAAAAAGTCCCACGGATTTATTTCGAAATTCCTCAGGAATTACCAAGGAATTCCCGAGCAATTCCTTCTGGATTCCTCCCAATCTTCGAATTACTCGCCGGAAAGGCCTGCTTCATACAAATTCATTTCCGTTTTGTATGGAGAATTCCCCGGGATTCTTAAGGAATTCTTGGCGGCGCCCGGGGGATTACTTAGGGAATCTTTAGGGATTGGAACTGCAGGGTTGTTTCAGAATTACGGTTCAAATTTTATTTAAGTCAGACCACAATATCAAATAGCTGATTGTAAAACATAACAGCATAAAAATGAAAATATTGATGTCGTAAAAAATTTTAATTTTTGGAATAGTTGCAAGGGTCTTGTCAGTTGAGCTTTAAAGTCTTGCCAAAAGTAGTTTTAAAAAAAAAAATTAGTACTGATATATAGGAAAACGTTTTTTTTTTGTGAAAACCATGTTCACAATTTTGGGGTACTTTGACAATATTTCAAACAAAAACTTCTTATATCAAACAAAAACACCTCTTAACGAGGTAAAAAAGTTGTAACGGTCGCACCTTCAACACATAAAATTTAATAAACATTCGACTAAATAAAATTTTTTTTGTCAAAAATTTTTAGTTTGTAATTCTTTAACTGAACATTTCTATCCTTTTTTATGCTTAGTTTCAAGATTTATTAAGGTATAGCCAGTAAACATTATAGTACTTCTCAAACGTAAAATAATCTTTATTTTTTAGATGAGCCTGTGATGCCCAATGCTAATCAACGCAAACAACCTTTTTTCGAAAGTGCACCAGAGACTGGATGTTGTACCCTTAGACTAAGGATAGTTAAAACAAACCGACGCGTCGGTGATCTAAAGGCCAAGTGTGAGGTAATATAAAATAAGCTATTTCTTCAGCGACAATGAGAGTTATATGGCGGTAACAGCTCACCTTGTTTCTCAACAAAGTTTCTACTGATTGGTGTATTGAAGATGTAGTATAACGCCGCTATAGTGGGAGCAGTTAAGCTTGGACACTGGTGTCATTTACCTTGCTTTACCCATCCTAACTTTAAGTATGTGTATAAGTATAATGGGTTAAAATAAACTAGTAGATACGCGTTAAGCTATCAAAGTAATCGTGAATTATTTTAATCGCAGCACAGTTGGTCTCAAAAAATTAAATGAGACTCAAAGTTAAATTAATTTGTCAAACTTCGACATCTTAAATGTTTAAGCGTCTGGGGACATTGAAAGAGGCAGCCATGACTGCCTTATTCTTAAACCATACTTGGTTCTAGATAAGGATGTGTCACCAGGTCACTATAAAAAAAGTAACCAAAACAATAAGCACCAAAAAAGAACGCAATAAAGGCCTTAAAATTTGTATGTGTTTTTTAAAAACAATTTTGTTAATTAAAATGTGGGTGTCGTTCCATAACAATATAACACTACAAGGAAAAATGAAATTAGATTAAAACAAAGAACAGCTGTTCAGTCGCAGAGAAGCACGACTGTCAAGTATAAACGGCAGTCCAGCGTCACTGCTTGCGTGTTACTGCTATTTCACTAGAAATATCTTGTAAAAAGAATGTTACATAAAAAATGGAAAAAATGTCTTTCACAAATTTTTTGGTTGCAATGGTTGTGTATGACCTGCAAACCGAAATGGCCAACAGATTTAAAAAACTGGAGAAAAATGATCCCTATGCAGAAAGCACAGTTCTGGATCCTTGCTTTGAAGGCCGTTTTTTCATTCGAAAATTTTTTATGAAGCAGCTGTAGAGTCGTTAAAATCAAAAATTATTAAGTATAAGCTTAGTGAGCAAGTAGTACTTAAAAGTCATGATAACTTAATAAAAAATGAAACTGGCTAAATGACATTTGGGAGCAATACAAAAACATTTTCAAAGAGGTTTCTAAGCTATCCAATGAGAAGGCAGCTACCATAAGAAAGGTTACTAAATATCTTGAAGAGGAATGCTTTAACATAAAGGAGAATTACCTGATCTGGTGGCAGTATAGGAAACATGTTTATCCTCGATTTTATAACATTGCTTTACATCGATTATTTTTGCTAGCAACATCTTTTCCTTGCGAAAACAGGGGATCTCTTTTAAATATAAATAAGGTGGAAAACCTTATGTTCCTTTAACAACATGTAGATGCAAAGGTAAGAACTTCAAATTTTTGTGTCGTTTCCTAATTAAACAAAATAAAGTTTTTTTAGCTCCACAAACAATAAGTCATTTTAAGAGGGAAGTTAACATAGGCCAATCAGACTGCAGGTAGACCAACAGAGCAATAAATAAAAATTTGTCAGCTAGTGAAACTTGTGAGCAAACTTAATCAACTGAGCCACTGAACAGCTGAACAATGTAAGTAAGTTAGCAACTGAGCAAGTGAGCTAATGAACAACTGAGCAACTGAATAAGCGAACAACTAAAGAAGTGAGCAACTAAACAAGTCAGTGATCAAAGTGGGTACGTTTGTTCACTCATAAAAAACTGAGCAACTTACAAAAGTGAGCAGGGTTTAACGAATACAAAAAAAAATGCAAGAAAGAAAAGAAACTTTGGTAAGCCGAAGTTTTTATACCCTTGAAGCTATTGCAAAAAATATATATTCTTTAAAACTAGAGTTAGATTTCTAGTTGGCCTCGCTTTGAAGCATGAGCGGCGTAAGGGTTTTAACATTGATTCTTCCTGTTAAAAGCCTCTTCCAGGAGTTGGCGCCTTTGGGTAAACTTGCCGAAATCTAACACAGGGTGATCAGCCGTCTCAATCGCGCCGCTAGCGCACCACGTGCATTCTCCACTTGTGTCGCGGTCGAACGTTCGGATTTACTGTCATAAGCAGCCGTGGACGCTGAGACCTGTACGTGCTTCCTCCTAATACTCGTATGTACGACGGCTCGTTTTGCTGTAGTGACTTTCGCGCTGACGTATTTTTTGATTTTGGATTTATGGATTTTATTGGACCGTGCGAATCGTAGCGACCTCGACCATCTTTCCGCTGCTGCAAAAAAAAAGCCTCGGTTTTCTGCGGGGCTAGTATAAGCCCAACGCTGTCCAGATGCTTTGGTTGCACACCTCCTCAGCTTGGCGAATCTCCTTTTTCACCAACTTTCATTGTCTTAGAAAATAACGCCCCTTGATCGAGTGATAGCTGCTAATTTTTGCTTTCATGAGAGATTGACCAGGAGGAGACTTCCTATGTGCTTCAATCTTATGGCTGGGTATATAGACTCCATGCAGCATGTGCAAAAGCCTTCTTACATGCGTGCCCACAAGCCAGTGTCCCGGTGTCTGGGGAACCACATATGTTAGGCCTACTATAACTTTTTCTAAGCTTTCTTATGAAGAGCTATTGCTCAAAATTTTTATACCCTTGCAGAGGGTATTATAATTTCAGTCAGAAGTTTGCAACGCAGTGAAGGAGACATCTCCGACCCTATAAAGTATATATATTCTTGATCAGCATCACTAGGCGAGTCGATCTAGCCATGTCCGTCTGTCTGTCCGTCTGTCCGTCCGTCTGTCCGTCCGTCCGTCCGTCTGTCCGTCCGTCCGTTTCTACGCAAACTAGTCTCTCAGTTTTAAAGCTATCTGCATGAAACTTTCCCAAAAGTTGTCTTTCTGTTGCAGGTAGTATATAAGTCGGAACGAGCCGGATCGGACGACTATAGCATATAGCTCCCATAGGAACAATCGGAAAAATAAATTTAAAAAAATTATAACTTTGGTGTTTTTAAATTTTTTTGTTAGTTCTTCAAAATATAGTAATGGTTAAATATTTTGCTGTTTCTTAATTTGTTTTTAAGTCCTTCGACATATAGTAATGGTTAAATATTTCAGAATTACAGTCTATACCATATAGCTCCCATACAAACAATAATATATATAAACATTTTTTTTAAATTAAACTTTTCTATTTTGTAATTTTTTTTTAATTCTTTTTGACTTTGTAATAATTTGATAGTTTAGAATAAAGCTTTTAATTTTATTGAAATCGGAAAACCATATTATATAGCTGCCATAGAAATTATTGATTATTTAAGCTGCAAATTATCATAGCTTCAAAGTTTTTAAACATATATGCAAGTAAATCATAATTATAATGTTTTCAAGAATATTTAGTTTTTGAAATAGCTGCAAGGGTGTATGAACTTCGGCTTGTCAAAGTTTGCTTCCTTTCTTGTTTTAATGATAATTTTGACTGTTTTCAATCAAAATAATAATAATATAAACTATTAGTATATTTAAATCCATAAATTAAAAATTATTACATCACAGCTGGATATAGCTGATTTATTTGATTATCTCGCTGCGGCCCTGTTGATATGACAAAGCACTTTTAATCAAGGAAGTCGAAAGGAAACAAATCACAAATCATCCTTGAATTGCATTTGGAAGGTGAACGCTTCCCAGTTATTGGCGAAATCGTAGGTTTTTATTTTTTTCTGAATCAACAAGTTTTAAATCAATCCAAGTAAAACTAACGGAGGTACAGCGTTTCAAAGGAGAGGCCGTGCCACCAGAATGTTCAGGTATAAAAACTTTAAATCGATTTTCCCAAAAAAGTATTTTTTGAAGTTCGTGAACTTCAAAACTCAAAATCTACTGAACCGATCCTTTTGAAAATTTGAACGTAACTTCTTCACATAAATCAGCAGGATATCACGAAGAGTATAAAAGACTATATTGCATTTGTTGAAAAGTATGTAACAGGTAGAAGGAAGCGTTTCCGACTATATAAAGTATTTATATTCTTGATCAGGATCAATAGTCGAGTCGATCTAGCCATGTCCATCTGTTCGTCTGACCGTCTGTATGAAAATTCTAGTAGTTCCTAAGCAGGGCAAGTCTATTTCAAAAAGGAGCCACGCCCACTGTAACGCCCACAAATCGTGAAAGCATAAACTGTCACTCTGAGACATGTTAGGTTGTGGTGGTTGATTGTTGTGTGAGCGTTTCGGTCATATCTATCGGTAGACCCAAAAATTCAAAATCGAGCTATTATTTTAGGAGTTATGGGACTTATGAAGTTCTCTGCCGCCACTCTGCCGCTGCTTAGCCACTGATCGTCCGCTGTTCTGCAGGTGCGTTGTACACTTCAAAGTGGTCAAAAGAAAAAAGAAAACAAAATAACCGTGGTACCTAAAAAAAATCATCAGCTTTGAAATGCATATAGATTAACACAAATAATCCGGTCACGAGTTATGATGTTTGCCGCAAGCCAACTTTTTTTCAAGGCGAACATTTTCGGTCACCGGTTTTTTTTTCATTTTTTTTCTTTGAAAATTGTTTTCTACATTCTTAAAAATTGGTATAATAATATGTAATTCAATTTAAAAATAACATTATAGATTTCGCCGCAAAAAAATCATAAATATCTGCGTTTTTTTCCTTAAACCCCTCCCCTCTAAAATCCTAAGTTTTGCATATTTGCGATAAGGGAAAAAAGAATTAGTTTGGCGCAAATGCGTTTTGTGTGTACTTTTTAAGGATTAATTGGGCTATACGCATTAATTGACACTTTCAACATTTTTTGACCTGTACGCAGAGATACCCAGCTGCACCCAGTCAAAAATTTGATAACACGATCCAAAAAAGAACTTATATTTAATGCAGGTTTTTCCACGAACAAGAATATACGCAAACGTTTCGTCTATTACAATGCATAAAGATGTATTATTTTCAAAATGCTTGCCAACAGTAGCCTTTTTATACCCTTGCAGAGGGTATGAAGTATATTAACTGTTAGGTATATATTTTCTTGATCAGCAACACTAGGAGAGTCAATCTAGCCATGTCCCCCTTTCCAAATACTTTACCAAACACTAAGATGCGTAACGCTTATACAACGGAGTGTCAAGCAAAATTTTCAGCGTGGATTTTCGACGTGGACCAACGATTTTCATAGTGTGCGTTGTCTCTGTTTGACGCTTTGTTTGTGTTACTGTTTTTTGAACACGATGCTGCAAATCTAAGCCAACATCATGTCTTGTCGACCCCCTCTTAAGTGGGATCGTGGTGTTGTGGTAATAGTACACGTATATTAAGCAGGATGGCGCGGCCTCAAATCTGTCTTCAGACATCTTTTTTAATAACTATTTTCTATATTTACTATTAGTTAGTTTGTTTTTTATACCCTTGCAGAGGGTATTATAATTTCAGTCAGAAGTTTGTAACGCAGTAAAGGAGACATTTCTGACCCTATAAAGTATATATATTCTTGATCAGGATCACTGGCAGAGTCGATCTAGCCGTGTCCGTCTGTCCGTCCGTCTGTCCGTCCGTTTCTACGCAAACTAGTCTCTCAGTTTTAAAGCTACCTGCGTGAAACTTTCCCAAAAGTTGTCTTTCTATTGCAGGTAGTATACCTATAAGTCAAAAAGAGCCGGATCGGACGACTATAGCATATAGCTCCCATAGGAACAATCGGAAAAATAAATAAAATAAAAATATAACTTTGCTATATCTTAATTTTTTTCTTAGTTCTTCGACATATAGTATTGGTTAATTATTTCAGAATTACGGTTTAAATTTCATCAAAATCGGACGACTATATCATATAGCTCCCATAGGAACAATCGGAAAAAAATGAACAAAAATTATAACTTAGGTGTTTTTTAATTTTTTTCTTAGTTCTTTGACATATAGTATTGAGTAATTATTTCAGAATTACGGTTTAAATTTCATCAAAATCGGACGACTATATCACATAGCTCCCATAGAAATAATAAAAATATATAAAATAACTATTTAATATTTGAGCTGCAAATCATCATAGCTTTAATGGTTTTCAACATATACGCAATTAAATCATAATTTTAATGTTTTCAAAAGTATTTAATTCTTGCAATAGCTGCAAGGGTATATGAACTTCGGCTTGCCGAAGTTTGCTTTCTTTATTGTTTTTAATTAATTTTAATTTTATTTAGTTCTTTTGTTTAATTTTGTTTAGTAATGGTTAAATATTTCAGAATTATGGTTTAAATTTTATCAAAATCATTTAGCTCCCAGGGAAACAATAAAAATATTAAAACAAATTTTGTTTTTAATTTAACTTATTATTTTGTAATTTTTTTTAGAAATTTTTTTTGATTAATTAATAATTTGACAGTCCAATATTAAAATCGTAAACGATATCATGATTTTATACTTTTTCAGAGCAAGCAACGTCTAGCAAAACCAGTTCAGGATCTTCCGAATACTATAAGTTGCTTGGTATAGAAGTAGATGCAAAAGCCAATAGCTCTCTTTGCTTTACATGCCTTTCCTCTTCCTTCAATCGTCTGTGCCAAGCTCTTTCTCCGTAAATTTTTGTCTGCACAAGCTAAATATCCTGTTTGTCCTGGTTTTTTTTGTTTATTCAAAAATAGTTTGTCTTTCACTATTTTTATTATTTTCAAGACATCAGCATGTGCAATATCAAATAAGATATTACGGCTTATTTTAAAATTCTTTTCTCGGTCCTTGAAAGTGGCTAGAGTTTTTTTTTACAAGGAGGGTTTTAGAGTTTTTATTTGAGGCCGTGATGATTTGCAGCTCAATTATTTGATAGTTCCTATGGAAGCTATATGATATCGTATTCGGAACTGTAAAACTATTAATAAACAAGAAAGAAGCAATCTTCGGCAAGCCAAAGTTTTTTTACCTTTGCAGCTATTGCGAAAATTAAATATTCTTGAAAACATTAAAATTATCATTTACTTGCGTATATGTCTAAAAACATTTAAGATATGATGATTTGCAGCTTAATTATTCGATAGTTCCTATGGCAGCTATATGATATCGTTTGCCGAATTTAATAAAATTAAAAGTATATTTCTGAACTGTCAAAAATTATTAATAAGACAAAACAGAACCCAAAGTTCAAATGATAATTACAGAGTAATATCGAAATACCTTACCGAGAATGAAAAGAACTTTTACACGTATCAGCTAAAAAACAGCAAGGGGCTGCAAGTCGTATGAATAGAGCTTAAGGTAGAGCTCGCACCAGAAAATAAGACCCTAAAGAAAGTTCCTGCTGCACCGCAAAATTGCAGTAGAGAAACCGCACAAACACAATGGTCCGGTACAATGTGCGAACTGCCAAGAATATGGCCATACAAGGTCATACTGTAAACTGCGCCCGGTGTGTGTAGCTTGTGGCTTCATGACTGGCAACCACACTGCTAACTACAGAGTTTGCCCAGTTTATAAAAAGCTAAAAAGTCGCATCCCAAAATAAACAGTTGACAGCTTCCAGAACAAACCCTGTAGTCTTCTTCTCGACTGCAGCCAGATCCTTACTAGGACCCATAAACTCTGACAAAAATGTGACATTCGCAAGCGCTTTAAAAAAGTTAATTTTTGCATTCAGCATATTAAGAACTGAACACGGCTTAGCAGCATCAATCGCCGAAGCAGCCAAAATGCAATTTTGAAGCTATGATATGCAGCTTTCCATAAAGCCTTATGGAGTTTATGTCGTTTATGCGCACAACTATGCAAGATTTAATGCGAAACCAAAATTTATTGATTCAAATGCTGATTTCACAACAATCCAAATAATGAATTCCCTACGGATATCTACGTGGAACGCTAACGGCGTTTCACAGCATAAACTTTAGTTAGCTCATATCGACATAATGCTGCTTTCAGAAACACACCTCACAAACAAATACAATTTTCAACTACGAGGCTATTCATTCTACGGAACAAATCATCCAGATGGTAAAGCACATGGTGGGACTGGAATTCTAATCAGAAGCCGTGTTAAACGCCACTATTATAACAAATTTGCTAAAAACTACCCACAGGCCACATCTTTAAATATTCAACTAAATACAGGCAACCAACTTAACCTAGCCGCCATATACTGCCCCCCCGCTTCACTATAGCTGAAGATGAGTTTATGCAGTTTTTCAACTCACTAGGAGATTACTTAATAGCAGCAGGAGACTACAATACCAAGCACACACACTGGGTTTCTCGACTTGTGACTCCATAAGGAAAACAGCTCTACAATGCAATTATAAAAGCCAAGCACAAGCTCGACTATGTTTCTTCTGGTACACCAACATACTAGCCGGCAGACCCAAAGAAACTGCCCGACTCAATAGACTTTGCGATCACCAAAACTATTCCTAAAAATCTGATAAGCGCCGAATGCCTTCGAGATCTTTCATCTGATCACTCGCCTGTCCTGTTTATTTTACTCCGACATCCAGGAACATTGGAACAATCGTTTAAACTGACTTCACAGAAAACCAAAAACCAAAACCAACTACCCAATGCAATCAAAAGAAGTCAAATTTACAAATCGAACAGGTCGTCCTCGAAAAGCGACGCTTACGTCGAGAGTAGCAATTCCCCAGATCGCCATCTGCTATACAAAGCTTCAGATATGCCTTTACAACAAGAAGAAGCATATGTCCAGCGCCGCTACAAAGAGCAATTGTCAACATCTACAAAGCACTCACTATGGATAGCCCAGCTTCAACATGAGCCAATTGAGTTTAGCCCAAACGAAATCGTTAGCATCATCAAAAATCAGCTGAATCCGAAAAAATTCCCGGGCTGCGACCTCATAACAGAGCTCCCATATTGCGCCGTTTGCACTATCACCCAGCTTTTCAATGCCATCGCAAAACTTGCCCACTTTCCAGTGAGATGGAAAAAGAAATCCAGGAAGGAATCCCATCATATCAACTTGGGTTCCGTGAAAAGCACGGAACAATTGAGCAGGTCAACCGGATACCATCAGAAATTTGGATTTCGGAGTTTGGAAGAAGGTCTAATGTAAAAGATCAAGACAATGTTCCCCTTCAACACCCACAAGCTTTAAGAGTCTTACCTTAACGACAGAAAATTTGCTGTGAGGTGCAACACTGCTATAATTGACGATTTCACTATTGGAGCTGGAGTTCTTCAATGCAGCGTGCTTGGGCCAACACTATATGTTCTCTACACAGCAGACATCCTGACAAGCATACGACTAACAACATCTACGTTTGCTGATGTTACAGCTATTCTTGGAGTATCTTGGAGTACACCTCGACAGATGACTCACATGGCGCCGGCACATTGAAGCCAAAAGAACACATCTAAAGCTAAAAGCCAGCAGCCTTCATTGGCTTACCAACGCTCGGTCTCCCCGTAGCCTTAAATATAAAGTCCTGCTATACAACTCGGTACTAAAACCTATATGGATGTACGGCTCCCAGTTATGGGGGAATGCCAGCAATAGCAATATTGATATAGTCCAGCGAGCTCAGTCGAAGATCTTCAGAACAATCACAACAAAACATACTTCGTGACTTAAACATTCTTCCAGTCAAAGAAGTGATCGCTGAACAGAAGGAAAAGTACTTTACCAAGCTATCTTTGCTCCCTAACCACTTGGCGAGAGGTCTAACAAGGTTGAGCAATCAGTCACGTCTCCGTCGTAATGACTTACCCACCCAGTGACTTACTATATGTCAGGGAACTAAAAAAAAAATTTTAAAAAAACAGAAAAACTATAATTTTTTTTTCATTTATTTTTCCGATTGTTCCTATGGGAGCTATATGCTAGAGTCGTCCGATCCGGCGCGTTCCGACTAATATACTACCTGCAAGAAAGACAACTTTTGCGAAAGTTTCATGCAGATAGCTTTTAAAGTGAGGGACTAGTTTGCGTAGAAACGGACGGACAGACGGACATGGCTAGATCGACTCTCCTAGTGATGCTGATCAAGAATATATATACACTGTAGGGTCGGAAACGACTTCTTCACTGCGTTGCAAACTACTGACTGAAATTATAATACCCTCTGCAAGGATAAAATAAATATTTTAAGGGGAGTTTCGTTTAGAAAAACCTTGGAGAGATGCATATGTTTTCAGAATACATTTGCGGAATTTCAACTCAAAATCTTCCAAACTACGAAAGTTACCCCTTTTAATACAATGGTCGGCACAGAACATATAAAATGCTCGCACTCCTTTGTCTCAGTTATTCAGGCTGACGGTCAGAGAACTTGTCACGAAATGTTGCTCAAATGTGTATTGAGGGCTTGCTTATGGTCGGTAGCGGAATTATCAGAAAATATTTACAATTTACATTTTGTATCAACAAAAAAATGAAAAAAATCGTATTTATATTTCAAAATCCCATGTATTTATTATTTGAAATTTTTTAGCAACCACCCCTAATATTATGTCCAATTTCTTCAAAACAAAGAAGTGCCCTTTATTATACAAAACCAATCAAACTGAAAACTGCTATGTAGTATTCTCCTAGTGATGGTGAAACAGCTTTTCTTGAATAATTTTTTTTCTTATCGCTTTGGGCAATCGGTAGCTAACTCAATAGGACCCTGGAGGCTGTATGAAGATTTTTGACGACATTAAGAAAATTGGCTAAGATTTCTATTATCGCTGAAAATTAGAAATAAATTTTTTCAGTTAAGTTCACCCAGCAGTTGAGCATCTCACCTTGGCCAATACTTCCAACAATGGCATTTTGATCGTAGGTCGCCCAATCCGCTCTTGAATTTTCGCGAAGAGCACTGTAGTGAGAATTTTGAATATTTTGTGATATAAACTTATATTCCTGTGACCACTGTCCGCCGGGCATATTAAGATGTGAAAACTTGTTGAATCCTCCGAACGGCGTTGGTACATTGCTTTGCATCGCTGAGTTGAGGCTAATTAGTCCAATGCAATCGTAGGATTGTACATGAGCATCTTGAAAATCGTTCGAAAAGACTGCACTGAAACTGTTGTCAGTGGTGATGTCGATGCTTGAGATTAACGCTTGTACCGGAATCACAGTGGACGAGATATCACGTGAACGTAGAGGGGAGAATCGAGTTGTTTCAGCAGCGTCCACATTAATAGGGATAGGAATTGGTGCCGCTTCTATGTAATTATCCATTGTTACACTCAAGTGAAATTGTTGAAAAGCTATATGTATGAACACAAAATTAAATTAATACTGGTACGCCATTTAACAGTGCTCAATAATTACGCAGCGCCTTACATTACTATACATCAGCGGTCACAAAAGTAGAACTGTCAAAACATCGACTGTACTCTCTTTAATTTCAATGGTTTGACTATGGACGTTTTAGGGTTTCACTAAGCGACTGAATCGTTGAACTGATTTACATACAAATTCAACTGGCAGAAATTTCAGCACTGCAACTACCACTTGACTGGAGGGGACAATGTTTAGTCGTTCCCTCAGTAAACGGAAATTCGTGATTTAGTATTTAAGAAAATACCTTAATAATGAAAAATACAATAATACGCGTTTTTTACAAGTTTTAATAAAAACAGTTTTTTATCGAAAACTTTTTTATACTATATTTTTTGAATACTATGGAAATCCAGTCGCCTTTGGGATTTTTGTGAGGTCTTAATAATCTCCAATAATCTTAAAGGCTTTATTTTTTAATATATGTACATATGTATACTGTGACTTTAATGATTTAGACACCATCGATATTTTAACAATTCTACAGCACGCACACTATAAATCAGTGGCTTCACACATCCAACGACGATATCAACTATTTAAATTTAATAATAGTTTAAATATTCACTTCTCTTACGGTTATTTTTCCACACAGAATGCTTTGGTTTTTCATTTCAACAGTAATTTTCAAAGTAAGCATGCCGTAAATCTTTGGAATACATCTTATGGCCCAGTACTCAAGTTCAAATTCAAAAATTCAGATTTTCAGTCAATTATTCCTTGATGGTGTTGTTCGGTAAATTCAGTGTTATCTACACGGTTACATTACAAACCAACAAAATCTAATCTAATTTAATTGTCATGGCTGCTGTTACAGCATTAATGATTAATGATGAGAGTGCGCTGTTTAGTACGCATATGAAACATTGAATTTATTTTGGCGGTTAACTGCAGTTGATTATTGATATCAATCAATATTTAAAGAAATTTATTATTTTAATTATTTCTTGAGCACTTTTTTTTTTTGTGGTAGCCTGAATAAGGCTGTTCAAAGACTTAAAGCACATTGCAGATACAATAATATTGTATACCGCATGTAAAAGAATACAAATTTTGAATAATAATCTTCTGACGCAAATGGTGAAATACCGATTTTTATAAATAATAATAGCACAAGTTAAATTAAATTATAATATTGGCTCAAATGGTATGTTGGTGGTAAACTTTACATTCGTATGGCAGCTATATTTCCGATTTTAAAAAAATTAAAAGCTTTATTTTGAACTACAAGTATTTAACCATTACTATGTCCAAAAGAATTTGAAGAAAAACAACTTTTAATCAGAGATGTATCATATATTTTCCCATATATTTCTTTTAATATTCCGATTGTTGATTTTTTTGAATTTAATACTTTGAGTTATTATTATTTCTGTGCTAAGGAATGCTAATTTATAACCAAAATAAACATATATGGGCATTTCCACAAGAATGTCAACCACGACAAAAAAAAATTTAAAGTTATCGAACAGACTAGTTTTAAAAATGTTTCTCAAGAAAAGGAATGATATTTAATTATTTCAAAAAAATATATGGTATTTTCATATCCTGTTACAGATACTGAATATTGCGAAGCTTTACGATTTTGTATAAATCGATCGCTTGTTTTGTTTTGATACTGATCTGTCCATAATATCTGTTAAGGTGTAAAGAATTAAACAAAAAAAAGCCAAAGTCAGTTTGCGATTGCGAATAACGGCACATTTTTGCTCTACATTATTGTATTGTCCAATGACCCGAGCGACATAGGAGAACTTATCTTCTGACTATTGCGTCGATACCCATCACAGCAACACTATCAAATTTGGAGCTCAAACAGATTTTTGGAACACGAAAAAGACCCAGTTTTTTTATTTCAAATGTAAATATAGTTGTCAGATTAATTGATCAGAAAAGATGGTCCCGAGCAGAAAAAGAAACGTTTTCAAAAAGAAAATTTTTGTAATTTGATTGTGGAAAAGTAAATACATTCTTTTATTTTTAATTTAGATGAGTGACGGCGAAAAAAATAAAAACAAATGCAAACGGTGGAGAAATAAATTAAAGGAGGATAAAGAAAAATTAAAAAGCAATTAATTAAAAAATATGAAAAGACATGAAATGGCAAGGCAAAGGACAACAAAATTTGCTGAAGGAAATGCTGAAATGATTTTAGATAGAAAACGTTTTGAGCGCATATGCAAGAGAAATAAGCTCGCGGAATTGCGCCTTATAAATGCAGACAGAAACAATGGGAAAAGCCTTTAAAAAAAGGTTTGGGAAAAAAATAGTACTAATAAAAACTTTGCACTCCAATTATGTTCCGCCCATTGAAAAAATTAAAAATAAAAAGAAGGGTATTCAAACAATTACAAAATGTTTAGCTTTGCCTATTAAACAGTTTTATTTTAACGATAGTATACGTGTGCAATCTTCGGGAATAAAGAACACAATATTGTCTGATAAAAATTTTGCTAAACGCTTCATGATGATGACATTGGGCGTATTCACCAGAACAACATGATCACTGATTACGGTTCGGCTTGTTCTGCTGAATGCTTATGATACATTACGCATATTAATTAATACATTTTTGCTTGTTTTGTTTGTTTTTTAATTTTGTTTTGTTTACATTCTGAATTTTCTGGCTATTCTTCTCGATATATATACCATTGATATAGGCTAGCAGATATGTATCATGTATCAAGAAAAAGTAGCTTACTATTTTTACGCTTCTTTTTTGGCGATCATGATGGAAGATGATCAGTTATCAAACGCGTTCAGCAGAACTTTCGTAAGAAATCCATCGGGGATCAGTGATCATGTTGTTCTGCTGGATACGACCATTGTCTGAGGCGTCCCAGCTTTCCAAGAAGGACTTTCCGAATAACAAATAAATAATTTTGTAATAATTAAAATGTCTTCAATATGTGTGTTTGTATATACCATGCGAACTTCGGATATTTATTGGAAAGCTGCGCTGAAATTATACCTTAATTTCCTAAAATCTGTTTGCTGCAATATTTATATTGAAAATTGCATGACAAGAAATTGGAACAAGTGCATAAAAGACTTAAAAAATGAGTATATTCTTTTAGCATATTGGAAAAATATGGAAGACGAAGTAAACTGGCAGCATTGGCGGAAAATTGATAAACAATTAACTTTGACCAATACCAATTCAACTTTTTTTAATTTGTTACAGATTTTGGAAACAAAATTGACTTCCTTTATAAAATATTTTTTTGTGAAAAGAACTCAACTAGAGTATTGTGAGAAAATCAAAGCAAACTTAAAAACTGTTGAATTAGCCATTCAGATAGATTCTGCTGAATATATTAGGTTGACAAACCAAAATGAAATCCAGAGTGCTCAATTTAGTTATCGCTAAGTAACTATTTTTCCTTGGTTGCCAGGAGCTACAAAGTCGTTTGCTGTTATAAGCGATAAGTGTTGGGAAAGGTACTTGTTTTTTGGATCTAGGTAAGGTACAAGGTATTTGTGAAAATAAGTACTTAGGTAAGCTAAAGAAAAAAAAATTTGTTATGTATCTAGGTAAGGTAAAAGGTACAAAAAAGATAAAAACCTTTTTTTAAAACCATTTTTTTTTTAATTTAATCGTTTTGTTCTTCACGAATTGGGATTTTGTGTATATGTTGTAGCAGACACATGTGACAAGAAACATCTTTTATCTAGCATGTGCGGTGGAATTAAATTTCGTTAATTTTCATTGTAATTATTTACTTTTTATTCAACAATACGAAATTAAGGTATCAAGGTAATTTGAAAACAAAATTGAATAAAAATATTTCAGTACCCAAATACACATTATAGCAAATTTATAAGATAAATAAAAATCTTTACCTAGGTAAGGTAAGGTACACTGTTATAGGGTATCTACAAATAAATGGTTCAATACAATATTTGAATAGAGCTTGTGTTCGGTCCGTGAAAATATGTTAAAACATCGGACATTCATCTATTTATCAAATTTTCTATTCCAAGTATCAACCCAACATAGATGTTTCATTTTGAGAACATCAAAGAGCTTTGCATCGATGTTTCTACTCAAATTTGCATTAATACTCATTGAAATATATATTTATAAAACAGGCGCAGCTATATCATACATATGCCATTAGAGTACTAAGCAATAAAATGAAAAAAAAATAAATTTATCTTGAAAATCAAACAAAACCGGCAAAAAAATCTTAAAAATATGCGTTTTTTTCGGCCTTAATATTATATTTTATGGATATTTTTGAAATTTTAAACTAAAATGTAAGCTAATTAGGCAAAAAGTTGATTTAAAAAAACAGTTACACTAGTAAAGCTCCTTAGCGTTGTAATAAATCTTGACTTTTGTCGCCATTATATTATTAATAATAAAACTAAAAATCATTTATAGAAAACGCGTAAAAAGACAATATCAAGTTAGGCAAAACATAAGTCAAGCTAACAATCTCAATAAAATTAAAAAAAAAATTTTTTGAATACAGTAAATTTTTTTTTCCATACATGCTGGCATTTTTCCTTGATGGCACGGTCTAGTGGATCCAGCAATGTTAGATAATATTTGCTGTTGATCGTTTTACCTTTCTCTAAGTAGTCTATGTTCAAAATTCCATACGCATCCCAAAATACGGACGCCTTAACCGCCGATATTTGTGCTTTTGGAAGCTTCGGTCCGCTTTTACCGGTTACCACTCAGAAGACAGGCGACAGGATTCTGGAGTATAGTGATGTATCCGTGTTTCATCCTTGGTTACGTAACGGCGAAAAAAAACCCGTCCTACTGCATTACGCTTTAACAAGCGTAAACACTTCGCGGAAGCATCGACGCGTTCTTGCTTTTGGTCCAGTGTGAGCAATAGCGGCACCCACTTCGAGCAGAGCTTTCTCATATCCATATGTTGCTGCAAAATTGTAAACACAATGTGTGTAGTATGCATACTACATCAATTAAACTCATAAAACCAGTCTTTGATGGTTCATTGTTGATTGGTGTGCCCGAAGATAAAGTACCAAAACAGTTGTCAACTCCTTTCTCACGTAGGTCATGTTGCCAGATATTAGGGGCTACCACGGTACTACTCTTCCAATCGAACCTCGATTTACAAATTGTACACGTTTTCGCCTTTCATATGTCTTATGGCCAATAGGAATAATAGGAATGATTTAAAAGATCTGAGCCACTTTTGTATGAGTCCGTTTGACTGTGGATGGTTGGCCGTAGTGTGTATGTAGTTACTTCCAATGAGATTTGCAAGTTGCTTGAAAACTGCAGTTTCAAATTGCGTATCTTGATCTGTGGTAATCTTTTTGAGAGATCCAAACCGAAAAGCCCATTGAGTCCAGAACGCACTGGCTATTGTTTCAGCGGTAATGTTTGATAGCGGTACCGCTTCTGGTCATTGCGTGAATCGGTCAATCGGATGAGACAAACTGTGAATGTGTATTTGATGGGAAGATTTGTTTTCTGGTCGCTGCTGAATTGCGTAAACAAGCGGTTTATGATCAGTTTTAATAACAACGATTCTTCCATCGACGAGGTGTTTGAAGTATATGACCTCGAATATGGCAAGCAGTACTCGATCGTATTTAGAGTCATTTTTTCAGTGCTATTGAACTTCGAAAGCGTCACAAACCAACTAAAGTTCCGATTTTGATGCAGGAAAAGACGTGTGATGATCGGGTTGAACATCTTCGATAGTAATTTATGAAGCCTAAAAAACGACCCAGTTGGTTGATAGTATCAGGACGTGCATAATTGTGGATGACATATAAACGTTTGGACGGTGGTTAATGCCATGTTTGTTGATAGTGTAGCTGAGAAAATTTACTTACGATTATGCAAGGCCATTTCGACATTATAAAGATATCGTTCATGTAGCATTACACTAAACCCATGACAGGGAATATGTTGTCCATGAAACGCTGGAGTGCTAGGGTTTTTTTTTAATTCGATCAATGAGTCCGAACAGTGTGCACATGGATTAATGATTGGCCTTGTCACATTAATGAATGTACTGTGTACTGTGGAAACGGATATTTGCTTCGTCTGTGCCAGGCATGTGGGTGTGGAGAGGCCAGTGACCGAGTCGATTAATCGTTGGTTCTTTAGATCGATGAGAAGATGGAACTTGGATAAAAAGGCTGCCCCAATAATGACAGTGTGCACGTCGGCGATATAAACGGCCAAGTAAAGATGTGGGATGTGCGATCAATTAAGTGCATGCACTGCTCCGAAACAACTATCTGAATGGTCTCGCTAGTAACTCTGGCTGCCGCTGACCAGCGTTTTGGGGGACAGCTTTTTTATTTTAACGACGAGGAGAGGGCACATGGTAAGAAACACTTTCGAGCTCTATCGTCAAATTACCGGTGATTATAACAGAGAACCTCTTGCGGTCCAGAAATCTGATCAGAGTTATTAGTCTGAAACTTTCCACGCGATGAGTTGCTTGAATGCCCTTGAAACTGAAGGCGTTTTACTTCCTTTTGCAATATGTTAGCTTTTTGCGAAAGAGAACGAAATTTTTCGGATACATGGGCATGTCGATTGCAAAAGTAGCGTTTGTGATTACTGCCTCCAGCATACTATCTGCAATTTTGGCAAGCTTGTCCAAATCTGTTTCTTCCCAGACTGTTAGAAGAGAACGAATAGTTTCTCGGCAGAAACATATTAAGGAAAATTTTCTCGCTCCGGGGGGGGATTTCAAAAGGCTTTAAACCGGTGGCACCTCTACCGTGTAGTAGTTGATGGAATTTCGATTCCAAAGTTTCTGCAAACGTAGTAGTTTTTTTTTGGTCGATGGTCGAGTAACCACTCCTCCTCCAGGTGAAAGATCACAAGATCGAACATGTCGGTGTCGCCGGTGGTCTGCTGCCAGCCAATTTTGGCAAATGTATGGTTCTACGTGTGTGTGTGTTTGATGGCGTCTCATCTCTGTTTGCAGGCGCGCTTGCCCTAAGTGCTTCAAGTTGCTGCTAAATATCTTGGGTCTGGGCTGCTACATCTGGATCGGTGGCCGGCATGGCGTTGGGCGAACCTGAAGGCTCGTTGTCCTCTTGGAAAATAAGGCGTCTTATTTCTAAGTTTCGTAAGTCGTAATGAAGTGCGCGGATTTTCTTGATTTTGGAGCTGGTTCGAAGTTTAAAGTTTTTAAGATTGTCGTGGGCACCAATTTAGCTGGTTATTTTGACAAGTCATTTATTCTCGTCAGAATATACAAAGAAATCTTTGATTCGATTTATACGCGGTGTTGCGCTTTTTTTTTGGTGGGCTTAAGTATTATAATTAACTAAAGCAGTGTGTTAATTTACAAAGCAGTTTACTTTTGTCATTAGCTAGATAGTTATAATTTCTGACTATTTCTGCAGTCAGTTTTTAAGCTTCTGCTTGAACTTGAATTTTGCACAATTTCTACCGTATAAAGTATATATATTCCTAATTTGTATCACTAGAAGAGTCGATCTAGCCATGCCCGTCTATTTATCTGTCTATCCGTCTGTCCATTCTTCTGTCCATTTCTACGCAAACTTGTCTCTTAGTCTCAAATCTAAAAGTTGTCTTTCTATTACTGGTCGTATATAAGTCGGAACGAGCCGGATTGGACGACTATATCAAATATCTCCCATATAGCTTTAATATTGTTTATAAATATTTATAAATATTTATTTATTCATTTATTCGCCAATGGATAAATCCTTATCTGATTATCAGCTAACTTCACTTAAAACTTAGTATTAATTAAAAAATATTCCCTAAGTAATTGCCTAAGCACATCCTTCTTGGATCCCCAAATCAATCGAATACTTAATGGCAAAGAGTTAAAAGTCTTAAAGTTCATAAGATTGGCTTATTACGCGCATAGTTAGTCCTCGCAGCACTTTCAAAAAATGGGATGATGGTACGGAGACTCCTGGCAGGGAAATTGAATTTAATTGAGCTTAATATGAATGGACTATCTATATTACCAATTATAACATCATTGATAAAGAGCAAGCTCGCTATCGAACGGCGATCTTTTAGACTGCAGGTATGCAGTAGGCAACATTGGCTAGAGTAAGCTGGCAAAGGTTCCGAAAAGCTTAACGGCTGAAGTGCAAATTTTATGTACTTTTTCTGCAGCCTCTCAATTCTATTGATATGAACAAAATATACTGAAAGAATATTTAAGATACATTTACTATAGCGAACAACATAACATTTATATAGGTTGAGAGGTAAATTGTTCTGAATACACCATAAAATGATTTTGTTCAAGTCCGATTGTAGCAAATAACTGTCATTTAAGGATTTCACTGGCATGAAGATTGAATGCAGAAACAAATATCATTAATGAAAATAACGAAAAGCAAAGGACCAAGAAAACTGCCTTGAGGAAGACCAGAGGTAGCTTCAAAGAGGTTAGAAACAAACTCGCTGACTTCAACATGATAGGATCGGTTTGCCAAATAAGAAGAGATCCAATTTAGAAAAGAGCCGTGAATACCAAGCTTAAAAAGTTTGGCTTGCAAGGCAGAGTGAGAAACCTTATCAAAAACTGTGTCTACTTGGGGATGTTACTCAAAGGCTTGTATGCAATGTTCCGCGAAAATTGCTAAATTCGATGTAGTAGAACGACCAGGCAAGAACCCGCGCTGATTAGGGTCATTATATACGTATCAGGAAGGATAATTTTTTGACTACAATTCTCTCGAATAGCTTTGCAATCGAGCAATTTTAGCAATCGGCCTGTAATTAGAAACCTCAGACTTGCTTCTGCCTTTATGAACCGGTAGAATTTTGGCAATTTTCCACCTAGAAATAAATTTACCCTGAAGTAGTGAAGACGAGTAGATCATCTTAAGGGGTTAAAGAAGACTGTGATAAAATTTTTTAAGAAAAAATTAAGAAACTCCATCAATATCAGGCTTAATGGAGTCGCCAAATTGCGAAATAGCTTCAGAAATGTCCTCATCATTAATTTGAAGGGAACCAATATTACAAATTTCTGGAATGTTATTTAGAATTTGCTGGTCATTTCAGTCACAAGCAGGCTCAAAATTGGCCGAAAAAAGGAAGCAAATAAGTTTGCAATATTTGTCCCAGAATTAGAGTTAATATTGTTGTATGACACAGTTGACGGCATGGAAGAGTAAGATTTCTTTGAATTAATAAAACGCCAGAACATTTGGATTTGATTTTAAGCTATTTTTAATGTCGGAAATGTATTGATTATATATAAATTTATTAAGAAACTCAAATTCCCGCTTATGTTGTGTATATCTATCACGAGCCAATGGATTATCCCATCTAATGAACCGTTTGTAGAACTTATTTCTTAGATTTTTATATTTCTGGATACCTTTTGTATACCAAGGAAGCCTATAGGAATCCCGTACCTTGGTTGAACAAGTGCTGTCAAGAATATTTTTTAAAGCGACAAGAAAGTTATTGTAATTGGTCTCAATGCAAGCATTTGATAGCAAGGAAAATTGCTGAAAATTAAAGGTTGTCAAACCAAAATAAGATCCAGATCGCTCATTTTAGCTATAACCAAGTACCTATTTTTACTTGTGTAGCTTGGTATGCAGGAGCTATAAAATCGTTTGCTGTTCTAAGCGACAAGCTAACACATAATAAATAAGATGTTTATATTTTTTGATGAATCTCTTAAATTAGATAAGAGAATCAGGTGGAGGCTTTTCTAAAATGTATTTGTTTGCAGATGGGTGCTGGTCTCAGTTTAAAAGTAAATGGATAGTACCCAGCCTTTTTGATTTTGTAAGTCACTTGAAATGCGCATCAATTGAATGGAATTTTTTTCGCAGGCTCCCATGGAAATGAAGCAGTTGAGTGAGTAGGGGCAGTTTTCCAAAATCCACGAATTAAAAGAAGCAACGACTGCCTATTCATAAAAAAATTTATTTAAATAATTGTAAATAAATATTCCAATACATGTATATTATTCTGAAGATTGTTTTTGTTACATATTTTTAAAAATAAATACGTTGAACATTTCTGTTTATTGAAAACATATTAAGAAAGCCATTCTTTTATAAAATTACACAACCAGAAAAACAAAAAAATTTTATATTTTAAGATAAGAAAAAATGTCCCGATTGACATAGACTAAAAAAATTCAAAAACAAACAATTCCTAATGGGCTTATGACACAACATTGTTGGGCTCATTCATTTTTTTTAACTATAAGGCAAACGAATGACGATTCCAAAAATTAATGAATGAAGAAAATTTACAGAACCCGGTACCCGATAGTAAAATACTAGACGGAATTGGGTAAAAAAAATAACATTCGATGATATGCCACCGGGGCCGATACATCAATGACCAAAATTGTATTTAAAAAGTAAAATTTTGCTCATTCAAAACAATAAAGTTTGAAATTAACGTTAAAAAGGCCGTGAACTAATTACCAAAAAAGTCTCAAGGAGTATCCATATAGTTGTCTCTGTCCCTGAGATTCAATCAATCCGTCAATGAATGAGGCGAAATTATTATACAACATTCTAAACAAGTTGTAATAAAATTTTGACTTTTGAATTCGCTGAAATCGGTGATTAAACGGTTTGCCGCAAAAAACCACTTCCGTTTTTGGTCCCGAGCGACAGTGAAGGTTATTTACAAATTTCTTTATTACAAAAAATTAAAAAAAAAAAAATCTTTTAACACGTTATAGAGCTAGTGAAGTGAAAAAGTTAAGACTACTTTAAAAACTAAAAACGTTGTTATTTAACTTTTTTCCGCATTTTATTCGTACAAGTATTGAAATGTACAAAGAGCAACTCAGTAAAAATTCCAATATGTAAAAAAAAAATAAAAATAAATTAAAATAAAAACAAGAAAGAACGCAAACTTCGGCAAGCCGAAGTTCATATACCCTTGCAGCTATCGCAAGAATTAAATATTTTTGAAAACATTAAAATTATGATTTACTTGCGTATATGTTTAAAAACATTGAAGCTATGACGATTTGCAGCTTAATTATTTGATTGTTCTTTTATATATTTTTATTGTTTGTATGGGAGCTATATGATATAGTCGTCCGATTTTGATGAAATTTAAACCGTAAATCGAAAATATTTAACCATTACTAAATGTCGAAGAACTAAACAAAAAATTAAAAAACAGCAAAGTTATAATTTTTTTTCAATTATTTTTCCGATTGTTCCTATGGGGGCTATATGCTATAGTCGTCCGATTTTGATGAAATTTAAACCATAATTCTGAAATATATAATCATTGCTATATGTGGAAGAACTAAACAAAAAATTAAAAAACAGAAAAGTTATAATTTTTTTCATTTATTTCTCCGATTGTTCCTATGGGAGCTATATGCTATAGTCGTCCGATCCGGCTCGTTCCGACTTATATACTACCTGCAATAGAAAGACAACTTTTGGGAAAGTTTCATGCAGATAGCTTTAAAACTGAGAGACTAGTTTGCATATAAACGGACGGACAGACGGACAGACGGACAGACAGACGGACAGACGGACATGGCTAGATCGACTCGCCTAGTGATGCTGATCAAGAATATATATACTTTATAGGGTCGGAGATGTCTCCTTCACTGCGTTGCAAACTTCTGACTGAAATTATAATACCCTCTGCAAGGGTATAACAAACAAAAAAAACTTTAAAATTAAACAAACAAAAAAACATAAAATTGAAAAAAAAAAATCTTTAAAGAAAAACAAAACAATAAAATCATAAAAATAAAAGCATAAAAAAAACAACCAAAAAAATGCAATACAATTTTTAAGAACAAATAAAAAATCACAAGGGCAAACAAAATTAAAAAACAAGAAAGAAAGCAAACTTCGGCCAGCCGAAGTTCATATACCCTTGCAGCTATTGCAAGAATTAAATATTTTTAAAAACAATAAAATTATGATTTACTTGCGTATATGTTTAAAAACTTAAAGCTATGATGATTTGCAGCTCAATTATTACATAGTTATTTTATATATTTTTATTATTTCTATGGGAGCTATATGATATAGTCGTCCGATTTTGATGAAATTTAAACCGTAATTCTGAAATATTTAACCATTACTATATTTCGAAGAACTAAAAATAATATTAAACAAGAAAGAAAGCAAACTTCGGCAAGCCGAAGTTCATATACCCTTGCAGCTATCGCAAGAATTAAATATTTTTGAAAACATTAAAATTATGATTTACTTGCGTATATGTTTAAAAACATTGAAGCTATGACGATTTGCAGCTTAATTATTTGATTGTTCTTTTATATATTTTTATTATTTGTATGGGAGCTATATGATATAGTCGTCCGATTTTGATGAAATTTAAACCATAATTCTGAAATATTTAACCATTGCTATATGTCGAAGAACTAAAAAAAAAATTAAAAAACAGCAAAGTTATAATTTTTTTCAATTATTTTTCCGATTGTTCCTATGGGAGCTATATGCTATAGTCGTCCGATTTTGATGAAATTTAAACCGTAAATCGGAAATATTTAACCATTTCTAAATGTCGAAGGACTAAAAAAAAATTAAAAAACAGCAAAGTTATAATATTTTTCATTTATTTTTCCGATTGTTCCTATGGGAGCTATATGCTATAGTCGTCCGATTTTGATGAAATTTAAACCGTAAATCGGAAATATTTAACCATTACTAAACGTCGAAGAACTAAACAAAAAATTAAAAAACAGCAAAGTTATAATTTTTTTTCATTTATTTTTCCGATTGTTCCTATGGGAGCTATATGCTATAGTCGTCCGATCCGGCTCGTTCCGACTTATATACTACCTGCAATAGAAAGACAACTTTTGGGAAAGTTTCATGCAGAAAGCTTTAAAACTGAGAGACTAGTTTGCATATAAACGGACGGACAGACGGACAGACTGACAGACGGACAGACGGACAGACGGACATGGCTAGATCGACTCTACTAGTGATGCTGATCAAGAATATATATACTTTATAGGGTCGGAGATGTCTCCTTCACTGCGTTGCAAACTTCTGCCTGAAATTATAATACCCTCTGCAAGGGTATAAAAACAGAAAAATTATATTTTTTTTTAAATTATTTTTTCGATTGCTCCTATGGGAGCTATATGATATAGTCGTCCGATTTTGATGAAATTTAAACCGTAATTCTGAATACTGAATACTGTTTGCAATAGGAAGACATCTTTTGGGAAAGTTTCATGCAGATAGCTTTAAAATTGAGAGACTAGTTTGCGTAGAAACGGACGGACAGACGGAAGGACAGACGGACATGGCTAGATCGACTCGCCTAGTGATGCTGAACAAGAATTTATATACTTTATAGGGTCAGAAATGTTTCCTTCACTGCGTTGCAAACTTCTGACTGAAATTATAATACCCTCTGCAAGGGTATAAAAAACAAACTAACTATTAGTAAATATTGAAAATAGTTATTAAAAAAGATGTCTGAAGACAGATTTGAGGCCGCGCCATCCTGCTTAATATACGTGTACTATTACCACAACACCACGATCCCACTTAAGAGGGGGTCGACAAGACATGATGTTGGCTTAGATTTGCAGGATCGTGTTCAAAAAACAGTAACACAAACAAAGCGTCAAACAGAGACAACGCACACTATGAAAATCGTTGGTCCACGACGAAAATCCACGCTGAAAATTTTGCTTGTCACTCGGTTGTATAAGCGTTACGCATCTTAGTGTTTGGTAGAGTCTTTGGACAGGCGGACATGGCTAGATTGACCCACCTAGTGTTGCTGATCAAGAAAATATATACCTAACAGTTAATATACTTCATACAGAGGGTATGGGTATAAAAAGACTACTTTTGGCAAGCATTTCGAAAATAATACATCTTTATGCATTGTAACATACGAAACGTTTGCGTATATTCTTGTTCGTGGAAAAACCTGCATTAAATATAAGTTCTTTTTTGGATCTTGTTATCAAATTTTTGACTGGGTGCAGCTGGGTATCTCTGCGTACAGGTCAAAAAATGTTGAAAGTGTGAATTAATACGTATAGCCCAATTAATCCTTAAAAAGTACACACAAAACGCATTTGCGCCAAACTAATTCTTTTTTCCCTTATCGCAAATATGCAAAACTTAGGATTTTGGAGGGGAGGGGTTTAAGGAAAAAAAACGCATATATTTATGATTTTTTTGCGGCGAAATCTATAATGTTATTTTTAAATTGAATTACATATTATTATACCAATTTTTAAGAATGTAGGAAACAATTTTCAAAGAAAAAAAATGAAAAAAAAAACCGGTGACCGAAAATGTTCGCCTTGAAAAAAAGTTGGCTTGCGGCAAACATCATAACTCGTGACCGGATTATCTGTGTTAATCTATATGCATTTCAAAGCTGATGATTTTTTTTTAGGTACCACGGTTATTTTGTTTTCTTTTTTTTTTGACCACTTTGAAGTGTACAACGCACCTGCAGAACAGCGGACGATCAGTGGCTAAGCAGCGGCAGAGTGGCGGCAGAGAACTTCATAAGTCCCATAACTCCTAAAATAATAGCTCGATTTTGAAAATTTTTGGGTCTACCGATAGATATGACCGAAACGCTCACACAACAATCAACCACCCCAACCTTACATGTCTCAGAGTGACAGTTTATGCTTTCACGATTTGTGGGCGTTACAGTGGGCGTGGCTCCTTTTTGAAATAGACTTGCCCTGCTTAGGAACTACTAGAATTTTCATACAGACGGTCAGACGAACAGATGGACATGGCTAGATCGACTCGACTATTGATCCTGATCAAGAATATAAATACTTTATATAGTCGGAAACGCTTCCTTCTACCTGTTACATACTTTTCAACAAATGCAATATAGTCTTTTATACTCTTCGTGATATCCTGCTGATTTATGTGAAGAAGTTACGTTAAAATTTTCAAATGGATCGGTTCAGTAGATTTTGAGTTTTGAAGTTCACGAACTTCAAAAAATACTTTTTTGGGAAAATCGATTTAAAGTTTTTTATACCTGAACATTCTGGTAGCACGGCCTCTCCTTTGAAACGCTGTACCTCCGTTAGTTTTACTTGGATTGATTTAAAACTTGTTGATTCAGAAAAAAATAAAAACCTACGATTTCGCCAATAACTGGGAAGCGTTCACCTTCCAAATGCAATTCAAGGATGATTTGTGATTTGTTTCCTTTCGACTTCCTTGATTAAAAGTGCTTTGTCATATCAACAGGGCCGCAGCGAGATAATCAAATAAATCAGCTATATCCAGCTGTGATGTAATAATTTTTAATTTATGGATTTAAATATACTAATAGTTTATATTATTATTATTTTGATTGAAAACAGTCAAAATCATCATTAAAACAAGAAAGGAAGCAAACTTTGACAAGCCGAAGTTCATACACCCTTGCAGCTATTTCAAAAACTAAATATTCTTGAAAACATTATAATTATGATTTACTTGCATATATGTTTAAAAACTTTGAAGCTATGATAATTTGCAGCTTAAATAATCAATAATTTCTATGGCAGCTATATAATATGGTTTTCCGATTTCAATAAAATTAAAAGCTTTATTCTAAACTATCAAATTATTACAAAGTCAAAAAGAATTAAAAAAAATTGTTTTTATATATTATTGTTTCTATGGGAGCTATATGGTATAGACTGTAATTCTGAAATATTTAACCATTACTATATGTCGAAGGACTTAAAAAGGTATAATTTTTTTTCCTTCATTTTTCCGATTGTTCCTATGGGAACTATATGCTTTAGTTGTCCGATCCGGCTCGTTCCGACTTATATACTACTTGCAATAGAAAGGCAACTTTTGGGAAAGTTTCATGCAGATAGCTTTTAAACTGAGAGACTAGTTTGCGTAGAAACGGACGGACAGACGAACGGACAGACGGACATGGCTAGATCGACTCTCCTAGTGATACTGATCAAGAATATATATACCTTATAGGGTCGGAAGTGTCTCCTTCACTACGTTGGAAACTTCTGACTAATTATGTATAATACCCTCTGCAAGGGTATAATGAAGGTTTTTGTCGCCCGACTGAAAACGGCGGGCCTGGAAAGCCCGTGATATTAAAATCGTTGGTATAAGCATAATGTGTTCAGTTCAGGTTTTTGCCTTGTACGCAAGATACATATGACGCTGAGTGATTATGATTAATTCTTCAATTGCTGATATAAGCGTAATACTCTCTGTAAATGTGACCTTCAGTTCAAAGTCGGCCTTACCTGCCCATCTTCTGAGGCTTAACAATTTAATAGGTGAGTGTCCTTGCAGCACAGCTGGCGCCTTTCCCAATGTGCTAAACATTTTTATGAATCAGCACAAATATGTATATTCAAGATAATGAGCTAAAAATTTTACACAATGCCACTGCTGTCTCCAATGTGACCACAAAAAAAGCAACAAAATGTACTTTAGAAACAAGAAAGGCCAGCCGAAGTTTATATACTCTTGCAGCTATTGCACAAATTAAATATTCTCTAAAAGTTTTAGATTTCCATTTATATGCGTATTATGTTCAAAAACATTGAAAACACCGTTTCGATGGCAGCTATGTATGAATATATATATATATCGTTTTCAGATTTAAAAATAAAAGTTTAATTCTGAAATATTAAACCATTAGTAAACAGAAATAAAAACAAAGAAACAAATAGAAAAGTTAAATTTTTGTTCATTTATTTTTTTTTTTGTATTCCGATTTTTCCCATGAGAGCTAAATGATATAGTCGTACGAGTTTAATAAAATTTAAACCGTTGTTCTAAAATAATTATGTCATATAACTATATCCTTAAGAACTATACAACAAAATAAGAGTTATAATTTTTCCCCCGGTTTTTCATATGGAGCTATGTCGTCCGATCCGACTCGTTCCGACTCATGTAATACCTGCAAGAGAGAAACAACTTTTAGAAAAGTTTAATGCAGATAGCTTAAAAACTGAGAGACCAGTTTTCGTAAAAACGTACGGACATAGCTAGATCAACTCTTCTCGAGATGCTGATCAAGAATATATCCTCTATAGGGTCGGAAACGTCCCCTTCACTGCGTTGCAAACTTCTCACTAAAATTATAATACTCTCTGCAAGGGTATAATAAGGGTGCGACAAAATAGCGTCAGTGAACTAGCAGCGATTGCGGCATAGTGGAAATTGGAACACGGAGGCTCTTTATATTTTATTTTAGTTTTTTCTCTCCTTTAACGAAGGCTTGTCGTTTCGAAAATTGCCAGTTAATTCAGCATCCAAATTTGACGGATTTTGACGGACTTTTGCGATACTAAGGCGATGAAGGTGAAAATTAGAACAACATTGAATAATGGAAAAATGGAAGACGCCGAAGCGCCAGCAATGCAAAATTAATTTACAGTCGTTAATACGAGAACCGTCAGTGGCCAATTGAAAAGGACTTCCGAAAATTCTTAAAGCCTAATCATTATCAAATTCTCAGTATCCATGTATTTTTTGGTCGATAAGACCGATTTCAAAGAGTAAGAACTCTGCCCAAGTTCTGCTGAGAGCCATGTTCGAGGTCAAATTTGATTTTCCACACCACTTTTCAGTTTTTGGTTCGAACTTGCAATTCGGTCCCGCGGTGAATTCCATACTGCACTGCCCGCACCAGCCCTTAACGATAAGAACGAGCAGTTCAGCTGTAGAAACTCACCGCGGGGCCAAATAACAAGTTCGAATCGAACTAAGCGACAGAGCAATGGTGCCTCTATAAGGAATTACTCTATGCCAAATTCTTATAAAAGCTCAAGTTGAAATACACATAACATGTTTAGAGAAATTTTTTCGTAAAGCTGACCGTTTACAAGAAAAATGCAGAAAACTGTTGCCTTCAAAATGTAATATTAAATAATCGCTCAATTAGTTGGACGGGGGTGGCATCACAAAACTTGTATCGATAAAATCAGCTTACTGGAAAATCATCATTATTTTTTGTACCCTTGCAGAGGGTATTATAATTTCAGTCAGAAGTTTGCAACGCAGTGAAGGAGACGTTTCCGACCCTATCGAACTAGCCATGTCCGTCTGTCCGTCCGTTTCTACGCAAACTAGTCTCTCAGTTTAAAAGCTATCTGCATGAAACTTTCCCAAAAGTTGCCTTTCTATTGCAAGTAGTATATAAGTCGGAACGAGCCGGATCGGACAACTATAGCATATAGTTCCCATAGGAACAATCGGAAAAATTAAGGAAAAAAAATTATACCTTTGCTGTTTCTTAATTTGTTTTTTAGTTCTTCGACATATAGTAATGGTTAAATATTTCAGAATTACAGTCTATACCATATAGCTCCCATACAAACAATAATATATATAAACATTTTTTTTAAATTAAACTTTTCTATTTTGTAATTTTTTTTTAATTCTTTTTGACTTTGTAATAATTTGATAGTTTAGAATAAAGCTTTTAATTTTATTGAAATCGGAAAACCATATTATATAGCTGCCATAGAAATTATTGATTATTTAAGCTGCAAATTATCATAGCTTCAAAGTTTTTAAACATATATGCAAGTAAATCATAATTATAATGTTTTCAAGAATATTTAGTTTTTGAAATAGCTGCAAGGGTGTATGAACTTCGGCTTGTCAAAGTTTGCTTCCTTTCTTGTTTTAATGATGATTTTGACTGTTTTCAATCAAAATAATAATAATATAAACTATTAGTATATTTAAATCCATAAATTAAAAATTATTACATCACAGCTGGATATAGCTGATTTAATTGATTATCTCGCTGCGGCCCTGTTGATATGACAAAGCACTTTTAATCAAGGAAGTCAAAAGGAAACAAATATAAGCATCACAAATCATCCCTGAATTGCATTTGGAAGGTGAACGCTTCCCAGTTATTGGCGATCAACAAGTTTTAAATCAATCCAAGTAAAACTAACGGAGGAACAGCGTTTCAAAGGAGAGGCCGTGCTACCAGAATGTTCAGGTATAAAAAACTTTAAATCGATTTTTCCAAAAAAGTATTTTTTGAAGTTCGTGAACTTCAAAACTCAAAATCTACTGAACCGATCCTTTTGAAAATTTGAACGTAACTTCTTCACATAAATCAGCAGGATATCACGAAGAGTATAAAAGACTATATTGCATTTGTTGAAAAGTATGTAACAGGTAGAAGGAAGCGTTTCCGACTATATAAAGTATTTATATTCTTGATCAGGATCAATAGTCGAGTCGATCTAGCCATGTCCATCTGTTCGTCTGACCGTCTGTATGAAAATTCTAGTAGTTCCTAAGCAGGGCAAGTCTATTTCAAAAAGGAGTCACGCCCACTGTAACGTCCACAAATCGTGAAAGCATAAACTGTCACTCTGAGACATGTAAGGTTGGGGTGGTTGATTGTTGTGTGAGCGTTTCGGTCATATCTATCGGTAGACCCAAAAATTTTCAAAATCGAGCTATTATTTTAGGAGTTATGGGACTTATGAAGTTCTCTGCCGCCACTCTGCCGCTGCTTAGCCACTGATCGTCCGCTGTTCTGCAGGTGCGTTGTACACTTCAAAGTGGTCAAAAAAAAAAAGAAAACAAAATAACCGTGGTACCTAAAAAAAATCATCAGCTTTGAAATGCATATAGATTAACACAGATAATCCGGTCACGAGTTATGATGTTTGCCGCAAGCCAACTTTTTTTCAAGGCGAACATTTTCGGTCAGCGGTTTTTTTTTTTCATTTTTTTTCTTTGAAAATTGTTTCCTACATTCTTAAAAATTGGTATAATAATATGTAATTCAATTTAAAAATAACATTATAGATTTCGCCGCAAAAAAATCATAAATATATGCGTTTTTTTTCCTTAAACCCCTCCCCTCTAAAATCCTAAGTTTTGCATATTTGCGATAAGGGAAAAAAGAATTAGTTTGGCGCAAATGCGTTTTGTGTGTACTTTTTAAGGATTAATTGGGCTATACGTATTAATTGACACTTTCAACATTTTTTGACCTGTACGCAGAGATACCCAGCTGCACCCAGTCAAAAATTTGATAACACGATCCAAAAAAGAACTTATATTTAATGCAGGTTTTTCCACGAACAAGAATATACGCAAACGTTTCGTGTATTACAATGCATAAAGATGTATTGTTTTCAAAATGATTGCCAACAGTAGCCTTTTTATACCCTTGCAGAGGGTATGAAGTATATTAACTGTTAGGTATATATTTTCTTGATCAGCAACACTAGGAGAGTCAATCTAGCCATGCCCCCCTTTCCAAATACTTTACCAAACACTAAGATGCGTAACGCTTATACAACGGAGTGTCAAGCAAAATTTTCAGCGTGGATTTTCGACGTGGACCAACGATTTTCATAGTGTGCGTTGTCTCTGTTTGACGCTTTGTTTGTGTTACTGTTTTTTGAACACGATGCTGCAAATCTAAGCCAACATCATGTCTTGTCGACCCCCTCTTAAGTGGGATCGTGGTGTTGTGGTAATAGTAAACGTATATTAAGCAGGATGGCGCGGCCTCAAATCTGTCTTCAGACATCTTTTTTAATAACTATTTTCTATATTTACTATTAGTTAGTTTGTTTTTTATACCCTTGCAGAGGGTATTATAATTTCAGTCAGAAGTTTGTAACGCAGTGAAGGAGACATTTCTAACCCTATAAAGTATATAAATTCTTGATCAGCATCACTAGGCGAGTCGATCTAGCCATGTCCGTCTGTCCGTCCGTCTGTCCGTCCGTTTCTACTCAAACTAGTCAGTTTTAAAGCTATCTGCATGAAACTTTCCCAAAAGTTGTATTCCTATTGCAGGTATAATATAAGCCGGATCGGACGACTATATCATACAGCTCCCATAGGAACAATCGGAAAAATAAATTTAAAAAAATATAAGTGCTGTTTTTTAATATTATTTTTAGTTCTTCGACATATAGAAATGGTTAAATATTTCAGAATTACGGTTTAAATTTCATCAAAATCGCACGACTAATCATATACCTCCCATAGGAATAATCGGAAAAGAAAAATGAAAAAAAATTATAACTTAGCTGTTTTTTAATTTTTTTCTTAGTTCTTCGACATATATTATTGGGTAATTATTTCAGAATTACGGTTTAAATTTCATCAAAATCGGACGACTATATCACATAGCTCCCATAGAAATAATAAAAATATATAAAATAACTATCTAATAATAGAGCTGCAAATCATCATAGCTTCACTGTTTTTCAACATACATATACGCAAGTAAATTACAATTTTAATGTTTTCAAAAGTATTTAGTTCTTGCAATAACTGCAAGGGTATATGAACTTCGGCTTGCCGAAGTTTGCTTTCTTTTTTGATTTGAAGTGAATTAACGTTTTGGTATTTGAAATTAAGTTTTGGTTTTATTTTTTTTATAGTTTTTATCATCAATTTTTTTTTTGTTGCATAGTATTTCTATTCAGTTGCATACGTTTTTCATAGGTAGGAGTAAATAAGAGCTCTGCAGACGATTATTGTTAGGGAATGTTTAGTTGTTGGGTTTTATTTTCTGTTTGTTATGTTTTTTTTTTACAGATTCGGTGGATGGCGAGGAAAGTCAGGAGGGGTTGGAGAAGAAATGGACGATGGAAAAGTAAGGCAAACATTTTTTTAAACAAATTGCGCGATATATGCTATATATACATATATGCCGTCACTGGATAAGCCAATAAAGGGAGCGGCATAGCAAAAGGCGTCTCTATTAGTAATTATTCTTTGGTTAACTGGGTCGACTTTGTTCAAGACATGAAAATAGCGTCTGCATACAACCGCTTAAAAGAGTTGAAACGACGCATTCACACAGATCCCCGCTGATGCAAAAGCAGAAGAGAAATTCAATTTTCCCGCCAAAAAATTAATATTAACGCAAAACGAATTTCAATTTTGACATTCGCAAGTGCAAAGTTTTTACTAAGTGATTTATCCAGTGGATGTTGGCATTTGATGGATGATATAAAATATGGCAACTCCATAATTGCAAAAGCTTCTGATCAAGAATCTTATAGCCAGATTCCATAGTGCATTGGTGGAAAGTTTTTCTTCTGCTAATGATGGATGATACAATATATGGCAACTCCATAATTGCAAAAGCTTCTGATCAAGAGTTTTATAGCCAGATCCCATTGTCCCATTAGTGGACTTTTTAAATGTGCCTGATTCCACTGGCACATTTAGCTAATTATATTCTGACATGTGACTTGCACGAACAGCTGATCTAAGTTTGTTAACTTTTGAATAGTCGCAAATCAAATCGAAATTATTTAAAAGTAATGAATATGAGCTAATTTGAGGTAATCTTTAATGCTCAGCAGGACATCCATTATGTTATCAGGGATCCAAGTATAGGTAGGAGTTTTTCCTGCCAGAGATCCAGCAGTAATGCATTGTGGTACTGCTACCGAGATTTGCTGCGCTTGCTTTTATTTTCATGCTAAATAGATATTATCCCTGAAAGAAATCAAAAATTGCGCCAACCTTGCATATAAAAACCAGCTGTTGTAGTGGTGGGACAAACGGAAATCGTTAAATATCGGTATTTTCCAGTATTTTTTCTAAAAACGTCCGGGACGAATGAATTTTAACCGCATTTAGCCTATGGGATTCCCTGTATTAATAAATGCGCATTAGGCTAAATGCGTTTTAATGCGCAAATGCAATCCGGGTATAAGAGAAGTTATAGACGTTCATCTGCTAGACCCAGAGAGCTGAAGCGATTGAGGTGATGTGCAAACATTAATATAATACAAAAACAATACAATACAATTAGAAAAAACTGAAGTATGTTTTCATTTAATTACATTCAAAGATATTTACCTTAAAACCGCAGACTAGGCCAAAATTCATCTCCAAAAAATACCAAGATAGCCATGGTTACTTGGCATCTAACTACTTAAAAACTGAACTACTACCGAATTTATAACCTACTACTTGCAACAACTACTTGAAGCAACTTTTTTTGGCTCTTTCTAGCACAATGATCTGTAATGGAAGAAAAAGCCGCTGAAGCGGAATTCGGTCGCTGAAGCCCGTCTAAATAGGCTATAAGTCAGCATCAGAGATCTGCAATAAGTCATGCAATTTCTGGTTTATCCGATCATTGATCTTATCTGGTAATAATTTGGCCAAAATGCATCTCTATCTCCAAAAAATTCCAAAACAGCAAGTAAAAATGCTTTTAAATACTTAAAATATACTAAATCAAAACCGAATTTAAAGCCTATTACTCGCCACAGCGAACTGTAGCTATTTGTTTTGCCTCTTTCTACCACATGCACCCCTTAAGGAAATAAAATGCTGAAGAGAATTTGGTCGCTGAAGCAGTAAGGTCGCCTGTTTTAATAGGCTATTTGATTCAGTCTCTTTGTTTAACCCAAAAAGTATGATCGGTGAGCGAATGTTGTAAGCGAACATTTCTTTGGCATCAACCGATCAAAGTAGAGCTGGGAAACTATCGATGCCACGATCGTAGTACCGAATTTTTACCGCTCTGAGCCACCATCGGTAGCTGTTTTGTCGCTATCGATGGTGCTGAATATTATTTTACATCACTTAGCAAGAGGCTTGGTTGCAGAATTTTGGGTAGGAAATATGCAATAAATAAAATATTAAGCTATTCTAATAAAAATGCAAAATAGATTAATTAAAATTGGAGGTGGTGCTAGTGGCAGTTTTAAGTAATATTGCCAAAAATATATAATATATGAAATATGCATTCGAGATTGTTTATAAATTTAATTTGTATAAAGAACCGTACAAAAAACTATATTATCGATATTATCAAATTTTCGCTCCCAAAACATCGAAATTATCAAATGGGGCCACCATCGATAGTTTCCCAGCTCTAGATCAAAGCTTATCAAATATGTTCTCAACGACAGGCGTGGTTGTTTGTGAGCGAAAAAAATGTTATATATGATTGTTTGAGATCAAATAATTAGTTTCGCTTGTTTTCGAATGTTTTCTAAAATTGGTTTTTGTGATTTTTGTATGCGATCGGTGTTTCGAACGAGTTTCCGAGCAAATTACGCATGTCACCAATAAATTAGCTGTCTAACGTGAGGAACGACAATATGATATTGACCGCATTTTATCTGCCGCACTTGCTAGAAATCATTTCCAAAATCCATTTATACAAATTGTAATACTTAAACATTAAGAAAACATTTCCAAAAAGACCCAACTCCCGATCATTTTCCAGTTTTCAGAATCCATGTATTTTTGGGTACAGTTTAGGAAGAAATAAATCAAAAGGAGAAGCCCGATTTCTTAGAAAATAAAGTAAAACCAATAAAAGGAGATCTAGTTGATATACACATTTCAAGTTTAAGGACTTTTTTGCGTAAAGCTGATAGTTTATGAGAAACATTAAGAAAACTTTAGTCTTCAAACCGTAATATTAAAATGAGCGCTCAATTAATTGAATCGAGGTGGCATTACCAATCTTATATCGACATTTTACAAAACAATCGAATAATTAATAATCTCTAAGGTTAATAAAATTTTACTTTGCTCTGATATAAAATAGTTTTACACTCGAATATCCTCATAGTTTTGTTTATTCAATTTATCGTAATGTTTTCTGAGATTTTTTATTTTTAGTTTTTTTTTGCATATGGTTTTATTGTTATTATTTCGTTGTATATTTTTCACATTCAGTAGCAATAGTTTTTGGTAGATGTTTCCCAAAAAGTTTTTAAGTTTTGGTGTTCTGGGACTTCAAGAAAAGACTAAAATTCAGCAGAAATTTTTAGCAATTGAGGTAACGAGCCAAAATGTTTTCCGTTAAAATTGCTTTTTCATTTAAAGCTACTGTTTGCAAATTGTCGTCACTTTGTTTGTCTTAGCTTTGGTTTGAATTCGTGGAAAATGCCCAGGGCAAGCAGAAAGACGAATTATTGGATTTATTAACACGCTATGGGTTGTCTTATCTTCTTTATTTGCATAAGTTGGGTGATTACTTTCATGTTGGAACCAGTACTACCATCTTTATTATAGAAGGAAAGTAGCTTTTCAGCAATTCAACAAAATTTTAAGCAGTCTCTTGGTGGCTGAAATGCGGAAATTTCAACCAGTTGAATTTGTATTGAACAGCTGACGAACAGCTGACGTAATTTCAGTAGCAAAGAGACTATGTTATGGTTTTTTTGCACATATGGTGAGGGAAAACACCTTCGGATTGTAATGAAAGCGACTTATGCCTTCTTTCCACACAGTCCATCCCTTTAAAACGGTTGGAATTTTCAACAAATGTGAAACTCTGATTTCCACAGACACATCCACCTTCGGATTTCAGCTGATATGAACAGCTGTGGTTCGCCAAAACGTAAGCGGCGAACTAACTGGGAAATTTATGGAGCGGCAAAACCTTATGGACCATATCTTCAACGGATTATATTATTATTATTATTATTATTTATATTCAGTAGCGTACCAAAATGTAGTAATTTTAAAACAATGCTTTATTTTTGGTACTATTTTCTGTTCGTTATAGTTATTTTTTGCTTATATGGTGAATGGAGAGGGAAAGGAAGCGCCGCATTCAAAATTAAATTAAATTTTTCATTTTTTACTAATGTTTAAATAAATAATAGCCACATCCAATTCATTTTCCATATATTAATAATTTGTGGTTAAATTTCACTTAGTTTTGACAACTCGGAAGAAGAAGGCAATGACGGTAGGCTGTGGCAGTGTGAATTTGAGTTTCACATTTTCATGTCTTCTCATTGTTTCCCAATAAAAAATTTTGTGATTTTTAATTTAAAATTACAGTTGTTTAGTGATGGAAAAAAATAAACTTAATATACTGGGCAAACAGCACAAGATAAGAACAGCAGAAGTTGACGGTGAAATGTTTTGAAAAATTCTTCTCAATGTTCCCGAAAAAAAAAAAAATTTTTGTAATGATTAATTTGAAATGGCAGGTATGTATCTAGTGATGGAATAAAAATAAACTAAATATACATACTGGGTAAAACAGCACAAGATAAGAACAGCAGAAGTTGACGGTGGAATATTTTGGAAAATTTGGGACGGCAAACTTACATACATATATGCATTGTTATTGACGATACACGGTAAACGGTAGACATAGTAAAGGTAGTGTTCATAATTGTAATGTTATTCAACTCTATCAGCTCCCCTTCCTTGTCGTCCAAGTTGGCAAATGCCTCGGTCGCATTATGGATGTCCTGCTGAGCATTAAGGAGTTCCGTAAACTTACTCATATTTATTATTTTTACTTCATTTCTTTTGGTTTTACCACGATTCAAAAGTAAACAAACCCAGATCAGCTGTTCTTTCCATTCACCTGTCGGAGTAGCATTAGCTAAATGCTGATTTGCAAATGGAATCAGGCACATTTATAAGGTCCACTAATGCGGCAATGGAATCAGGCTAGAACATTGACAAAGCTAACAAGCTATTATTTATAAACTCACAGGTAAATCCGTTTTGTACAATAATTTTTATCTGCGAAAAGTTTATATAATTCCTTTTCTATTCGACAACATCTGCATATGTGCTAAATAAATAAATACATTTATTATAAGCTTTACAGTTATACTCCGGAAGCTTTACTTTTGACATCCCAATTTTTTTACTTTTCATTGGGAAATCATTTAATAACCGCTAATCGCATAAACTCAAGTTTGGTAGGTGAGCCAGGCAGTATTGCGCTACTATGTTAATTTCGATAACGATAGAAAACTCGCGTAAGTACATCTAGTCCATGACTGTGGATGCTTGCAATGAGAACACTAATTTCATTCTTTCAAATATTAAGGGTATTAAAGGGAATGCCTTTAAAGACAGACAATTGCAACCGCCATATACCGGCTAAGATAACATCGAAAGTCTGCCATTAGTTTTAAATCAACCCAGTCGTTTGTGTAGGCATTTATTTACAAACGTATTTGTCACCTAAAAATGTGATTTAAATGATTGTATTTTTACATTGTTCACGTTTACTTATCTTCGCACTAGCGGTAGTTAATATAAAATATTAATGGCTAAGTAGAGCACTTTCGCGATTATAAGATGTTGCCATGCAGAAAGAAGACGCAATAAGTGATAAAAACCCTCCGGCTCTTGAAGATAGCGACGTTGGCATCAAAACAATAAAACCCTCACGACTTGTCGAAATTCATTTTAGCGATTGCACCGTGATTCGAATATATCAATTACGGCCAAACACACTGAAACAAATAACAACAAAGTGCATCAGTTAAGAGAGAATATCACGCGTCGGTGTGTGTGTATAGAAAGAGCGATCTTCACGCGTTGGCTAGCCAGCGATGTCCGGAACCACATTAACGCACGGAAGAATCAGCATCACAAACATCAACACCATAAACGGCGTCGAGAACAGCGAGTCCCTAAGTGGCACCCTTATTCATCTTATGGAAGAACATCATACGCGGGTGGGATCGGTAGCTGGAACAGAAGTAGCAATTAAGGCTACAGACGGGCTAATATCGGATGGAGCGGAGCGATTACGTCGCCAGGGCAGTCGTCTTCAGACCTCGCGGCTTGCTTGCTTTCAGTGCTGCGGAAACTTTCTCACCTATCTGATCAGGCTGCGTAGCACGCCTGAGGAATTGGAACAACGCTATAAGTCCAAGGAGATTGATAAATGTCTGGAGAAGGATAGGCACACATTTCGACGGCAGGTAAGCCAATGGAGCGACATCAACCTATTACAGTGACCCTGTTACAGTTGAAACTACGAAATGTAGCCTTATCCTGGCATCATCGATCGTTTTACTTGCCAATTACACAGGTCCACAGACAAAAAAATTCCGCGAACCATTTGTAATTTTCCTTCATAATTGAGTACTCCTGAGTAATAGTTCCATCAGCTAAGGGTTTCGCGGAGGTGTTTGCCGACAAATTCAATTATCTATCCCACATAAGTAAAGTTACCTTATTTTTTTTTTTGACAAACTTTCTTAATACACCACCGCATTAGAAAAGTTTCCGGCTTGAACCATTATTAAGGCCTTTGGAATATGACGTCAAAGTTAAAATCTCTGCTTTTTCACAATTTCTCCAATCTTAAAAAGCCTCCTAAAATATATCTTCAGTGATTCCATTGATTAATTTTCCATGTCTTTGGAATATGACGTCAAAGTTGAAATACCTGATGTATCGACCGAAATCGAACTTTAAAATTTTTTTTTAATTTTTTGTAAGTTTTTTAAAAACCTCAAGTTTTAAAAATATGAAAACTTCAAACATGTTTTGAAAATCTTAAAGTTGACTCTTTTCATATTTTTTCGAGCGACAATTGATTGCCCACGTTTCCCCACATTTTACAGTTTTGAAAAAATAAAAATACAGACAGGCCTGTTCCGGTTTTCACTCGGAAGTGAATTTGATAATATTTTCGAATTTCCTTTTACAAAGGAAATTTTCCCTTTTTTTAGTCCTTTTTGTTCCCAAGTATAATCTGCTGACTGGCAGGTGTCTCCTATACACAAAGGCGTTTGACTTGACAAAGTTTCGCTGCCTCAGGGCTAATTAAATTTTTGCCCGCTGGTGTCCCTCAGCTAATGGAATTAATGGTATATTAGTTTAGGGCTTAAAATCGGAGGAACTGGCATTGGCGGCCACAAATACAAATTTTAAAATTTTTGTATGCCGTATTAAGCCAGTGCTAGAAAATGCTGGTTTCAATGCTGTGAACTTTTCACAAGTAGTTTTAAAAACCAGAGTTGCCAAAGGCGATGATAAAGGTCCCAACGAGATACGTTTTGCACAAATAAAACATTTAATTAAGCGTTAATAAGAAAAAGAATTTTAAATTTTACTTTGATTAAATGCCTATATTACCATAGATCCCAAGAAAATACTTGTTTTTTTTTCCTACTAGATACTACAACAGGGGCGGCGGAATTGCTAAAATGCCGAAGTCTAGAATCGAATCGATTCTGAGACACAATCACAAAATAATTAGTAAAAGGTCAAATATGTTTTTATAAACCAAATTTGTAAAGCAGTAATGTTCTTAAACCATTAAAGAATAAGGAAAAATATCATCTTCACTTTAACTTATTGCAAAGTGTTTAAATCAATTAATTTCTTTTAAAAGGTGAGCAAACGATTTTGTTTTAGATTCTTTAATTTAAAGAGATGGAAAAACATTAGAATTTTTTATTTTTTCGAAATAACTATTTTTAACGTCGGCAAATGAACAAAATGGGCCAAAATTCAAATTTCAAAAATTCGATTTAAGTCAACCCAGCTTTGAGAATCATCTTTTAAAGTTGAAGTTTTCAGAGCAGTGTTTCTCAAATCAAAAAAAAAGGGGAATTTTAAGAATTTAGTGCAGACGACAAAACTTTCTCGATCTATTTTCTTGCTTATTTTGTAAGAGCCGGGAAGAATATGGAGCAGATATACGTATACAATATTACTTAGACTAAGTGATCTCGCAAAAATTCGGTCACACTAAAATGGTCACTTAGCAACTTTGGCCTGTCTTCAAATGTGTCCAAAAGTTTAGTTGTTTAGTTTAGTTGTTTTTTTTTTGTGTGTCACACTAAGTGAGTGCACTTGAATTAACAAACAAGTAATTTGTTGAAATTAGAGTTCGAGCTTACTCACTTTTAAATGACAAACAAGTAAGTGCTTAAAAATGATTATATCAACTTAAGAAACAAACGAGTTATAGAGTGAAAGTGATAAAAAAATTGAATAGAGTTCATGTGCATAAAGTTAACAGAACAACTTTTGAAATTTAAACTTTTTTCTTATCGACAATTTGCCGTTATTTATCCGTAAATTATTCGTGAAAGAAAAAAATTTGCCGCTTCGAGTCATTTGAGTCGAATTTATTACGTTATGCATTGGCTTAAGAATGCTACCCTAAAATTTCTTCTAGATATAAGGTATATTTTAAAACTAGTAAGGAAAGGTAAATATATTCTTATCTACCAGTCGCAGGTGCATCCATTGATTTAACTGCTACAAGTCGACAGATTAAGTTTCCATTTCAAATGTAATGCACTTTGACCGAGACAGATGCTTATCCGGTAGGGCGAGTCATTGATAATTCAGCAATAATTTCTTGGCTTTTTAAATTGTAAATCTGGGAAATAATACGCGATAGCGTTGTTAGATTGGATATAATTTAGTTGGTATAAAAATTCGGAAAGTAATTTCTCAAGCCCAGTATTTTGAACTGTGTTAAGAGAACGAAAATATTTGATAGACTACTCCGTTGCCATCTAAAGTATTATTCTCTTTGGTTCCTAATTAACTGTTGCTTCCCTTTCGTTTGAAATGATAGACGTTTTGTAGTTGCAACATGGTACTTATGTCGGCCTAGATTATAAGTGCAGTTCTAGACTTGAACAACGCCAAGCAAACTCGAAAAGCAACTACATTCTTGATGTACCACCTTTGTCATCATGTACCAATCCAAAAGTGACTCAAACTGTGATGCGTCGACGGTTGTTCATTATTTTGTAATCTCCCTTTCTTCATTTTTTTTTCAACGTTTAATAATTAATATTTGGCTGTTACACTTTAAAACACATGCAAAAATCAAATTTTCAAGGGAAAAAACCGATCGAATAAATCAATTAAAAATTGTTAGTCGAAGGAAACGAGCAGAACAAGCTAGATTTGTTAATTGTAAGATATTTGACATTTTAAAAATTATTTTGTGATGGCACCTCAGAATCGCTTCTATTCTAATCTACTGGATTTTTTCAAATCCGTTCTGGTTTCCGAACGAATTTGATAGAATCAAAGCGAGGTTGTCTTGGTACGAAAAAAAATTTATTATTTTCTTGAGACTTATTTTTAGAAAGCGCTTTTCGGTTTGTATTTATATTGTTAGAAGTGTAAATTATCAAGGTTAAGCTTTAAAGTGTTTTTGTTTTGATGGGTAATCAATTTAATGTACTTATTGTGCATTATTATATTTCATCATCTTTGGCAACTTTGGTCCCGAACACTACTTGTCAAAAGTTCCCACACTGGTGCCAAGCAGCTGATTCACGCACAAAATTTAAAATACAAGAGCTGCCGCAAGCTGGGTAACATGGGCAATCCAGGTATGCCCTAGGTCGGGTCCAATTCAATCCGGTAAAATTGCAAAAATCTGTTGTCTTCTAAACTCGTTATTCGCCAAAAATAGCAATTGTTAAAATCAAACCAACAATCTTTAAAATTTTTCGGGCAACACAGCTGATCTCCACACGAGTTGTTCAACACTTTTGCCGGTCAGTAGAATTTGTTATTTTTGGCTACCAATGATGATCAGAGATTTGCCTGGAAAACTTAGGCAAATCATAGGCTTTTGTTAAGAGCAGTACCGGCAGTCAGTTGTTTTTTCCCCCCAAATAGTAATTTTCCTAGGAAATTTGCTAACAAGCAAGGGAACTTTGATAATATTAAAGGGAAATCCGAACTCACTTCCGAATGAAAAATGGAACAGGCCTGATAGAGTTGTCAAACTAAGTATTCTGTCGGATTGCATACCCAACACTAGAAACTGAGAATCTGCAGCACTCCTCCCCCACTAACAGTTCGTTCGTCCTATCTATACTAGCGATTATCGCCGGAGCAGCTGCCAAGCGGCAGAGCGGCTGTAGAGGACTTAAAACCACTAAAATATGTGCATAAAGTTAGCAGTACAACTTTCAAAATCTAAACTTTTTTTTTTACCATAATTTGCCGTTAATTATCCGTAAATTATTCGTGAAAGAAAAAAATTTGCCGCTCAATTTTTTTAAAAGTTATCCAATGTTCTGCTAACGTGATATCAAGTTAGCAGTACACAAAATTAAACTTTAACTTTTCGAAAAATTTCTTTTGCAGGACTTTGCCGTTAATTATCCGTAAATTATTCGTGAAAGAATAAAATTTGCCGCTCGTGTTTTACTATTTTTTTTTAAAACAAACCCTGTGTTCTGCTAACTTGATATCAAGTTAACAGTACACAAAACTAAACTTTAACTTTTCGAAAAATTTCTTTTGCAGGAATTTGCCGTTAATTATCCGTAAATTATTAGTGAAAGAATAAAATTTGCCGCTCGTGTTTTACTATTTTTTTTTTAAAACAAACCCTGTGTTCTGCTAACTTGATATCAAGTTAACAGTACACAAAACTAAACTTTAACTTTTCGAAAAATTTCTTTTGCAGGAATTTGCCGTTAATTATCCGTAAATTATTCGTGAAAGAATAAAATTTGCCGCTCGTTTTTTAATATTTTTTAAAGCAATAACAAACAAAATTTAACACATGCATACAAATACATATAAAACACGCGGCCGCCGACATGGCTCTGCCAACGTCGTCGCCCAAGGCGCAGAATTCTAAACACTGTTTAGAGTGGGGGAACGCAGTTTTTTTTACATATATGGACATTAGTAAACTAACTATTTAATTAATCAATTAATTAAAAACCATCAATATTAAAATATGCTCCCATCCACTGTAGACAATGTTTTTCTAAGCTGCAGATTTCGCGGGAGTTTTGCGTTTTGACGTCGACGTGAGCAGAGCTCTGTCGGCGTCGACGTTTTAAATCAGCGCGGCGGCAGAACACGACACAATGGTCGCCACACACTCAATAACATGCTGCGGGTTAACAATGTACGTGTCGACCTCTGCCGCTGCGCTGCATCTGCTCAGTCGGAAAGATAATACACACACATATTGACAAGTTTCGCCGTGCAAATTACTAGCACAAAGACGTGCGAACAGGTCAATGAGTGTGTGTTTGACCGCTCATTTAAAACGTCGACGCCGACAGAGCTCTGCTCACGTCGAAATCTGCAGCTTAGAAAAACATTGTCTACAGTGGATGGGAGCATATTTTAATATTGATGGTTTTTAATTAATTGATTAATTAAATAGTTAGTTTACTAATGTCCATATATGTAAAAAAAACTGCGTTCCCCCACTCTAAACAGTGTTTAGAATTCTGCGCCTTGGGCGACGACGTTGGCAGAGCCATGTCGGCGGCCGCGTTTTTTATATGTATTTGTATGCATGTGTTAAATTTTGTTTGTTATTGCTTTAAAAAATATTAAAACACGAGCGGCAAATTTTATTCTTTCACGAATAATTTACGGATAATTAACGGCAAATTCCTGCAAAAGAAATTTTTCGAAAAGTTAAAGTTTAGTTTTGTGTACTGTTAACTTGATATCAAGTTAGCAGAACACAGGGTTTGTTTTAAAAAAAAAAATAGTAAAACACGAGCGGCAAATTTTATTCTTTCACGAATAATTTACGGATAATTAACGGCAAATTCCTGCAAAAGAAATTTTTCGAAAAGTTAAAGTTTAATTTTGTGTACTGCTAACTTGATATCACGTTAGCAGAACATTGGATAACTTTTAAAAAAATTGAGCGGCAAATTTTTTTCTTTCACGAATAATTTACGGATAATTAACGGCAAATTATGGTAAAAAAAAAAGTTTAGATTTTGAAAGTTGTACTGCTAACTTTATGCACATCACTAAAATTGCTAAAATAATGGCTCGATTTTGAATAAATAAATAAAAGTTCTTTTTTTTTAAATAAATATAATAATGTCACAAAATTTGTTTTCTAAAGTTTTTAGAGTTGAAGGTGCGATCGTCCCTTTGTTATAACATTGTCAAGAGGAGTTTTTTTTGATCCTTTGTTAATGTAACTTTTATAGATGTTTGTATATGACTGTATTTCTACTTTAATGTGACGTCCTTTGGTTTCGCAAATATTTTGCCGTTTTCGGATATGTGCTTCGCTGTTATCGTTATGTGTTCATCGAGTTCCACGTATTTTCTATCAGTTCTTTGAAAAAGTCTAATTTTCATGAAGAAACTCACGTCTAATAAGTAAATAAAATGCTTTTCTTACGATTTTCGGTATGAGTGCTTTCATTCACTCCCATTTTTTTTCGATTATAGTTTGACTTAATTCCCTAGGACTTGAAAATTTAAACACTCTGATTGCTTTATTTATAATTAAAGTAAACATTTCTATTAAATGTATAAGTGCTTACTAATAAGCTGATTTGTGCAGGGTTTTGTACATATATTACATAAAAAAAGTTTGCATTTTGTATCATTTGAATATAAGATAATATTACAATTTAATATTTGTATTATTTTCGAGAGACAAGGAACTTCATGTGGTCATTATACCCTTGCAGAAGGTGTTATAATTTAGGTCTTAAGGATGCAACGTGAAGTAAAGGAAATATCCCCGACTCTATAAAGTATATACACTGGCTGTCCCAAAGTAAACAGTGTATTTCTAACAGGGAAACTCCTTGAGGTGAAAGATTCGTTGGAATGGTAAATCGTTGGAATGGTTCACTGGAAGCGAAGTTATTGCGGCAAAAGTGATTGTATGTTTTCGTCGTCGGTACAAAAGAACTAATATTAGGTTTTGTTTTAAACTTGGAAATCATTACTAGTAACAATGTTGTACAAGACGTTTTTATCCTTTCCTACAATGTTGAATTCTAAATAATTTTTGGTCGTCAGCCAGTCAGTTTGTGCGGCTCAAAGTGAGCACACACTTTTCGATGTAGCAAATGGACGTTCTAATGCGGTGGATCGAGTAAAACGACATTCTCATTTTCATTAAACGCAACAATGATTTTTTTTGAATTTTCGGAAATTCAAGCACTTCTTCAGTGCCCTATGGCGTAATCACGAATTTCTCCAGACTGATACGTGGATCGTCATTACTGTGTGAATATTAACCAATTTTAAAACGCGTATACTACACATTAATTCTTCCACGGGATAGACAATCATCTCTATAAACTTGTTGCGCCAATTGATGCGTTTCCATTTGGCTCTTTTCCATTTCTTCAACAACGACGGCAAACTTTTGGCGCAACAACTCCTCTTTCAGTGAAACGTTTTACCATTCCAACGAATCTACTCACATGAAGATGGACCAGGAATTTGACTATTGGAAAAGTCATGTTTACTTTGGCACAGACAATGTACATATATTCTTCACCAGCATCACTAGGAGACTAGCCATGTTGTGTATCGGTCTACTAAATCACACAAATAAAAAAAGAATTAAATAATTGTTTTAAAACTTTAATAAATTTGTTCAACTAAAAAAAAAAATTGTTGATAATTCTAATGGATGCGTATTATAATTTCAGTCAGAAGTTTGCAACGCAGTAAAGGAGACATCTCCGACCCTATAAAGTATATATATTCTTGATCAGGATCACTGGCAGAGTCGATCTAGCTGTGTCCGTCTGTCCGTCCGTCTGTCCGTCCGTTTCTACGAAAACTAGTCTCTCAGTTTTAAAGCTATCTGCATGAAACTTTCCCAAAAGTTGTCTTTCTATTGCAGGTAGTATATAAGTCGGAACGAGCCGGATCGGACGACTATAGCATATAGCTCCCATAGGAACAATCAAAAAAATTAATAAAAAAAAATTATAACTTTGCCGTTTTTTAATTTTTTTTTTATTTCTTCGACATATAGTAATGGTTAAATATTTCAGAATTACGGATTAAATTTCACCAAAATCAGACGACTATATCATATAGCTCCCATAGGAACAACTGAAAAAAAAATACAAAAAAAATTATAACTTTGCCGTTTTTCAATTTTTCTATTAGTTTTTCGACATATAGTAATGGTTAAATATTTCAGAATTACGGTATGAATTTCATCAAAATCGGACGACTATATAATATAGCTCCCATAGAAATAATAAAAATATATAAAATAACTGTCTAATAATTGAGCTGCAAATCATCATAGCTTCAATGTTTTTAAACATATACGCAAAATATTTAATTCTTGCAATAGCTGCAAGGGTATATGAACTTCGGCTTGCCAAAGTTTGCTTCCTTTCTTGTTTTTTATAAATTAAAACCGAAATTCTTTAATAGATACATATTACTGTGTCTCTGAACATATTTGTAATTGAATTCGTTGAAAAGTATGTAAGTGTAGAAGGAAGCGTTTCCGACCATACAAAGTATTTATATTCTTGATCAGGATCAAAAGCTGAATCTAGCCAGTTTTTTTGTCCGTCTGTATGAACGTCGAGATCTAATAGTATCTAATAGTCGTTAAAATCATCTATAGTGTTGTTCCTTGTTGGAAAATGAAAAAGATAATAGCCAATAGCCAAAAGATAATAGCCAATAATGACAACGGTTTGAGTAAAATTTTAAGTAAAATAAATAATTTATATGTACTACTTAAATATTAACAAAATTGAATAATATAGTATTTTTAAGATTAGGAGAAAAAAAAAATAATATAAGTTAAGTTGCAACTATCTTTAAGCCTGCAAAAATTCTTTGATTTTAGAAATAAACAAAGACGCGCTCCGACTGTTTTAAGAGCGTGAGGTAGATCGTTCCTTAGGCTAATGATCAAAAATTGCCTCCTCGATCACAAGGTTTTATGACTAGGGATGATAAAGTTTTATGTTCTTTGCCAATGAGCTGGAAGAAGTTTCTGAAACAAGTAAGACGGTTCACGGGTGCACACAATTTTTTGAAAATAAATTAAGGTCAATCCACTGTCTAAGGCTAAGGTTAAGAAAATTTTTGATTAGATGGGAAGTGTGGTCAGTATGAGATTAAAAACGTAACGGACAATTGAATTACAAGCAAAAGATAATTCGTAGTTGAGTTAGCAAGAACGACTAAGAAGTTAAAAGCTGTCTCAGAAGACCATATGTTCGACCAGCTGCTTTGGAAATATTTTTGCTGCATGTTAAGGTGTTATTAAAGGTTATACCCAGTTTACATGGCAACATATATCAACTTATTTGATTGGGCTATTGCCAATTAATAAATTAAGGAGTTGCGTTTTGGGCTTAGGCATAGTCCGTTTTCAATGGCCCAGTTATTATTTACTAATAAAATCGTTAACTTGACAAAGAGGCTTACTAACATAGAACTGCACATCATCAGCGTATAAATGGACATCACAAGGGGACAGAACATTAGGTAAGTCATTAACATAGATGGATAACAATAAAGGCCCTAACACAGATCCCTGGGGAACACCTCTGGACACCGAAATAAAGCTAGCAGTAAACGACCCAGACGCGACTGCTTGTTGTCTACCTGTCAGATACGACCTCAAGAGCATGACTGCAGAGACCGATAAATTGAAAAGGTTTCTTAGCTTGGTGCATAAAATACTATGCCTATACTTATCACTAAGCATGAAGTTGGTGCCCATAAAAGGTTGTATCTGTGCCGCCAGAATATTTTTAAAATAATTCGATAAAAAAAGAAGGATATAAGTTTGAACTAACTTTGACGGTATATGGACAATTTTCGCGTACTTTCATGCGGAGGGTAAGGTGGATGTGGTTATTGCTATATTCATAGTGTGTGTAACATGGGTAAGAACTAAAGGAAACAACAATTTAATTAATTTTGTGCTGATGCGTCCAGGCCTTCAGCGTTTGACTTTACCTTAAGAAATCATTCAAGGACATATCGTTGGCTAATGTACATAAAACTAAATCTATTATCACTTCAGGTACATCAAATTGCACAAACTTCCTGTTCAGATCATTGACGTAAACTAGGTGTTGGGAAAACCGCTTGCTTTTAACAATTCTAATATTATTAAGTTCACGCCACGTTTTTTTAATTCCTAGATTTTGAAATTTGGAACCATAAAAATCACACTTTGCAGATCTAATGATCTTTCGGACATTATAATTTTTGTCTAAATTTTGTTTTATATTGCTTCCACTTATTGTAATATGCATACGTCAGAAAGATAAGGTCATGCTAAGAGAACAGAGTCTTGGTCATAGAATAAAATCTTACTTGGGACATAACCAAAGAAAAGGTCAAGAAGTGTAAGGTATTGGTAAAATATGCCGGAGTTTGTAAATTAACTGAGGACAAGCCAATTGATTCGAAACTATTGAGCAGATGTCTTTCTCTTAAGATATTGCTATTCAGGTTCCCAGTAATAAAAACGTCCGTATAGTCAACAGATATTTCAGACAAAACATTTATGAAGGGTGCATAGTCAATGTTACGATTCGGCCGGTAGATGCATCCAATGCATATATGCATACAATGCTTTCGAAGAAAGATCTTTACCAGAAGGTTGTAAATATTCAATTTCGCTATCTATTGGGTCCAATTCAATTTTTTGTTTACATAAATAGCGACACCACCAGCATGACTAAACCGATCTGCACGATAAACAACATAACCATCACACACAATAAACAGATCACAAAAATCGGACAAGAACCAAGTTCCGGACACGCAAATAACATTAACGTTAGACTGAACAAACAAGTATCTAAATTCATCAATTTCCGTCATAAGGCTCTGTGCATTAATATGGACGATCTTAATACCATTTTGTGCTTAACTAGGATTCTAATTAAACTCGCAGCTATGGAACTATCTATTTCAGTCTGGTCGAACATATTGAGGACTTACTGGGAAGCGCGCTTTATTAAAAATGAGGACTTCAAGAGACAAAGAGAAAGTTTCAAACTTTTGACAATTAACAACCTTTAAAACTAAGGACAATATAAAAATTATAAAAATATCATTTTAGGGGCGAAAGCTCTCACTATTAAGAGCACAGCCTTATTATGCGATTCAGATGAAGCAGCAGATGCTGTAGGCGCTGTAGATTATGAAGAGAGGGGAAAAGCGGTTTGTGTTTGTACGCCCAGATCACAAGACAGCGCTGAAAGCTCATCCATGCGCTCGATGCGATAAATCATATTATCACTGCAGCGGACATGCACATGGCCTCTGCGAGTAAAGACTGTTTTTTGCTTTTTAAGCTTCATGGCCTTTTTAAATATTATATAGTTCTCTCTTAAAAGCTGCTCATTAATATAGAAACAGCTTTGGAATCAAACCCCATCCGCTGTACGCTAGGTTGTTGTTTAGCAGTGCACCGGTAAGCTCCGATGCAACGTAATGGTGTAATTTTTTTGTTGAAGTTTTCCATGCTTATAATGACCACCGGGTCCACAGGAGCAATTTGTGTTTTTCTGGCCCGGAAAATTTCGGTAAATTTGGGCGGCGGAGTGAGCTGCATCGAAAAACAGAGTTTGTTGTAGAGGATCTTTAGATTTTTACCCTCTAGGAATGGACTTCCGTGCATGCGTAATTCGCAGGCCTGAGTTGCCATTTGCTGAGATGAAAGTTTGGCTTCTATCTCCCCTATTCTTCTTCATCTAGTTCCTTTCGGATCGTATCACGGCCACCTCAGCTTCCACTCTCGCGACCCGCTCTCCCACCAGCTTTAGGTCAGCAGCGAGTCATAAGGCCACGGGGGATTCGCTGCTCCCATCTGGGTTAAGGTCAGTGATTTTTAAAGTTTGTCCTCGAGACGCAAATTGAACATTAAAAAATTAATAGCAAAAAAAATTAGGTTACTTCAAATATATAGGTTTTTCTTATTCTTAGCTATATCACGGAACCCTTTGCTGACGGAACATTTGAATGGGACTTTTACTCAGGAGCACCAATGGGTACCAGTTTCTTCACATCATTTCATTTATTAACGAATATAATCCTGTATAATTAGAATAAATAAAGATTATTCTACTATCTGAAATTTCACAACCTCGCGCAATGTTGTCAAAAAACTAACTGTAGTTTTAAAAAAACGGTAAGGAGGGGTGATTGGTTTTCAATAACATATATCACGAGACAGTAGCTTTAGGGCCGTTTTTACATATTCATTTACAAAAAAATGACCGAAAAATATATTTTTTTTTAAGAAATTACACTACACAATGTTTTTTTAAGTTTTTTGGACATAAGAGTATAATTATACAGCAATAGTAATTCCAGTGCAATTACGTGACGATAAATTAGACCGAAATAAGAGAACAACGTTCGATCAAAACATAAAAGTCGCATTATTACAGCGTGACGGGGCGTACAATAAATGGAGAAGGTACAGGACACCTCAAGCTTACGCGGTGTTCAAGTCATTGAGAAAAAAAGTGACCAAACTTACTGACACCGCCAAGACAAATTTCTATTCCCATAAATTCAACAACGCATCTTCCACTGCTCAGACATGTAAAATAATTAAAATGGGAATATGCAAAGTTATACCAAGACTTGAACAAGACATAAATGTAAATGAACTTAATAAAAAGTTCTTAAGCTGCACAGTACCTGAAATCACTGAAAATAAATATCTGAACCCACTATTTGTACCTGAAACTGTCTGTGATATGAGATTTAGGTTTTTGTGTGTTAATCAGTGTGATGTCCTTCAAAGTATACTAAGAATTAAGAGTGACGCCACTAGGTCTGACAACATAAACCCCAAATTTCTGCTGCCAATATCCTGCCATACATAACCGATACCTTTAATACTGTACTGACAAAATCTACTTATCCGGACTGTTGGAAAGCGGCAAAAATAATTCCGATTCCTAAATCAAATAATGAGTACAGACCCATCTCCATTTTACCAGACCTATCAAAGGTATTTGTGCATCTCATGACCGATCAAATTAATAAATTTATGTCCGACAATGCAATGCTTACTAATAATCAGTCTGGTTTTAGGAAAAACAGAAGCTGTACCTCAGCTATTTTAAAAATTGCAGACGACATAAGGGAACAAATAGACGAAAACAATGTTACACTCTTAGTTTTACTGGACTATAGTAAGGCCTTCGATACAGTAAACCATACTGTCCTTTGTGCAAAACTACGTAATATGTTTATGTTTTCTAAAACTTCTGTCAAACTTCTGTCTTCGTACCTACAAAATCGTCGTCAATCTGTTGTACTGTCTAGCGTTTCGTCCTCATATGAAAATGTTAATCGTGGTGTACCTCAAGGGTCTGTGCTTGGTCCCTTATTGTTTACCTTTAATGTTAATGACCTACCCAATGCGTTATCTGAATGTAATGTACACTTGTATGCTGATGATGTCCAAATGTAAGTGAGTCATCCATTAAACAGAATAAATCAGTGTATAGATGTTTGCAACAGAGAACTTGCTCGTGTAAATGGACTTGGGCTCAACCCACCGATATCAAAATGTCTTCCCATAAATAAAAGAAATAAAGTTTTTAATAATTTGCAGCCCCTGAGTATAAATATCACGCCACTTGAGTACGTTGAAACAGCTTAGGTTTCACACCTACCTGGAATGATCATATGCCCACAGTTTACTAATAGCCAAAACGTGCATTGTTCCAGCGCAATTTTATGGTATAGAAGTTTTTTCAACCTGTGACACTATCAGTAAAAACAAAATTAAAGTATTATTTAATTGCATAGCCAGGTATATATTCAACCTTCACAGAAAATATTTGCTATCTTACTAAATGAATGCATAAAGAAGCGAATCTTAATTTTTCTGCAAAAAAAAATTATATTCCAAAAAGAACCTTGGTATTTTTTCGAAAAACTGCATCTTACATCCTTTAGTAAATAGTCATAAATTTGTAAACAAAAATAAAATACTGAAATATAAAACTTTTTTTTAAAATTATAATTTTTTTTTAAAAATAAAAAAAAAAAAAAATATTTTTTACCCTAAAATAAAAATTCATAAATCCCCACCTCACCTCCCTTTAATTAATACATAAAAAAAAAAAAAAAAAAAACTGGGGCCTTCCCCTTTTTTTTGTGTCAAGTTAAAACTATATGTTGTATAAAGACCTAGATCACTGACATCCGAAAGACAATTTTTAAATAATGCTATTCGACCATGGAATCAGCTCCCTTGCCATCTTAAAAATATTAGCAGTGCCACGCAATTCAAGATTAAATTATTCACACACCTCAAAAATAATACTACGTATGTACATAGGTCGTAAACAAACTTAGGTTTGTTTTTTTTTTTTTAATTAGTTTTAAGTATCATGTAACATTAAAATATTTGCAACTCTTAGTGACTAGCGCATTAACTTGTAAGTTCCAAACTTGTAGCGTTAGGATCAAATTTTATAATAAATACAAAAAATACACAAAAGGCCACAAAATAAAAATAAAAAAAAAATAAAATTACACACATAAAATGCTGAGCCGGCAATATGAAATGAAAGATATAATTGAAAACCGGGTTCACAGGGGACCAAATTACTTGGCAACTAAATGAAGAACTGTACAAGGTCCTGGTGCGACTAGCCCGGAAGGACGCGTGTTGTTCAGCTAGTGTCTCGAAAGGCGTATGCGTTAAGAGCACAGCAGTTCACCACTAGAGTCCCAGAACGGCAGCTTACCGAGTCGCCAACAAGGAGCGGAGCTGGTCGAGATAGCTGGAGGCAGAACAAGGACAACGAGTACCCCAGGACGACGAAAACGAGCGTCGAGCGAGCAGCCCATACTTCAAATTCTTAAACCTGCGGCAGAGAGGGTAGGGTGGAAGCGTTCGTCTAGAACCTGGCGTTTGACCCAGGGACTGCGTTGGCGGCTTCCGGCGTACGCCTGAACCGTCAAGTAGCAACTGAGCCGACGTCCGGTTCGACCGGCCGGGGCAGAGCAAGGGACAGGAGGCTGCGGTTGCGAAAGGCGTACGCCTTGAGAGCACAGTGCCTGTTCACCCTAGTCTGGGAACGGTGACGCCAACAAGGAGCGGGGCCAGTCGAGACATCCGGAGGCAGAGCAAGGACAACGAGGACACCCAGGACGACGAACAACAAGCGTCGCGCGAGCAGCATATACTTCGAATTTTTAAGCCTGCGGCAGAGAGGGTAGGGTGCCAAGACAATTCGTTATAATCCAAGATATTGGTACAATTAAAATCTAAAAATATTATCATTAAAACAAATTATTATCATTAAAAAATTGAAACAAAAAGTTACCAAACTTACTGATACCGCCAAGACAATTCGTTATAATCCAAGATATTGGTACAATTAAAATCTAAAATTATTATCATTAAAACAAATTATTATCATTAAAAAATTTGGATTTTTATATTTGTTCCATTTACCTTTAAAAAAATGTAAAAAGGATTTTATTTTTTATTACTTGTTTAAAGACAATTAAAATAACACTGCGAATCATTAAAAAATAAATCAACGAAACATCACTAAACATAACATTTAAAACAAGTGTCCTAAAAGCCCGCCCCCCTTAAAAGCAATCGTCGGTAGGGAATGCAGGTAGCAACCGCTCGCAAAACATCGACGAGAGCTGATTTAGTTTGAAGTTTTCTCAACCACTGAAGAGCAGTCGGTGTTTCAAGTGACACGACTGCGATATGCCCTGTTCCTACTCAGTGGACTGATTTCTATAAATTCGAATACATACATATATGTAAAACATTTTACGGCTACCACTGATCTGGTATGTTTACTGCATTTGTAAACATAAATAAAATGTATGCTGAAATATTAAAAAAATATGTTATAACATATAATTTTCATATTTTTATCATAACCCAATAGTAAATACGCCCATATTCCTAGGGTACCAAGTTTGAAAAGTGACAAAAGACAAAATATTCTTGATGCGCCGAAATGAAACGCACACATGCTCTCGTGTATAAGAATGCATGATCACGCATACATACAAAAACGAATTCAAGCGTAGAGCAGCCTTCTTCAAAAAGCGCCTCTCTGCGACTGAACGACTGAACTCGTGCATGAGTACGCGAGCATAAAAATGAGAATAAGAATGAGAGAGCAAAAAACCCGAATGCGCAGGAAGTGCAGGGGCCTGCTGTTTAGAGCACCGGGGGCCTCCCGATAAAAAGTTTTTGTGTCCAAATGCGTTGTATGAAATGACCAGTCTATATGTTGTATGGTTAGTGATTATATGTAACATTTCTATGGAAAAGCGCTTATTGAAATGTCTTTCTTGTTCCAAAATTTTTGTTGCATTGAAATTTGGCGACTGGCCGCTGGTCTCATAGTGGGCCATAAATGCTGTTTTTTGTGTGCTGATTAAAAATTTTTTAAATCCAATTTGTGTTGTGATAATCTAGTTTTAAGTTTAGATTTGGTTGTCCCTACATATATGCTTTCACATTTGTCATTTTTGTCTCCATTGCACGGAATTTTATATATCACATTGTTTTTGTCTTACATTTGAATTTTGGATTTCGTTTTGTTGAACATTTGTCGTAGGGTGTTAGGTTTATGGGCTAATTTTACCTTTTCCTTGTTGTAAAATTCATAATTCTTAGGCGTTCCGATAATCTTGGTATATATGATATAGACATAAATTTCGTGGGTTCCGAACATTTTTGTTTTTCTTTAATGTTACTGTGACATCATCAGTCTTATCTCTTCTTTGGTTTCTTTATGAAATATTGGGCAGAGATGGTTAGCATCCGTTGTATACAACTAACTGCTGTATTGATGATTATTGTTTTATGGTGTCTTGAATTTAAATTAATTATTTGTCCTGATGCTGTTGTCTTTTCATACCGCTTTAGTTTTAAAATGTTACCATGTCTGTGAAGCATCGAGTCCAAATATGCTAGCTTCAAATCGTCTTACTGTTCCAGTGTGAATTTATTTATCATATTATATTTTTATTAAAAGAATTAAAAGCGTTTAATATGATTTGTATTTCAACTTATTTTACTACTGCGAATAAATCATTAACGTACTTTGTTAGGAGTTTAGGTTTCTGTCCTAGTTTTTTCAAAGTGTTATCTAAAAGTTCTTCCATTACTATGTCTGTAATTATTTACATTATTATTTATTAGTATCTATATCATTATTTAAATTATTATTTTCTTTGTTTAAATCATCAACGGCGGAAAGCATTTTTATTTTTCATTGTTTAGGTTTTTCGTCTAACTTTTTTTTTTTTAGCGATTCGATCTTTGTTGGCTTTAAAAGCTGCTCGCACCAACGTTATGTAGCGTCGGCTACAAAGTCCATCTTCTTTCATTGCATCTCTAGGAAAAAGTTAGAAATTAGTTGTCAATTAAAAGTAATGTTAAGTTATACTCACTGTATCATTTAATGTGATTTTTCCTAGAATGCCATCATAATTAAATTCTATAAGTTATAGTCGTCCGATTTAATGAAATTTTAACCGTAATTCTGAAATATTTAACCATTACTAAAATAAAACTAAAAAAAAATTAGAAAACAGCAAAATTATAATTTCTTTTCATGTCTATACGCATCCCAAAATACGGACGCCTTAACCGCTGATATTTGTGCTTTCGGACGCTTCGGCCGGCTTTCACCGGTTTCCACCCACTCAAAAGACAGGCGACAGGATTCTGGAGTTTAGTGATGTATCAGGGTTTCATCCATGCAAATGCTGGTCATCTTTTGCAAAAATGCAAACGCTTGAGGGAGTTAACTGATACTGAAAATTCTTTTCCGTTGATTCAGCACCAAATTCGTTTAGAAGTCGAATGAGTGTTGGATGCTTTTTTGTCCTCCTTGAAGCAAGTGCGAAGTCCAAGCAGCTCGGTTGGTAGTAACTGTGGCCAATGAGTTCCAATGTTACACATTAAGGATGATTTAAAAGATCTGATCCACTTTTCTATGAGTCCGTTTGACTGTGGATGGTAGGCCGTATTGTGTATGTGGTTACATCCAATGAGATTTGCAAGTTGCTTAAAAACTGCAGATTCAAATTGCATACCTTGATCTGTGGTAATCTTTTTGAGAGATCCAAACCGAAAAGCCCATTGAGTCCAGAACGCACTGGCTATTGTTTCAGCGGTAATGTTTGATAGCGGTACCGCTTCTGGCCATTGCGTGAATCGGTCAATCGGATGAGACAAACTGTGAATATACGTATTTGACGGGAAGATTATTTTTCTCGTCGCTGCTGAATTGCGTAAACAAGCGGTTTATGATCAGTTTTAATAACAAAGATTCTTCCATCGTCGAATATGGCAAGCAGTACTCGATCGTATTTAGAGTCATTTTTTCAGTGCTATTGAACTTCCGAAGCGTCACAAACCAACTGAAGTTCCGATTTTGGTGCAGGAAAAGACAAAAGCGCAGCATCTGCTACACTTTTTTTTTGCAAGTTTAAAATGCTGTAATGAGCTCCATTTATTTTACGTTGATGCTTGTACGTGTGATGATCGGGCTCAACATCTTCGATAGTAATTTATGAAGCCTAAAAAACGACCCAGTTGGTTGATAGTATCAGGACGTGCATAATTGAGGTTGACATCTAAACGTTTGGACGGTGGTTTAATGCCATGTGTGTTGATAGTGTAGCTGAGAAAAAGTACTTACGATTATGTAAGGTCATTTCGATATTATAATTAAAAAAACCCATGATACGGAATAGGTTGTCCATGAAACTCTGGAATGTTTGGGTTTTTTTTTTTAATTCGATCAATGAGTCCGAACAGCTTTTTTTATACCCTTGCAGAGGGTATTATAATTTCAGTCAGAAGTTTGCAACGCAGTGAAGGAGACATCTCCGACCCTATAAAGTATATATATTCTTGATCAGCATCACTAGGAGAGTCGATCTAGCCATGTCCGTCTGTCCGTCCATTTCTACGCAAACTAGTCTCTCAGTTTAAAGCTATCTGCATGAAACTTTCCCAAAAGTTGTCTTCCTATTGCAGGTAGTATATAAGTCGGAACGAGGCGGATCCGCCGACTATAGCATATAGCTCCCATAGGAACAATCGAAAAAAAAAAATTTTAAAAATTTATAACTTTGCTGTTTTTACATTTTTTGTTTAGTTCTTCGCCATATAGCAATGGTTAAATATTAGGTTGTCAAAAAAGTTTTGCGGTATTTTTATTGAATTTTCAATTGTTCATAAAATTGTTTACAATAATAACGAGATCCCAACTTCTTAATGACCCTCTCATAGAAGCTCGCTTCCCTATTGGCAAAAAACTCGGAGAGCCAATTTTCACAGGACTCTCTTGTGGGCATCTACAGACTACCAAGCGAGTTCTCCATGGACAGAAACAGGTGGTAATCACTTGGTGCGAAATCCGGACTATACGGTGGATGCAAAAGAACCTCCCATCCGAGCTCTTGGAGCTTCTGGCGCGTCACTAAAGATGTGTCTGGCCTGGCCATAGGGGAGCAGCTCATAGTGGATTATTCCACTTATTATCGTAAGTGACCCACTTTCCATCGCCAGTCACCATACGTTTCAAAAACGTGTCGATACGGACAAAGAGGTTTTTTTGCGTCAATTCGTGTGGCACCCATACATCGAGCTTCTTAGTGATTCCAAGCTTCTTCAAATGGTTTATAACGGTTTGATGACTCATGCCCAGCTCTTGACCGATGCTACGGCTGCTACTATGCCGGTCTCTTTCGACCAATTCAGCAGTTTTATCGCAATTTTCGATGACAGGCCTTCCGGAGCGTTGAACTTTGAAAACATCGTTGTGCGGAGGAAATGAAAACTGTATCGGGCCCATAAACTGCACAAAGTTAATTGGCGGCTTTAGATGCATTTTTGCCTTTATCGTCGTAGTACTTTAGAATATGCCATATTTTCTCTTTATTTTATTGCGACGCTATAACTCACAAACGACTTAAAAGAAAAGACAATCAATCATCAAAGCGCGTGAAATGAGCTTTCCAAAAAGGTATAGTATGAACTGATGTGACGAATAAAACAAGAACTACGCGCTTTCAGCGCCAACTAAATAAAATACCGCAAGACTAAGACTAATATTTCAGAATTACGGTTTAAATTTTATCGAAATCGGACAACTATATCATATAGCTCCCATAGGAACAATCGGAAAAATAAATAAAATAAAATTATAATTTTGCTGTTTCTTAATTTTTCTTTTAGTTCTTCGACAAATAGTAATGTTTAAATATTTCAGAATTACGGTTTAAATTTCATCAAAATCGGACGACTATATCTTATAGCTCCCATAGAAACAATAAAATATATAAAATAAATATCTAATAATAGCTTCAATGTTTTTAGACATAAACGCAAGTAAGTCATAATTTTAATGTTTTAAAAAATATTTAATTCTTGCAATAGCTGCAAGGGAATATGAACTTCGGCTTGCCGAAGTTTGCTTCCTTTCTTGTTTATGTAACTTTTTTATATTCTAATTTTTTTTTTTTTTAATTCTTTTTGACTTATTAATAATTTGACACTTTAGAATTTCGCTTTTAATTTTATTGAAATCGGAAAACGATATCATATAGCTGCCATTGGAACTATCGAATAATTGAGCTGCAAATCAGCATAGCTTCAATGTTTTTAAATATATACGCAAGTAAAGCATAATTTAATTGTTTTCAAGAATATTTAGTTTTTGCAATTGCTGCTAGGATATATATCATACACTTCGGTTTGCTGAAGCTTGCTTCCTTTCTTGTTATAATGTCGCTTTCAGCCATAGGAATTTTTGTAGTAAGCTTTTACCGAATCGAGTGTTAAAAAAACATTCTTCCCATGCAGTTGCTCAGTAAAATCATTAATATGAGAGATGGGATAGCGATCTGGTACCTTAACTGAATTTAGCTTACGGTTATCTCCGCATGCACGCAAGCCGACGTCATTTCGGACATTATTTTTTGGCAGTGGACCAATGACTTCCTAAAGGTCGGATATGCCTTGTTCGATAAGCAAATTAATTTCCTTCGTGGCCTATCCGCAGCTGGTGTTCCGTGTGTTTCGATATTGTGTTGTCTGGTTGCCTTAATGGTTGGCCTTGTCACATTCATTAACTTGAACTGCGGAAACGGATATTTGCTTCGTCTGTGCCAGGCATGTGGGTGTAGAGAGGCCAGTGACCGAGTCGATTAATCGTTGGTTCTTTAGATCGATGAGAAGATGAAACTTGGATAAAAAGGCTGCCCCAATAATGACAGTGTGCACGTCGGCGATATAAACGGCCAAGTAAAGATGTGGGATGTGCGATCGATTACGTGCATGCACTGCTCCGAAAGAACTATCTGAATGGTCTCGCTAGTAACATTCTGGCTGCCGCTGACCAGCGTTTTGGGGGACCGCTTTTTTATTTTAACGACGAGGAGAGGGCACATGGTAAGAAACACTTTCGAGCTCTATCGTCAAATTACCGGTGATTATAACAGAGAACCTCTTGCGGTCCAGAAATCTGATCAGAGTTATTAGTCTGAAACTTTCCACGCGATGAGTTGCTTGAATGCCCTTGAAACTGAAGGCGTTTTACTTCCTTTTGCAATATGTTAGCTTTTTGCGAAAGAGAACGAAATTTTTCGGATACATGGGCATGTCGATAGCAAAAGTAGCGTTTGTGATTACTGCCTCCAGCATACTATCTGCAATTTTGGCAAGCTTGTCCAAATCTGTTTCTTCCCATACTGTGAGAAGAGGACAAATAGTTTCTCGGCCAGAAACATAGTAAAGAAAATTTTCTCGCTCCGGGGTCCGTCCTCCTCCAGGTGAAAGATCACAAGATCCAGCCAATTTTGGCAAATGTATGCTTCTACGTGTGTGTGTGCTCGACGGCGTCTCATCTCTGTTTGCAGGCGCGCTTGCCCTAAGTGCTTCAAGTTGCTGCTAAAGATCTTGGGTCTGGGCTGCTACATCTGGATCGGTGTCCGGCATAGCGTTGGGCGAACCTGAAGGCTCGTCCTCTTGGAAAAGAAGGCGTCTTATTTATAAGTTTCGTAAGTCGTAATGAAGTGCTCGGATTTTCTTGATTTTTATCGTTTATGTGAAAAAGATTACAAAATCAAGTTTAAAGTCTTTAAGATTGTCGTGGGCACCAATTTAGCTGGTTATTTTGACAAGTTATTTATTCTCGTCAGAATATACAAAGAAAACTTTGATTCGATTTAAACGCGGTGTTGCGCTTTTTTTTGGTGGGCTTAAGTATTATAATTACCTAAAGCAGTGTGTTAATTTACAAAGCAGTTCACTTTTGTCATTAGCTAGATAGTTCTAATTTCTGACTATTTCTGCAGTCAGTTTTTAAGCTTCTGCTTGAACTTGAATTTTGCACAATTTCTACCGTATAAGGTATATATATTCTTAATTTGTATCAATAGAAGAGTCGATCTAGCCATGCCCGTCTATTTATCTGTCTATCCGACTGTCCATTCTTCTGTCCATTTCTACGCAAACTTGTCTCTCAGTCTCAAATCTAAAAGTTGTCTTTCTATTACTGGTCGTATATAAGTCGGAACGAGCCGGATTGGACGACTATATCAAATATCTCCCATATAGCTTTAATATTGTTTATAAATATTTATAAATATTTATTAATTTATTCGCCAATGGATAAATCCTTTTCTGGCTATCAGCTAACTTAACTTAAAACTAAGTATTAATTAAAAAATATTCCCTAAGTAATTGCCTAAGCACATCCTTCTTGGATCCCCAAACCAATCGAATACTTAATGGCAAAGAGTTAAAAAGTCTTAAAGTTCTTAAGATTGGCTCATTACGCGCATAGTTAGTCCTCGCAGCACTTTCAAAAAATGGGATGATGGTACGGAGACTCCTGGCAGGGATATTGAATTTAATTGAGCTTAATATGAATGGACTATCTATATTACCAATTATAACATCATTGATAAAGAGCAAGCTCGCTATCGAACGGCGATCTTCTAGACTGCAGGTATGCAGTAGGCAACATTGGCTAGAGTAAGCTGGCAAAGGTTCCGAAAAGCTTAACGGCTGAAGTGCAAATTTTATGTACTTTTTCTGCAGCCTCTCAATTCTATTGATATGAACAAAATATACTGAAAGAATATTTAAGATACATTTACTATAGCGAACAACATAACATTTATTTAGGTTGAGAGGTAAATTGTTCTGAATACACCATAAAATGATTTTGTTCAAGTCCGATTGTAGCAAATAACTGTCATTTAAGGATTTCACTGGCATGAAGATTGAATGCAGAAACAAATATCATTAATGAAAATAACGAAAAGCAAAGGACCAAGAAAACTGCCTTGAGGAACACCAGAGGTAGCTTCAAAGAGGTTAGAAACAAACTCGCTGACTTCAACATGATAGGATCGGTTTGCCAAATAAGAAGAGATCCAATTTAGAAAAGAGCCGTGAATACCAAGCTTAAAAAGTTTGGCTTGCAAGGCAGAGTGAGAAACCTTATCAAAAACTGTGTCGACTTGGGGATGTTACTCAAAGGCTTGTATGCAATGTTCCGCGAAAATAGCTAAATTCGATGTAGTAGAACTACCAGGCAAGAACCCGCGCTGATAAGGGTCATTATATACGTATCAGGAAGGATAATTTTTAACTATAATTCTCTCGAATAGCTTTGCAATATTGCTTATTTTAGCAATCGGCCTGTAATTAGAAACCTCAGACTTGCTTCTGCCTTTATGAACCGGTAGAATTTTGGCAATTTTCCACCTAGAAATAAATTTACCCTGAAGTAGTGAAGACGAGTAGATCATCTTAAGGGGTTAAAGAAGACTGTGATAAAATTTTTTAAGAAAAAATGAAGAAACTCAATCAATATCATGCTTAATGGAGTCGTCAAATTGCGAAATAGCTTCAGAAATGTACTCATCATTAATTTGAAGGGAACCAATATTACAAATTTCTGGAATGTTATTTAGAATTTGTTGGTCATTTCAGTCACAAGCAGGCTCAAAATTGGCCGAAAAAAGGAAGCAAATAAGTTTGCAATATTTGTCCCAGAATTAGCGGTAATATTGTTGTATGACACAGTTGACGGCATGGAAGAGTAAGATTTCTTTGAATTAATAAAACGCCAGAACATTTGGATTTGATTTTAAGCTATTTTTAATGTCGGAAATGTATTGATTATATAGAAATTTATTAAGAAACTCAAATTCCCGCTTATGTTGTGTATATCTATCACGAGCCAAAGGATTACCCCATCTAATGAACCGTTTGTAGAACTTATTTCTTAGATTTTTATATTTCTGTATACCTTTTGTATACCAAGGAAGCCTATAGGAATCCCGTACCTTGGTTGAACAAGTGCTGTCAAGAATATTTTTTAAAGCGACAAGAAAGATATTGTAATTGGTCTCAATGCAAGCATTTGATAGCAAGGAAACCCAATCCATAGACGTGAGGCAATCACTTACGGCAACCAAGCTGGCATGATCAAAATTAGACATAGGAATAAAGTTAACAACTGGTAAGAAATTATAAAATTCAATATTAAAGCATAAGGGCTTATGATGAACATCACAACTGGAAATACTAAATTCAGCAAGGCTTACCGAGGAATGAACAATAGAATTGATGAATATTAAATCTAGTAGCCTATGCAAATCATTAAAGACATAATTTATTTGGGTGAGGCCCATACTATAACAATCATCGAAAACAATAATATCATGTGGCTGGTGTACATTGCCAGGCACCATAGCATGGGATTGCGGATCACATGACCAAATTAAAATCTTCTGTCACAACGAGACCAACAGAGTCATCTATGCTGGCATGTAGGCTGGCAATGTTATTCATGTGCGCCTGATAAAGCGTGAAGTCACTTCCAGAGGGAATATAAGAAGCAACTATTACAGTCTTCCCAGACAATCCAGATACCTCAACAGCCAACTGGTCATGAAGAGAGTCCTCGTTTGAAAGTACAGCTGCGCAGCACGAGAAGGTACGGCGGACAGCCACGATGACGCCTCCACCTCTCTCGCACTTCATTCTGCTGAAGTCTCTATCCTTACGATAGACATGGAATAAATTAGTATCGAAGAACTCATTGGAGTTGAAGTTGGGGTTCAGCCAGGTTTCAACCAATATTATTATGTCATAACCACTGTTGAAAGTGCTCATGAAGACGGACTGAGTTTTAGGTCTCATTCCAGATAAGTTTTGAAAATAAATTTTAAGGCAATTAGTTCCAATTCTTTTGACTGATGAATTCTCAGAAACTGTTGCCATAGTTTCATAACGGAAGTCATGAAATGGTATCGTAAAATCCACATGCGGCCTTTGCCTCGCAAGTCAAAAAAAGCCATTCAGAGCCGTACGCAATATTCCAATCCGGATACGTGTTGGTAGTGGAAGATTATCATTACGAAGGTTATAGTTGCTATCCATTCGCACAATCGTAGAACACCAACTTGCAGATACTTCCAGAGTCGATGAGTGCCCTTGGGAGCGCAATGCAGAAAGCTCATCATAAGATTTTAAAATCCCCCGTTGGCAACCATGAGGAAATGAGCAGAACTCCAAAAACAGCAGTTAGCCATCCAAACGTCGGCCGAAGCGGCGATGCAGCGGGAGGTGAAGGGAGTGCAACTTGGAAGAGAGCGCTGTATAGAAGCGGACTCTTTTTAAGTAAGGAGCTGCAAAAAAAAAGGGCAAAGTCATCCGATTTTGTTGTTGTTGCAAATATGGGTGCGAAGAGAGTGATAATTCAACGCAATCGCTCAGCCATCCACGAGTAAAGCCAAGCAGCGAGGCAGCAGGAGATGGATAGAGCGCCAATATGAGGAGCGCGCTTATATCATATGCATTGGGTACATCAGAAAAAACAGCCGTCAAGAGCGACTGAGTGTATGAAGCTGCATGATGTTGAGAAACTCCGAAGAGAGCGCCGTATTGTTGTTGATCTAAAAACAGATGCGGCTGCGCGCCTTGATTCGAAAGAACGATGTAGAGGGCGAGCGGCCTAAGCACCAGCTTATGCATTTATTGTTGGTGATGAAGTTGAGAACTGCAGTTATAAATGATGCACGAAAGTGAACCAATAATGAGGTCAGAGCCAGTGACGTCGATTACTGGGGGTTTTTTGATGGAAGCTTAGCAGGGGTAGATGTACGCAATGGTTCTCCATCCAATGTATCCATCACAGTAAATTCCAAGCGCTCTCACTCCCTGTGGATGAATCAGCTCACCTTAACTGATTGTGGGCAGAAATCACCGCTGAAGACAGTCTGATAATACTGCTCCGGGACTCCAAGCTTATGCTGTCAGAATTTACTTTTAACTTGTCAGAAACAAACTTGCACAGCGCCTCTGGCTTTGTGTTTACAGCGAATTTGCCAATATGCAAAAATCTTTTGCTGGGCGATACTGCAAGTTGATCACAAGCGAGCGCCGAACCAATAATATGTTTCTTGTTGTTACGATTGTTTTTATTTTTTTGGCAACTTTTTCCTTCTTCCGCTTGTTGGTGTTAACATTAGCCGGGGCATCCACAGATTCAGGAAAAGCGATTTGAAACTTTGTATTTAAGTGCAAGTATAGGCTTTTAAGTTCACGAAGTTCTTCAATGATTTAGTCTGTTTTTGAGTGCGAATCATTGCTCACTACGCAGCTATCACATTGCCATAACAGATTCGGCATAATAGTTAGCAATTTTATTGCCTCTTCAGGCACATTAACACAAGAAAGTGGAAAATGCGATGACAAAGCGATGAACATCGAACCGCCTTAAAACCGCGAAGTTGCGCATGCGTAACTGCAACATTGCACTCAGAGCACGTAAATGAGGTCATAATGAAATGAAAAACGCGTCTTCTCGCAATGAAAGCTGAGAGACTGAGACTGTTTAGTTCTCCAATATAAATTACTGGTTTATTGTTTTAGAATTACTGTTTAAATTTGATTAAAATCGGACGACTATATAATATAGCTGCAAAGGAAACAACCACAATATTAAAAAGAAGTACAGAAAAAATTGTTAGTTTCTCCCTTTTTTTATAATTTTTTTTAAATTCTTTCGGACAGTTTATTAATTCAGAATGACTCTTTTAATTTTATTAAAATCAAATGAACGATATCGTATAACTGCTTTAATTAATCTGAAAGTCATCATAACTTTACTTGCGGTATTTTCGCTAGTTGGCGCTGAAAGCGCGTAGTTCTTGTTTTATTCGTCGCATCAGGTCATACTATACCTTTTTGGAAAGCTCACGCGCTAACAAGTGTGTGATTGATTGTCTTTTCTTTTAAGTCGTTCGTGAGTTATAGCGTGGCAATCATGGAGCAAAATAAAGAGAAAATACGCCATATTCTACAGTACTACTACGATAAAGGCAAAAAGGCATTTCAAGCCGCCAATAAAATTTGTGCAGTTTATGGGCACGATACAGTTTCCATTTCCACCGCACTACGATGGTTTCGAAGATTTCGGTGTTGTGTAGAGGTGGTCGAAGATGCGCCACGCTCCGGAAGGCCTGTCGTCGAAAATTGGGATAAAATCGCTGAATTGGTCGAAAGAGACCGGCATAGTAGCAGCCGTAGCATCGGTCAAGAGCTGGGCATGAGTCATTAAACTGTTATAAACAATTGGAAGAAGCTTGAAGTCACTAAGAAGCTCGATGTATGGGTGCCACACGAATTGACGCAAAAAAACATCTTTGAGCGTAAATCGCAAAAAAATCGACCCGATTTTGAAGCGTATGGTGTCTGGCGATTAAAAGTGGGTCACTTACGATAACGTAAGGCGCAAACGGTCGTGGTCGAAAAACGGTGAAACGACCCAGACGGAGGCCACACACATCTTTAGCGACGCGCCAGAAGCTCCGGGAGCTCGGATGGGAGGTTCTTTTGCATCCACCGTATAGTCCGGATCTCGCACTAATTGTTTCTGTCCATGGCGAACGCGCTTGGTAGTCTGAAGTTGGCCTGGTCCTGGGAAAATTGACTCTCCGAGTTTTTTGCCAATAGGGAAGCGAGCTATGAGAGGGGCATTATGAAGTTGGCATCTCGTTGGGAACGCGTCATCGAACATATTTGACTTGAATCGCATTATTGTAACCAATTTTATGAACAATTGAAAATTCAATAAAAATACCGCAAGACTTTTTTGACAACCTAATATTAATACTCGCAAACAAACTCACATACAAACAAACCAAGAGAAGGGCAAAAGTTTTTATTTCATAAATGCTGTGAAACTCATGTTTATTGAATATTTTTTAAACGGAGTATGGGATTTAGATGACCGAGGTTCGTTGGACGCGTAATTAAAACCATAATATGTATTTGAGAGTGTGCGTTTGCCGAAATTGACATGCAACGCAACCACAAAAAGATGATGAAATCAACAAACTAAATAGAGAAAAAAAGCAAACCGACAAAAATTTCGACGACGATTTATTGCAGAGCTTGTGAAATTTTTCTGATGAGGTAATCTCAGGTGAAAACGAATTAAGCAATTACCTGTGAGAGGACGAAGCGAAGTGATCCTTGCAACGAAGGCGTAGGATTGATCTTGATCTGGCAATTTTGGCAGCCAGAGTCAGGAGTTTGTAAAATAAACGACGACGATTGGAAAAGTATGGAAAATAGAGTGTTTTACAGGATCGGCTGTTCGATTATTCTGGGCTGGATGTGGGTGGCGGTGCGGATGAAAGTTCTGTAAGCGTCAGTTGTTCATCAAACTACCAAGAAACGAATGCACCTAACTAACTTTAAGCGATTATCAAGACAGTGTTTCTTCGTTTTGGGGCTCCAAAAAAGAGGACGTCAATCAGTGGCTGTCTGAATTCGAGGATGTTGCTGTTACGGTGCGCTGGGATAACTTGCAGACATTTATTAATGCTAAACAGCTTCTGATTAAAGCAGCCAAGCCTTACAGGAGTTAGGGGTAGGACCAAGCATTGAAGCAAGATTTTGGGAAATAGTTTTGTTCGACGGAAGTATATAAGATTTTGCGGCAGAGGCAGAAGCAGCTTAAAGTGACATGCATTGAATTTCTCTATAGTTTATAAGTTTATAAGATTTTGCGGCAGAGGCAGAAGCAGCTAAAAGTGACATGCATTGAATTTCTCTATAGTTTAATGGAGATAAGCAAGCAGATTACGCTTAAGAAAAGTTTAGTTTCATATTTTGAAGATGTCAGTAGATAAGGCAGACAGCAAAGTAGATAAGGCATGACTGTATCCGTTAGGGAACTCTAGCACGAAATTTATGTTTACGAGAAGATGTAGGGTAAAGAATATATAAAGAAAGTTTTAATAAGGAAATAGCTGGCCGACAGGTAATTTTTAAAGAAAGTCATTCAAATGTAATAGTAAGGGCCACATCGAAAAAGATTGCAAAGGCGAACTAGTTTGCTATAACTGCAACAAGAAAGGACCCATTTCGAAGCACAGTGATGAGAAGAACACAAAATATTCTGCTAGGAACGAGTCTGCTAATCTGCTAGAAGCTAAAGCTGCGAAAGGTTTAATTTACAAGATGCCGAAAGTTATTGACGTGGCGTTTGTTGCCATGATTGACTCAAGATGCGATTTGTGTTTGATGAGAACGGATAATTAAGCGTATGTGTGTCAAAAAATCGTCGAAGAAACTTCTTTTTGGGAAGCTTACTTGTCTCACATGGACAAGAATCAAAAGCTAAAGATAGAGCAGCTTGTTTCAGGCTATAAGCCAGAAAAATCAATTGACAGACCAGTGAATATGAAAATTTTATTGGAAGACGACATTTTAGTTTATTAACGCCCAAGACGAACCTCTTATGAGAACAAATGTTTTATTGAGAAATAAGTGCAAGAATGGCTGGCAGAGGGAATTATTGTACCAAGCTCTTCAGAGTACGCATCACCAGCTGTACTTGTTGCACAAAAGCATTATGTACCGATTGACGAATAATCCAGGAAGTTTACAGCATTCGTGACGCATAACGGACAGTACGAATTTACGCATGTACCATTTGGCATCTTAAACTCTCCTGCTGTATTCTGCCGATATCTTACCGCTACGTTGAGGGATTTCATTTAAAGTCAAATGATCGTAGTTTATATGGACGATATAATCGTGCCAAGTAAGGACGAAACTGAGGGACTGCAGACGTTGAAAAAGTTTTAAAAGTAGTGTCGAAGGCAGAACTACGCATCAATAGAAAAAAAACACAAGTTTTGATGAGCAAAATCGATTTCCTAGGTTACACCATTGAGAACGGAATCATAGCACCAACTAACTAGAAAATTAAAATATCCAATTCCCCAAAGCAAAAAAGCTTTGAAGTGTTATCGTACTTGTGTCTGACGTCATACATTTATCAAAGATTATGCCGATTGACCGATTTTCTGAGAGAAAACTAATAAAAAAGGGAAGGGACAGGAATTTAACGTTGGCTGAGGAAGGTTTAGTTTCCTTCAACTATCTGAAGCAACTGCTAGCATCAGCACCAGTACTCAAAGTGTTCGATTGGCCGGCAAAAACTGAAGTGCATAAAGATGCAAGCAAGTATGAGAAGAAAAATACAGTTCTTACGAACTAGAGGTTCTAGCGATCGTAAACGCGTTGAAAAAGTGGAGTCTACCTGCTCTTCCTGCTCTTCCAAGATGAGGCACGTGGATGCACTAACCCGATTGTCATGCTTTTGATCGCAGATTCCACAAAGTCACGATTATAAGAGGCACAAAACAATGACAACTGGATTAAGATTGTAAAATCTGTATTGATCAGCAATGACATATAAGAAGACTTCTTTTTGAAGAATACTATCCTTTACAAAGACGCAGTTTACGAACTGATGAACATCTGATCATTGAGTCCAAGCCAAGTCAAGGCTCCAGTCCCATAGACAAGGCTCTAGAACCTCTTGGAACCTATCATATGGACCGCGTTGGAACTCTGACCGATACGCAGAAGAAATACAAAACCATTCTGACGGTCGTGGATTGATTTTCCAAATTTGTATGGCTTTATCCAACTTTATCGAAATCGACGGGATTCGAAGAAGTTCTAGAAAAGCTGGAGAAGCAAGCAGCATCTTTGGTAAGTCTCGCCGAATAGTTTCTATTAACAGGGTAACTGCATTCAAGTAGAATTGCTGCCGCGAAGGAACTACTACTTCACATCATTACAGACATGCCTAGATGCAACAAAATTGTTATACCGATGTTGAGCAAAATGTGCCAAAAAAAACCCAGTAAATTCAACAGAAAATAAAGAGCACTGCACCTCAAACTAACAAGTATAGTTCGTTTAAAATCTTGACTGGATTAGAAATACGAAAGAAAAACACTGATTTAAGAAAACTTTTTGAAGAGCGAGAACTTTTAATGAGCGAGAAGAAATATTTGACAAAGCTCAGGAAAATATTGAGAAAGTGCAGCAAGAGAACCGAAAGAACTTTATTGAGAAAAGAAAGGTTGAAACTGATTATGCTGTAGGAGAATAGCAACTATGCTATTAAAAGGACACCGAATTTTTATGTCCGTATAAAATAAACAAAAATCTTAATTATGGGCGTTATGAGGTACAGAAAGAAGGCAACCAGGAGGGACCGAAAATAACCACAATGGAGTTCATTCAGGGGCGAATGAAGATTCAGGATGGCCAATTGAGGGATGGGGATATATTGAACGATTCGATTTCACAACGAAGGGAATAATTTCATCATCATCAGAAACCACTCTCCATCCTTCTCCATCAATATGATCTATATATCCATCACTCTCTTCTACCTAATTTCCACGCCAAGATATCGCACCAAGTTCAGTTGATGCCGAGTGATTGACAAAGAAGGTCGAATGACGAAGTAATGCAAATGTCGTAAAACCCAAATATTTGTTCTGTTTAATTTGAAACTTTGTAATTCCCGTAATAATGAACAAAATCGAACTTGTAGTACCCTACATATTTCTTAAGCTATTGATTGTTATCGATAGTCAACCGCGTGATTTTGCTTTAGGTAAAATAATAATTGACTGAAAATTGGGTTTTTTTTTTTTGAACCTCATACTTTAGCCTGAATAATGGTCCGTAATCAGCTTTTAATTTTGCAAGGGGTTAAAGGGATTCATGCTCTCCACGCCCATGATAGCTATGAGCTGTTCAGCGTCTGGGACTTGCAACTTGCTGCTTGAGACTGGTTTGTCGTATATTTCCTCCAGCTCAGCCCAAATTTCCGCCATTCCTGGGTCGTTTTGTGTTTTCGTAACATACTCTGAAAAGGTTTTTCGCATGTCGTCCGACCTGCCATCCAGGATGCTGCCAAGCTTGGCTGCCACCTTTGGGAAATCCTCTTTCTTGAGGAGATAGATCCAATTTTTCCCCATTTCTGTTTAATGCTGTATTTTTACTGTCAGGACAATCACGTTGGGCCCCAGATGTAACGAACTGATTTTTTTTGTTTATCCGCTCGCTACGAATGTCGTGCGGCTAGCTCAAAAGATGTAAGTGTTCGTCCCACCAAATTTATATATACGTGACCGCCCTGTTGATCAGTGAAAACGCACAGAAAGATTGGGAGTACACAGTGATCTTTTATTCGCCGACTTGACCCTCGGCCGGGGTGGTGTATTGATAATGTAGAACTATGTTCTGCCGTCGTCTCCTTCCCACGTCGAACGTCTCTCTAGATCGTGCTGGCTGCGAAGCGGTGTCTCCATCGCCGGAAGTGGTGTCTCCCTCGCCGGTTTCGCTTGCGATGTCTTCTGCTGCCCTTGGCTCGGCGGGGTCACAGGAATTAGGGATGCGTCACCGTTCCCAGACTATGGTGAACAGGCACCCTACCCTCTCTGCCGCAGGCTTAAAAATTCGAAGTATATGCTGCTCGCGCGACGCTCGTTGTACGTCGTCCTGGGGTCCTTGCTGTCCTTGTTCTGCCTCCAGGTATCTCGACCGGCTCCGCTCCTTGTTGGCGACTCGGTAAGCTGCCGTTGTGGGACTCTAGCGGTTAACCGCTGGGCTCTCAACGCATACGCCTTTCGAGACACCAGCTGAACAAACCCGCGTCCTTCCGGGCTAGTCGCACCAGGACCTTGTACAGTTCCTGCAGGACGATCAGGCATACGCCGGAGTTCGCCAATGCAGTCCTTGTAGACAGGTAGCTAGTTCTAGACAGCTTTCCTTCAGAGCCCACGGTTCTTCGTCGAAGAACACTATTTGTTCACTTTGTCGGACACGCCGGGTGGGATGCCAAGCTCAAATCGCGACAGAAGTTGTGACAAAGCGCCTGGACTTAGCCGTGTGATGCCGTAAGGACCTCAGCTACCTGTGTCTCAATTCGGAGACTTTAGCTTGATGACTCCGCACTGGTTACTGGTTCACTTGATAACTGTTACTTGTTGAATTTGCAGAAATCGTCTGATCCAGCTTCCTGCGCTCGGCCGGTTTATATAGGCCTCCATTTACCGCTAGTTATCGGCGTCTCCTTGCCTCCTGGTCCAAAGTCCACGTTTTTACCGTTCGACCTTTCGCCCTCTGCGCACGGCACCAACATCTGGGTCCAAAGTCCGGTGCCGCCCCGTTACTTCCTTCTGCCCACGGCCCTCCGCCGCTCTCTTCTATTGCTGTCCCTCTCGGACTCTCCTTGTCCTTGTCTGGTGCTCAGTGCACCACTCTCTCTCGCCGCACTACCGTTACTACGGGCGAATTCGCCGCGTAACTGGTAACTGGTAGGCCACTGCTTGCATGCGCTTACTCTGCTTGCTTCTTAACTTGTGGGGAGTTATTCAACTCCTCACAAAACTTTGTAATTCCCGTAATAATAAACAAAATCGAACTTGTAGTACCCTACATATTTCTTAAGCTATTGATTGTTTTCGATAGTCAACCGCGTGACTTCGCTTTGGGTAAAATAATAATTGACTGAAAATTGTGTTTTTTTTTTTTTGGAACCCCATACTGTAGCCTGAATAATGGTCCGTAATCAGCTTTAATTTTTTTTAGTTAGTTTTTTTGTTGTCTTATTTGAGTCTATACATACTCTAGAATATTGTGCTAACATTTTAATTGGAGCCGAGTTATAGTTCTGGTTAAACAGCTTCGGAAAGTCGTGCGCTTACTCCAAACTTTTATTGTCACTTGAAAAATTAAACGCGTCATTTAATGTGTTTGCATTCTTTGTCAAATATAAAATTTTAAAAAAATATGTCGACTGTTTTGGGTATGAGGATCCTAGCCAAATAGTTGTAGTATAGCAAAATGATTATAGGTTCAGGCAGTAAAGAAAAAAGTATCCAGAATCAAAGTACCCGTAAAATCGTAAATTTTGGCTCTTTGAGATCATTTATCTCGAAATCGGTTCAGCACACCGAGATTTATTAGAACTTTTTAGTCGCACCAATTATTAAGACTGTTGCACGGTGATACTAAACTTGCCAATTAAGCTTGTTCGTAAGTAAAAAATTAAGATTTTGATTTCAAACGCCGTTTTTCAAATATACAGCGACGTCAAAACCAAAAAAAAATTCCAATAACTTCTAAAATTAAGGTTCGATTTTTAAAATTTGTGTGTTTACCGACAGATATGACCGATTTAAACATACAGTTTGCGTATAAACGGACGGACAGACGGACATGGCTAGATCGACTCTCCTGGTGACGCTGACCAAGGATATGTATATGTCGGATCTTTAGTTTTGTTTTCGTGGTATTACGCTATTAAAATAAGAATTAACATGAAATGATGACTTACTTGGAAATTCACTTTTACTTAGAATTTGTTATGAATGCCACTCGTTGCTTTTTTATTCTTCCCTTCGCATTCCTTTCTTTATATGAGTTTCTGTGTGTAAGTGTTGCGTTGAGTCTAACGGATTTCTGTTATGTGCAGTCTCGGTGTGACGTGGTACGAGTAAAATAGATGGCCATATGGTATTTGGCAAAGTATGTGAACAAGAGTATGTTGACCAATTTGGTGTATAAAAGGGAGCTCTGATTGATAGATCAGGCAGTCACGATCGAGGTGCGGTACTGAAAGGTTACTAAATGTCACAGCCGAGAAAGCGCACGGCTCGCAACGCCCCAGAAATCATTGAGGAACTCGATGTTACGACATATACTTTAATAAATTTAATAATTTCTGCAAAGGTATAACAAGAAAAAGCACTATAGTCGAGTTCCCCGACTATAAGATACCCGTTACTTAGCCAACAAACTTTAAGCTAAGTATTCCACTTACAAAACAATCGAAGTTTAGGTGGCGCCATCTGTCGAACTACATAGTCAATACCAGAAGCTAAGTGCGTGCAACACCCTCACCTTCCGGTTGAAGGCCGGTGAGTCGTCCCAAACAGTGGCCAACCCGGGATTGACGGTCAGAAACGTTTTGCTGTGTGTTTGGTGGGATTGGAAGGAAATCATTCAATATAAGCTGCTCCCATATGGCCAGCTTTATAAAAAAAATCATATAAAAAACTGTATATTAAAAATGTTTTTGATTCCTTTTTTATCTTACTCTAAAAAATGCCTAAAATTCTGCCTTCTAGACCAGAACACCCCCTTAAATTCGTTCGTAAACCACAATAGAGACGGTGAATTTGCAAAGATTCTGAATGCTAGAATCGATCGATTCAAAATAATTTGTTAAAAGTCAAATACGTAATTATTAACCACATTCAGCAATAATGTTCTTTAAACATAAAATAGGCTTCGCGCATGATTGCCTGTGCCCCTATGATTGCGCCGATTAGGATGGAATGTCCCTCCTGGTGCACTATATGAGTGCCCTTGTTCATTTGAAGTTAACTTTATTGGCTTGCAGGAGGGGATTGAATGCCATCTGCTAACAGAAAGCCTTCTCGAAAAGGATATCAGCGGTCGTGCCTTGTCTTGCCAGTTCGTCAACTACGCAATTGACTACAATGTCGCGGTGACCGGTGACTTCTGAGATGATTGACCATCTCGTTAAGAGATTTGCGGCACTCAGAGATTGTTATTAAGGTAGTTTTGAAATAGTGTTGGATCCAGATTTTTGGCGACCTGTGTTGCCATGACCTCGCCTGTAGTACACTACAATGGTCTAGCAGACAAAAGGAGGATCTGATGTCTAACTCAGGGGAATATATTTCGCCTCCTGTTTGTTTGTTCAGCTTATACCCGTCGTCTGTAATACACCCAAATGATTTTCCCTAGATTGGTTATTTGTCAGTGTATCTATCGTGAATTCTATTCATCGGTAGTCGGGGAAAGAGTGGTCACCCCCGACTCTTCAGACCCCAAAGTGGTGGTAAAGTGATAATGATCAGGTCCTTTACCTTAATATTAACCTTTACATCATTACCTTCGTTGCAGGTTAATACATTTGACTGAAAAGAGGTAATCAAAATGTAACTGGCGCCTTTTCTTTTTTGTTTGTACTTACCCATTGCGTGTGGCTTGCATTAGCGTCTTTCTAGGATAATTTTGTTGTGCCTTAACTTAATTGTGTAAAATATAATTAATACCCAGTTTTAGTTGCAACATTTTTTATTTAAAGGTCAGTCTTTTTGTCAGGATATTAGGGCGAGTGCCAATACGCTTGATGTAACTGCATGCGTCCGACAAACATCGAAAATCTAAGGGATTTTAAGGTCTCTTTCTAAATATTTTGTTTTCATGTACACACCACGGAACAATACACAGTTTTTTTACTATCTTAATTTGTGCTACTCTAATTTTGTTGAAATTAGTCTTAGCCTTAATGCCGTAGACTTGTAACGCATCACTCTAAATAAGGCTTAAAATGGACTTGTAAATGCGAACTTTATTGGCGATTGAGAGATTGTTTTTTGACGAAGGAAACCAAGACATTTTTGCAGCCTTTGGAAGCATTGAATGTTTAAGCGTATTGGTGTGACTCTGTAAAGTGAGCTTGCTGCCTAGGATAACCCCCATGTATTACTAGAATGCTTCATGTCTTATTGCAGAGATATTCCTATGCAGTTCATTGGTCTTGTGGCGAATGTGACACAAGCATACTTTCTACCGTTGATTCCAATGTTCCATTCTTTAATCCACTTCTCAAAGCGTCACGTACTCCTGTAGACCTATGGTTGCGATATCTATGCTTGTACTTCTTACCACTACTGCAGTGTCGTCAGCATACGTCGTCTACTTTTGAACAGCTCTAGGAGTCCGGCATATCAAAAGTATGTAGCGAATACAGAGTCGGGGCAAGCACACTGCCTTGGGGTACGTCAGCGGCGATCGTGTGATATTCCTAAACTTTTCTCCCTTTCGGCAATTATTATTATTTCTCCTCTGCTTACGATCCTATTGCAGCAGCTCTTTGAAATAATATTTAAGCATAACACTGAGTACAATACGTACGTTTTGACTATTTTTGTTTATTTAAAACTACACTGAATTTTTTATTGGATAAAAAGCTTTGTACTAGGATAAATAAATGCAGCGTCAAAAGGATTTGTAGCTTGCTGAGTAGACCATCATGCCAAACGCTGTCAAATGCTTGCTATAAAGCTATTAAACAGCAGCACTATAAATAACACTGCTTTAATAGTGATGCTTAACGGCTTGAGCCTGTCCTGGGTTATCAGCAAAAATATCTGCCTTCTGCTGACTAGAGCCACCCCATCCTTCCGTCGGATTTCTGCCTTTGGGATGATATGTTTTTTTTTAAGGATTCGTAAGCTTCCATTGGGAGTTGGTCAATGCATTTGCGCCTGTGGTCAAATTTGGTCAAAAGGATCTTGCTTGTTTTTCGGAAAAACCTTGCTGCGGCGATTTGAAAACTTTTTTATGTGTTGTTTAGTGTGTTTAGTGTACTCTCTTCTTACTCTTCTTTTGAGCTCGATAAGGACTGCAGCATTTTGTGGCAGAAAGTTCCTTCGACACCGGAGGATGGATATTTCTCTTTGGGGTAGCAGGAGTTCAAATGCGGTTAATTTTTATTTTGGCATTTTGGCTATCTGGTTTTAGGCACGCAATTACCTTGGCCTAGATGTTATCAAAACACAAACTCAACACTTAACTTTTCCGCTTTTTCAAGAGCCGAAAGTAAATTTAATCTTGCCAAAGTTTATTTTAGCATGTCATGGTGACGAAAAAAAAGCCTATAAACAAATCCTTTTGCGCTACCCGCATTCTAGAAGGGCACAGAAAATGTGTAGCTATTCATGGCTTTCCTTTCATTGTACAATAATAAAAATGTATCTTTGGTTCCAACGGGCTTTTTGATTTTAGGTGAAACTACTGCTCCTAGGCGCTGGGGAATCTGGCAAGTCAACTTTCCTCAAACAAATGCGAATCATTCATGGCGTAAGTTTTGAATATGATCTGGTCCGCGAGTATCAGGATATAATATATCAAAATGTGATAAGAGGTAAGTCGCCATTTTTCATGTACCTTTATTATTTTGTCTTATTAAACTAACGTTAAAGGTATGCAAGTTTTGTTGGACGCTCGTGAAAAGCTGGATATTTCGTGGGGAAGTGACGGACGAGAACTCGATGCCAACGATGCTAAACTAATGGAAAGCAATGCAATTGAGTCCCATAGGTTTATGGAATATGCACCACAAATACGCCGCCTGTGGCAGGATCGCGGTATTAGGAGAGCTTTTGAGAGAAGACGTGAATTTCAAATTGTAAGCTAGCCCTAGTGCGCAAAGTGGCATTATGTTTTAATTTTGGACTATTTTGTTTATCAGAGCGATTCTGTTAGCTATTTTTTGGACGAAATTGAACGGCTGGCTAAACCAGATTATGAGCCCACACATAAGGATATATTGCTATGCAGAAAGGCAACCAAAGGGGTATATGAGTTTTGCGTAAAAGTACAGGTGAGCAAATTAAATAAAACCATGATATTATCAATTAAAGCTCGGTGACTTATAGAACATTCCATTTGTATTCGTTGATGTGGGTGGACAGAGGACTCAGCGACAAAAATGGACAAGATGTTTTGATAGCTCCGTTACGTCAATTATATTTCTAGTATCTAGTTCGGAGTTTGATCAAGTGCTTGCGGAAGACAGGTAAATTAATTACCAATACTTGACAAAAAGGTTAAGTAAAAAAGTTACCGTTGCAGGAAAACCAATCGTCTGGAAGAATCAAAAAATATTTTCGACACCATTGTCAACAACAACACGTTCAAAGGAATATCAATTATTTTATTTCTAAACAAAACCGACTTGCTTGAACAGAAAGTTTGCAATCCTGAGACTGACATTCGCTGGTACTTTCCGCAATTTATTGGAAATCCACACTCAGTTTTAGATGTCCAGAACTTCATACTACAAATGTTTATGAATGTTCGTCGCAGTAACAACTCCAGTAGGATCTACCACCATTTTACCACTGCCATTGATACGCGCAACATCAATGTCGTGTTTAATTCGGTAAAGGACACTATACTGCAGCGTAATTTGAACGCTCTTATGTTGCAGTAGAATCCCCTCCAAAAACTTTATAGGATATATGATTCCTGGTTTTATATAAACCCATTTAAAAAGTGAAAGTGCCAGATATAGCCTTCAAACAATAAATACAGCAGTCCTGAGACTGGTACTATCCACAGCTCCAAGGCAATCCGCACATAATTTTTTAAGGCGAAGCGATGAATTCAGCAACGTAATTTTAATGCTTAATTTTCAATCTCTTAACATGTAATATATGATTTCTGTAATATACATATCCACTAAAGAAATGATAGTGCCAGATGCAGGAGCCTTTATTTTAGATGAAGGCGCTAATTGTTGTTAACTCTTTAAAATGGTTTGATTACTCAGTAACTCAGTTTGTATTAAATAATATTGTTACTTTTAAAATTAAGATTTAGTATGCCACTAGTAATATATCACAACTGTATATACATAAATAAATTAAGCTTTCGGACTCTGTAAGGAAACAGACTTTGCCGCCATATGCTTATATAAACTAACCCAAAAAAACGTTTGGGTTTTTAAACATGCAATCAAATACATTGACTTTAAACTGATATGACATGGTATGCAGATCAAACCTGCCGACGTTTATATACCCTTGAAGCTTTGGAAAAAGTCAGTCGTCATCTAGCTTTCAATGTCGCTTCGCTGATCTGGCGCTGATTCTCGTTTTGCCATCGCGCCTTTCATATCGCTTGTGTTGACGTACAGGCAGAGGCGGTTAAACTTCTTATAAACTCGCCGAATATTTTGTGGCATTGCGACAGTTGTGTGGTAGCGAATGATTCGCATTCCAAAATTGATGAAATGGATGCCAAAATGGAAAATCTGAAGCGCTCATATCATAGCCTTAATTCCAAATGTCTGGAGGCGTTCCCCCAACAAAAGGATTTTGCTCAGCCAAATAAAAATATTAACTTTTATCCTCGCCATCCAAAGGGTGTTGAATATTTAAAGTACGTGAACTTCAAATTTGTTTTCCAAAATGTTTTTTGGTCGTTTTCAGTGAAGGTCAAAAGGTTTGTGCATTAAAAAAAGGCAAACGCAGATATAATTCTGTCGGATTTAGCTGGGCCTTCACAAAGTCCAAGCCTAACCAATCTTCTTCTTCTTGAGTCCCAGCATCTGCGAACGGCTCTTCTTCAAACTACAGCACAACAACAAAACTTGACTGTAGTGTTCTTAGCATACTACTGCCGAAGTTGGATTACAGCTGGAGCTGGCTCTTCGGTATATGAAATTGCAGCAACAACGTCCACAGATGACTTCGATTTCCCTTTTGTGCGGCATACGCTTTAATGCTGGCGAAGTAGACTCACAACCGCTCTTCCCCTCCCCCTCTCGCCATGGCGCTGCTGGGCATTTGAAATCAGCAGTTCCTTACATCTGTCACTACAACAAAAAGTAACGCCTTTGCGCGGAATTTGTTTCACTGCCAGCATATTGGAACTGTGGTCGCTCTTCGTGCATCGCGCTCTTCAACATTAGATCTCCTAATACTGCTTCCCTTGGGAAGGTGGGGCCCTTTTATGGTCCAGTTACATCGCTCTAAAGGGGTTATATATAGTTAGAAATTTAAAAAAAAATATTTTTTCTTTATTTTATTTTAAGACCGAAATTTGGCTCAAAAATCAATTTTTTTGTTTGAAAAATCGCCATTTTTTCAAAAAACTTTATTTTTCTTACTCCTTCGATTAATGACTTGATTAGACAATACTTTAACGACATCTCTTTAATTTTTTAATTTCGGAGGATCCAGTCCAAAGATATGAGGTCACAGCAAAACGCATTTTTTAAAAGGAGCTCCCGGAGATTAGATTTCTAAAACTTAGTCTTTAAATACAAGTTTATAACACAATATGCGTTTAAACTATCAGATAATTAAATTTAATAGTTTATTCAATTTAGTTAAATATATTCTTCAGATTGTTCTTATGGGAGCTATATTATATAATGGTCCGTATAAACTATTGCTATATCCCGAAGAATATTAAAAAAAATGTATAAACAGATATGATATATTTATTTAATATTTTTTTTTAATATTCAGAGCTTTTTCGTAGATTCAAATAGTTGGTTGAAAAGCTGAGTTCAAATTTTAAATCGAAAGCTTGTATATTATGTAAAAAAAAAAAATTATGCTTTTCATAACACGATTTACAGAATCGTATCCATTTACGGGTAAGCACAGATACGGGTAAGCACAGAAACTTTTTATGATAAATTGCTAGCATTATTCTTTCACCATACCAAAATATTTTTGTCTATATATGTGTATTTATAAATTGCGATATTGTAACGACCTGATTTTATATATTTGACTCGGTACGTGCGGCTAGCTCAGAGAGATTGTGGGTTCTTTTCACCAAATTTACATTATGCTATTGCCTTCAACCCAAAGAATACGCAAGGGTTTTTGGGTTCGTGGTGTTTTTTTTTGTCTCCTTAAATATACTGCTCCTGCTGCTCCTCGTCGTTGTCTTCTGCGGCGTTGAACCTCTTTGACTGGCTGCTGGTGTCCGAGATCGTGATGGCACACCGAAACTTTGGATGTTATGCGAAAATTTTTGTTGGGGCCGGCAAGGTGTATCGCCTAGTAGGTAGAACTAAGTTCTGACTTATCGCCCAGCCACCTTTATCGCAGGCTCGCAAACTTCGGTCTGGATTTGGTCGGCAAGGTTTATCGCCTAGCAGGTAGAACTAAGCTCTGCCTTATCGCCTAGCCACCTTTATCGCAGACTCCATGCAAGGACTCCTTAGCTCGGCTTAACCAACGCCTAGCACATATCAACGAGCACCAACCGTTGGGGTATCTCAAGGCACACATATGCTTTTCGAGAGGCAGCACCTTACGATCCCAGGCCGCCCCTCGGATGCTGGGGTCGTTGGGTGCTTCCCAAACAGCACTGCTCCGTTCTGACTCCTATCTTGCCGCATTGCCAGCAGAATGTGAGTCGCCGATTCTGGCTCTCTCACTCTTTCGTCCAGTGATCTGCGGCAGGAGTCAGCTGGATTTTGCACTTATCCACTGCGATCGGTGTAAACTTTGCTAGCTAGCAAAACAACTTTCAAAATTAAAACTTTTTTTTAATTTTATTGAAAAAAAATTTCCCGCTCAATTTTTTTTTTAGTTTTAAGATGTTCTGCTAATTTGATAACAAGAACACCCTACTAAACTTTAACTTTTCTAAAGTGTTTTTAACTGGGAATTTGCCGTTACTTTTTCGCTCTTAATTTAAGTTTTATTTTAGAAAAACAAGTTGTTTTGATAAGTTGACTTCAAGTTAGCCGAACACCCTACTAAACTTGAATTTTCCAAAATTTGTTTAACTCTGAATTTGCTGCTTTTTAACCGTAAATTATTGGTGAATACATAAATTTACTCCCATTTTTTTTAAGCTATAGCTTTTTTTCCACTACACATCCTAACTTATCTTGACTTTTCCCGAAATCTGTTTTACAGAAAACGATTTACCATAGAAATACCCTTTCGCCAGGGACATCCGCTTTGTCCCAAAAAATAAATTAGTGACCCCAACACCTCATGTTGACTTAACGTCCGGATTACAGTGCGACTCTGGTAAACTGTCACATGTGTGGTACCAAAAAAGGTTACGTGTGTTCAGGTACCAGAATTAAAATACATTTTTATTTCATGCCCCAGAATTTTCATCACTAGGAATTATGGTTTATATCCGTAACAAAGTCAAAGTTAATAATTTAAAGGCCGAACAGTTTACATTTTCTCATGCCAGGAATGTATCATCTTGTACGAGTGGTATTCCTTGTGCGCATTTTCCAACCCTGTGCTAAGCCAGTTTCCGGCCGAGGGTATATTTGTGAAAGAGTACGATCTTAGAAAAAAAGAATAGTGCAACGGAAATGGGAAATACCGTTAAAGAGCCACTCCCAGCGCAGTCTTTTGTCTCTTGGAACTAACGTCTTTCGCTATAAATGGTTTCAGAAATATCCTTCAGACTGACGTTTCTTACTCTGACTTTAGTAAAGCGTTTGATTGTGTAAATCACTCTCTTCGTGTATGGATGTTAGACTTATTAGGGCTTTGAAATGATCTTCTAACATGGATTTTGTGTAATCTAAGTGGTAGGACACAACGAAATCTCTTTAAAAGCCCCATCTCTAAAATAATCCAAGTTACTTCAGACGTCCCACAAGGGAGTCACCTGGACCCGCTTCTTTTTACACTCTTAGTTAACGATCTGCCTCTAGTTTTGACAAAGTCGCGTGTCCTTATGTACGCAGATGACGTCAAGTTATGCCTGGAACATAGCGTTATTTCCCTCTGTTCAGATTAACAAACGAACCCTAATGCTTTTCAAACATGTTGTTCTATAAGTCTATTGGACTTAAATAGCACTAAATGCAAAGTAATAAGATTTTAATGGGTCATCCCAAATTATGCCACGTATACGTTAGGTGGTTGTGAGTTGAACATACCGATATTTCCCTTTGTTCAGAATTAGAAACGGATCTTAATGCTTCAAGGAAGCGGCGCTCGGCCTTAAATCTCCCACATGCGAAGACTGCATGTTCCGCACTATGTGCAGTCGCCACTGCTTTCATAGTCGAACCTATGTCTGCTAAGAAGTTGCGTGAGGAGGAAGTTGATTTGCCTGTGCTTTCTTTCCACCCAGACAGTTTTGGGGTCTCACTGTGACTGCCACGAGGCCAATCCTCCTTCTCCAAGGCATTGCGGTTCTGGCTATGAAGAAGCCCACTGATCGCAGCCTGTTTAGCGGCCAAGAGCTTCAAGGGTGGGATCCCAGCGGTTTCATTGGCAGTCTAATCCGACAGCGTTCTAAAAGTAATGCAGATGCGCAGGGCGGCTAGTCTATGGGTGGATTCTAGACTTTTAGACCAGCCCAGCGTTGGCTAGCTATGCGCTGATTACCTCAATTCTCCGGTCACCGGCCTGTTCGAGCTTCTTTTCCACGATCACGGCAATGTCATCCGCAAAGCCCACTACCTCGGTCCTCCCTGGCAGAGCGAAAAGAAATACATACATCACGTTCCATAGCGAGAGCGGCTTATTTGTAGGCGTTACCCCATGGGTCGGGTCAGCAGAATCGCACAATTCCAGGAAACAACTTTTCTTGTATAGCCATCGTTAGGATTTTTGGGCAGGACTGATACGTGATCCGTCTTTCCAAGAAGTTTCGCGCGAGCGTTGGTAGAGGCGTTGAGCCTTGAGCGTTCTGGCCTCAACTGTAGAACCGTTCCACCAGTAAGCTGCTTCTCGGAAGGCATGCATCTAACGCAAGAGGCTTGGATTTGCTGCATAGAAGCGTCTGCGCTCTGGTCGGCTCATCCGTTGGGCTGTAGCTGTTCCATATGCTCCGCGAAAGCTTGCACATCCAGCTTCTTCGAGTCTGCGCGGGACGAGACGACGGGCGCGTCTGCTGCAAACCGCCAAGCCCTGCCTCTGGCGATAGTTCTTTCACTGCCCCAGTCTACGGCCCAAGCGTTAAAGTAGTCTGCGATCAACGAGGGAAATTTACCTCTGGCATCAGTGGCGAGGAGATCGACAGTGTCATTAAATGTGGAAAGCGACAAGCTCGGGGCGAGGTAAACGCTGTACACCCACCAGCCTCCAGTATAAGCTCTCACGAAACAGTCTCCAGCAAGTATATCGGTCATCTGGGTGCCGCGTGCGGTCGGCGGCTAATCGCTAAGTACAGCGATGTCCACGCCGCGCTCCTACAATATTTGGGACGGCAGGTCTTGCGCTGTCGTGCAGTGATTCAAATTCAGCTGAATCACTTACATGCCTTTTTGGTTGATGTTACTCCGCTCCGCATTCGGCGGCGTTTTATTTTATGGCGTTCTTCGCCGCATCTGAAGCACTCTTTGCTTCTGTAGGTCTTGCTTCTAAGCGAGCATATTGCTACTTGGATACCGCGGGCAGCGCTGCCTGGTCGACAAGCGCGTCAGTTAGCTTTTTCCGCGTTACCAGTTCGACCAGGTCGTGAATTACGAAAATGGTCTGGGGCGTGACTCTTTGAGCTCTAGCATTAGGCCGTTCTCCTGACTTTCTCCACATTCTCATCCCTGTTGCGGCTAATGATACAAAGGACCTTGCAATGTGAAGGCTCTGTCGTTGGGGCAGTTCTGAACCTATTTTAGGTTTGTGGCCCGGCACGGTTTGAAAACTTGCATCCGTCCCTCCTTGTAAACAGCTAAGGCCTTTCCGCCGAGCTGTTGGATGATCGCGTTCTTCATCGCCTGGTTGATGCTCTGAACTTTCTGGTCTATAACTTTCCCAAGTATGTCGTCCAGAATTTCCCCCAGTTTCGTGACATCGCGGTGCGGCGATTTGGCCTTCTTAGGAGGGATGGGTCCGTTTAATCGGGCTAGGCGTGTCCCTATCTCTCTTCAACGCGGAGGATTCGCCTCCTACCCCGTCCGTGTTGGGGACCAGATTCTTTGTTTGCGGGGGTGGGGAGTTCGGATGTAGCAACCCAGCGCACAGATCCGCTTGCATGGAGCCGCGACCATATATAATTCCAGATCCTGTGATGTGCAGTTATATATATTTCCAAAATTTGTTTAACTCTGAATTTGCTGTTTTTTAACCGTAAATTATTCGTGAATACATAAATTTACTCCCATTTTTTTTAAGCTATAGCTTTTTTTCCACTACACATCCTAACTTATCTTGACTTTTCCCGAAATCTGTTTTACAAGGAATTTGGTTTATTTATCCGTAAAAAACCCATTACTTCAGACGTCCCACAAGGGAGTCACCTGGACCCGCTTCTTTTTACACTATTAGTTAACGATCTGCCTCTAGTTTTGACAAAGTCGCGTGTCCTTATGTACGCAGATGACGTCAAGTTATGCCTGGAACATAGCGTTATTTCCCTCTGTTCAGATTAACAAACGAACCCTAATGCTTTTCAAACATGTTGTTCTATAAGTCTATTGGACTTAAATAGCACTAAATGCAAAGTAATAAGATTTTAATGGGTCATCCCAAATTATGCCACGTATACGTTAGGTGGTTGTGAGTTGAACATACCGATATTTCCCTTTGTTCAGAATTAGAAACGGATCTTAATGCTTCAAGGAAGCGGCGCTCGGCCTTAAATCTCCCACATGCGAAGACTGCATGTTCCGCACTATGTGCAGTCGCCACTGCTTTCATAGTCGAACCTATGTCTGCTAAGAAGTTGCGTGAGGAGGAAGTTGATTTGCCTGTGCTTTCTTTCCACCCAGACAGTTTTGGGGTCTCACTGTGACTGCCACGAGGCCAATCCTCCTTCTCCAAGGCATTGCGGTTCTGGCTATGAAGAAGCCCACTGATCGCAGCCTGTTTAGCGGCCAAGAGCTTCAAGGGTGGGATCCCAGCGATTTCATTGGCAGTCTAATCCGACAGCGTTCTAAAAGTAATGCAGATGCGCAGGGCGGCTAGTCTATGGGTGGATTCTAGACTTTTAGACCAGCCCAGCGTTGGCTAGCTATGCGCTGATTACCTCAATTCTCCGGTCACCGGCCTGTTCGAGCTTCTTTTCCACGATCACGGCAATGTCATCCGCAAAGCCCACTACCTCGGTCCTCCCTGGCAGAGCGAAAAGAAATACATACATCACGTTCCATAGCGAGAGCGGCTAATTTGTAGGCGTTACCCCATGGGTCGGGTCAGCAGAATCGCACAATTCCAGGAAACAACTTCTATAGCCATTGTTAGGGTTTTTGGGCAGGACTGATACGTGATCCGTCTTTCCAAGAAGTTTCGCGCGTTGGTAGAGGCGTTGAGCCTTGAGCGTTCTGGCCTCAACTGTAGAACCGTTCCACCAGTAAGCTGCTTCTCGGAAGGCATGCATCTAACGCAAGAGGCTTGGATTTGCTGCATAGAAGCGTCTGCGCTCTGGTCGGCTCATCCGTTGGGCTGTAGCTGTTCCATATGCTCCGCGAAAGCTTGCACATCCAGCTTCTTCGAGTCTGCGCGGGACGAGACGACGGGCGCGTCTGCTGCAAACCGCCAAGCCCTGCCTCTGGCGATAGTTCTTTCACTGCCCCAGTCTACGGCCCAAGCGTTAAAGTAGTCTGCGATCAACGAGGGAAATTTACCTCTGGCATCAGTGGCGAGGAGATCGACAGTGTCATTAAATGTGGAAAGCGACAAGCTCGGGGCGAGGTAAACGCTGTACACCCACCAGCCTCCAGTATAAGCTCTCACGAAACAGTCTCCAGCAAGTATATCGGTCATCTGGGTGCCGCGTGCGGTCGGCGGCTAATCGCTAAGTACAGCGATGTCCACGCCGCGCTCCTACAATATTTGGGACGGCAGGTCTTGCGCTGTCGTGCAGTGATTCAAATTCAGCTGAATCACTTACATGCCTTTTTGGTTGATGTTACTCCGCTCCGCATTCGGCGGCGTTTTATTTTATGGCGTTCTTCGCCGCATCTGAAGCACTCTTTGCTTCTGTAGGTCTTGCTTCTAAGCGAGCATATTGCTACTTGGATACCGCGGGCAGCGCTGCCTGGTCGACAAGCGCGTCAGTTAGCTTTTTCCGCGTTACCAGTTCGACCAGGTCGTGAATTTTTTAAGCTATAGCTTTTTTTCCACTACACATCCTAACTTATCTTGACTTTTCCCGAAATCTGTTTTACAAGGAATTTGGTTTATTTATCCGTAAAAAACCCATTTCAGATTGTAAATTAAGACACCAAGCCTTTATACAAAAAACGGAACTTATGGCCCACAGTAAGACCAGTTTGCCAAAGTTTGAAGCAGTAACAGTTTTGGAACAAAAAAACCATTCAGAAAACGATTTACCATAGAAATGCCCTTTCGCCAGGGACATCCGCTTTGTCCCAAAAAATAAATTAGTGACCCCAACACCTCATGTTGACTTAACGTCCGGATTACAGTGCGACTCTGGTAAACTGTCACATGAGTGGTACCAAAAAAGGTTACGTGTGTTCAGGTACCACAATTAAAATACATTTTTATTTCACGGCTTGCCCCTGAATTTTCATCACTAGGAATTATGGTTTATTTCCGTAACAAAGTCAAAGTTAATAATTTAAAGGCCGAACAGTTTACATTTTCTCATGCCAGGAATGTATCATCTTGTACGAGTGGTATTCCTTGTGCGCATTTTCCAACCCTGTGCTAAGCCAGTTTCCGGCCGAGGGTATATTTGTGAAAGAGTACGATCTTAGAAAAAAAAGAATAGTGCAACGGAAATGGGAAATACCGTTAAAGAGCCACTCCCAGCGCCGTCTCTTGTCTCTTGGAACTAACGTCTTTCGCTATAAATGGTTTCAGAAATATCCTTCAGACTGACGTTTCTTACTCTGACTTTAGTAAAGCGTTTGATTGTGTAAATCACTCTCTTCTTGTATGGATGTTAGACTTATTAGGGTTTTGAAATGATCTTCTAACATGGATTTTGTGTAATCTAAGTGGTAGGACACAACGAAATCTCTTTAAAAGCCCCATCTCTAAAATAATCCAAGTTACTTCAGACGTCCCACAAGGGAGTCACCTGGACCCGCTTCTTTTTACACTATTAGTTAACGATCTGCCTCTAGTTTTGACAAAGTCGCGTGTCCTTATGTACGCAGATGACGTCAAGTTATGCCTGGAACATAGCGTTATTTCCCTCTGTTCAGATTAACAAACGAACCCTAATGCTTTTCAAACATGTTGTTCTATAAGTCTATTGGACTTAAATAGCACTAAATGCAAAGTAATAAGATTTTAATGGGTCATCCCAAATTATGCCACGTATACGTTAGGTGGTTGTGAGTTGAACATACCGATATTTCCCTTTGTTCAGAATTAGAAACGGATCTTAATGCTTCAAGGAAGCGGCGCTCGGCCTTAAATCTCCCACATGCGAAGACTGCATGTTCCGCACTATGTGCAGTCGCCACTGCTTTCATAGTCGAACCTATGTCTGCTAAGAAGTTGCGTGAGGAGGAAGTTGATTTCCTGTGCTTTCTTTCCACCCAGACAGTTTTGGGGTCTCACTGTGACTGCCACGAGGCCAATCCTCCTTCTCCAAGGCATTGCGGTTCTGGCTATGAAGAAGCCCACTGATCGCAGCCTGTTTAGCGGCCAAGAGCTTCAAGGTGGGATCCCAGCGATTTCATTGGCAGTCTAATCCGACAGGGTTCTAAAAGTAATGCATATGCGCAGGGCGGCTAGTCTATGGGTGGATTCTAGACTTTTAGACCAGCCCAGCGTTGGCTAGCTATGCGCTGATTACCTCAATTCTCCGGTCACCGGCCTGTTCGAGCTTCTTTTCCACGATCACGGCAATGTCATCCGCAAAGCCCACTACCTCGGTCCTCCCTGGCAGAGCGAAAAGAAATACATACATCACGTTCCATAGCGAGAGCGGCTAATTTGTAGGCGTTACCCCATGGGTCGGGTCAGCAGAATCGCACAATTCCAGGAAACAACTTCTCTTGTATAGCCATCGTTAGAATTTTTGGGCAGGACTGATACGTGATCCGTCTTTCCAAGAAGTTTCGCGCGAGCGTTGGTAGAGGCGTTGAGCCTTGAGCGTTCTGGCCTCAACTGTAGAACCGTTCCACCAGTAAGCTGCTTCTCGAAAGGCATGCATCTAACGCAAGAGGCTTGGATTTGCTGCATAGAAGCGTCTGCGCTCTGGTCGGCTCATCCGTTGGGCTGTAGCTGCTCCATATGCTCCGCGAAAGCTTGCACATCCAGCTTCTTCGAGTCTGCGCGGGACGAGACGACGGGCGCGTCTGCTGCAAACCGCCAAGCCCTGCCTCTGGCGTTAGTTCGTTCACTGCCCCAGTCTACGGCCCAAGCGTTAAAGTCGTCTGCGATCAACGAGGGAAATTTACCTCTGGCAGCAGTGGCGAGGAGATCGACAGTGTCATTAAATGTGGAAAGCGACAAGCTCTGGGCGAGGTAAACGCTGTACACCCACTAGCCTCCAGTATAAGCTCTCACGAAACAGTCTCCAGCAAGTATATCGGTCATCTGGGTGTCGCGTGAGTTACCGCTGATGTCTTCCCGATGACATCACCTCCACCCAAACCCCCTCGGGCATTGTCCCACTAACGGCGATGCCGTTCAACCCGGACATAGGATCGCCAACGCAGCGGTTTCTGGATGCCGGATCGTGTAAACAACTGGGTCTCGGGCATCCGGCCGAAACCGCTGACCTAGGAGATTTCGCAAACTCAACATATGTACCCCACCCGCAAACGAAGCTCTCATTGTACTTGAAACCAGAAATAAAAATCAGTCTTAGAGCGACACTTGGAAGTATAAGTCTTTCATTCCCGAAACCTCCTAACTCGACAGCCTACACCAGCCAGATCCGACCTCTAATTACACCAGCCAGATCCGACCTTTAATCTACACCAGCCAGATCCGGCCTGCGACTATAATTGGCGCAGCCGGTTTTTAAAAGAACAAAGGATGAAATTCAGCGAGATCATCATAGTTGTTACTATGTAATAATTCGGGTAAGCCAAGGGGCAAAGTAAAATTAAATATACCAGTGGAAATGAAAGTGCAAACATTTTTGTGTGCCCACAAAGAAATGTGGATAATAAAGAAAATATATATATTTGAACAAAATTTTTCTCAACGATCTGAGTCAACGAGTTAGTGACGGTTAACAAAAATTTATAACAAATACCCATTTGGTGTTTATTAATTGTTGACCAGCACAGTATACTCTGTACATTAAATGTGGTTATCTCAATCTATCTAAATGTGGCCATCTAAATCAAACTATGTATCTATACGAATTGTGACCATCAATCGCTGATCGGCACAAAATGCATCGCGCATTGTTATAGATATATAAAACGACATGTTAAAAGAAAAAATATATATAAATAAAATTTTACACACGACAAATTTTTATTATATAACTATACCAATTGTGACCATCAATCGCTGATCGGCACAAAATGCATCGCGCATTATTATAGATATATAAAACGACATGTTTAAAAGAAGTGTAAATAGAGATTTTTATACACATTTCTATTATATATCTATATCAATTGTGACCATCAATCGCTGATCGGCACAAAATGCATCGCGCATTATTATAGATATATAAAACGACATGCTTAAAAGAAATATAAATAAAGATTTTTATACACATTTTTATTATATATCTGTATCAATTGTGACCATCAATTGCTGATCGGCACAAAATGCATCGCGCATTTCTACAGATATGTACAACCTAAAATACTCCAAGCAAAACGTACACTGAAAATTTGATTTCCACACCCACATCATATAAAGATACAAAAAAAAAAAATTAACAACTACAATGCTGCAGAAAAGAATACAAACTCGTCGATGAAATCGTTGAAAGGAAAAAAAAGCCCTAAACTACTTACAGTGTTGGCATTTCAACTATAATTTAAGAGTAAAATCAAATAACAATTTGCAAAAGAAGCACACAGTAATCTTAGTAATCATTGCCTCACCAACGGATTGAATAATTACTTTGCCCCATGGTCACCACAAAAAAAAAAAGTACACACACACACACTAATTATGTCAGTTTTACAGATTCTCAGCGTAATACAACGACACAAATTTCCGTAACTATTAGCATAGACTAAGCCATACACCCGTATATATATTTACACGTAAAATTACCTATATACAAGAAAAAATATATATATTTGTTTTTTTAATTACACATACGACATTTACACAAACGTTTTCTTAAGTAAGCTACACGAGAAAATATAGGTAATACGATTTTTTTTCCTTTTCCACACAATTTATAATTTTACACCTCTCCTTTTAAAGCACATAATATCTACCAAAACATATAATTCCAAAATTCACATATATATCTCCTAAATCTTTAATTACGCAAATTCGTATTTTCCCCACCTAATGTCAAGGAAAACAATAGTAGAGAAAACTAGAACTAGACTAGGTCTCAGGAATAGTACTAGCCTACCCAATATTAGGGAAGAAGAAATTATAATCATGGATTCGGGAAACGCATCGGGCTCTAGGACCACTAGCCCCACTGATAGTGCCACTAACAATATAGGAAATGCTAGTACCATTCTAAACACTTCATCAACCACAACCCTAAATACCACTCTTAACCCAACCGATATATTAGCCTTCGTCAAACAATTGCCTACTTTCGAAGGGACCTCAGGTACCCTCCAGAAATTTATTGTAAGCGTTGAGGAAATTATTATGCTAATAAGGGGAACGGACCAGACCCCGTACGGACAATTACTACTAAGAACCTTGAGAAACAAAATTATAGGAAAAGCGGACGAGACCCTGAATATCTTGGACACCAAGCTAGAATGGGACAGTATCAGGGAAAATCTGAAGCGTATGTATGCCTGCAAAAAGACAGAACCAATACTCATCGCCGAAATTCTGAACCTTCCCGCTAGTTTGTCCCTGGGTAAATTATTTTTCGAAATCACAAGACTCCGTAGCGAACTTTTGTCACTCCCCGCAGACCCAGACCACGGTGTAAGTGCAGCATCAAAAAGAGCTCTTTATGATGGAATTTGCCTTAACGCCTTCCTCGTCGGGCTACGACACCCACTCAGAACGGTCATCCGAGCCCGGAATCCGACAACGATCGAGGCGGCTTACGAGTGGTGCCAAGCTGAGCAGAACTTCATTTATCAAAAACAAAACAAACTACAAAACAATAGATTTAACTCAGACCGCAATAGACCCTATCAGAGGGGTTCGTACCAGAACAACTCCGTTGGTGGAAATAACTACTCTTCCAATAATTACCCGTTCCGCCAAGGCCCCAACCAAAGCCAGCATCGTTTCAATAACAACAGGCAGAATAACGACAATAGAATGGGAGGAAATAATACTGATCAAAATCGTAGCAGTACCTCACGCAGGCCTGCTCCCAATTTTAACAACATTGACGACAGCTCAAATTTTCAACAAGAAGCCTCGACCGAAAAGTCGGTTACATAAACAAAAAAACCCACGGTCTATCTCTTCCCTATATAGTTATCACTCTATCCTATTCCCCAAAACCACTAAAATTCCTCATTGACACCGGTTCCTTATCCCGCAAGATGACATACAAAAATTAGAAAATGATGTCCGAATCACAACAGTACTGGAAAGTTATTCGCTGACCTTAAGGGCTGTACTACCCATACCAATAGAATTTAAAGAACATGGAGAAATTCAGTTACTACTTTTAAAATTCCACCCATACTTTGATGGTCTTCTTGGAATGGATTTCCTAACAGACCGGAAAGTAAAGATTAATATTGAGGAACTTAAAGTCGAAACCCCATTCACCACAATCAACATTATTACAGAAGTTAATAGAGGAACAGACGAACTTTTTATCCAGCCCCAAAGTAAAACCATTATCAAACTACCAGTAAATCTAATGGAAGGTGACTTTCTCTGTAATTCAGTAGAGGTAGACAGCAACCTTTCTGTTTCCGGGGGACTTTACACAGCCTCAGACGGCCATAGCTTCTTCGAAATAACTAACAATTCCGGGACTGGACAGATCCTATGCCTCGACCAACCATTGAAGGTACTACCATATAACAAAGAATGTTACGACCAAATTAACGGGGTAACACTCAACCCAAGCTACCAACAAATAAGGGGCAATCTTAGCGAACAAATTTTAATGGACCATCTAACGGACGAGGAAAAACAAGGGCTGGTTAAAATTTGCAAAAAATTTCAAGATCTTTTCTATGATGACGCGACACCTCTCACATTTTCCAACACGGTCAAGCACCCTATCCCGACCACCGACAACATACCAATACATGTCAAAACGTACAGATATCCATATTTACATAAGGAGGAGGTCCGAAAACAAATATCCAAAATGCTTGAACAAAATATTATAAAAAATAGCCACTCCCCTTGGGGTGCCCCCGTGTGGGTAGTTCCAAAAAAATCTGACTCCCCCGAACAAAAGAAGTGGAGATTGGTAATAGATTTCAGGAAACTGAACGAAAAAACCATCTCCGACAGGTATCCGATCCCCAATATTAACGACATTCTTGACAACATCGGTAGGGCCAAATATTTTTCCACTTTAGATTTGGCTAGCGGGTTTCATCAAATCCAGATGGACCCCAGGGACATGGCCAAAACAGCCTTCTCGGTGGAAAACGGACATTACGAATTCACGAGAATGCCCTTCGGACTGAAAAACGCCCCAGCTACCTTCCAAAGAGTAATGGATAATGTACTAGGCGAATTAATAGGAGACATCTGCTTAGTCTATCTTGACGACATCATTATATTCTCTGCCTCCCTCCAAAAACACTTAATGGACATAAACTCTGTATTTCAGAGATTACGCCAAGCCAATCTAAAAATAAAACACGTATAACGGAACCATCTTATACTTTAGAAGGAATCACTGATATTTTAAAACAAATTTTAACACCAAACAAGACCTTGGCAGTTCACTCACCCGACGAAATTTTCGATATAATTCAAAATGCTTGTATAAGATTTACAGATGTCTCATTCTCTTACACGAGCCTATCGACCCGAACGAAATTAACTGCCTAATAAAAACTCATCATTCTAACAACAATCATAGAGGTGTGGAAGAGATGTACCAGCATCTGAAAAGGGAAATTTACGTACCCCAACTAAAATCTCTAATCTCACAAGCAATCCGGGATTGCGAAACCTGCCTTACACTTAAGTACGATAGGTGTCCACAAAAACCACCATTTGTTTTACCAGAAATACCGAACAGGCCCCTAGAAATAATACACACGGACATATATACTATCAATAATAATTATAACTTAACAATTATTGTTAAATTCTCCACATTCGCTCAAGCCTACCAGTTAACCAACAGAAACTCAATTCTTGTTATCAAAGCCTTTAAAACCTTCTTTTGCCAGTTTGGAATACCCAAAAAAATAATACTTGATCAGGGGGCCGAGTTCTCTGGTGCTATTTTCAAAGACTTCTTGGCACAATACGAAATTGAACTTCATATTACTTCCTTTCAACAGTCCAGTAGTAACTCTGTAGTAGAATGTTTACATTCCACTCTAACAGAGATTTATAGAATCATTTTAAGTAAGAGAAAAGAATTAAAATTAACCATTGAACACGATGAGATACTTTCCGAAACCATAATAACCTACAACAATGCGATCCACTCTAGTACAAATTTAACTCCATTCGAACTTTTCAGTGGCCGCACTCACATCTTTGAAAAAACAATCAAATTCGACAGTGAACACGATTACCTCAAAAAACTTAACGAATTCCAAACTGAACTATACCCGACCTTAAAGAAACACATGACGGACGCAACGAAAAGACGAATAGATCGCTTAAACGAGAACAGGACAACCCCCTTGACTTACCGGTTGGAACTTCTGTTTTTCGCAAGGAAAATGAAGAAATAAAATCACACCTCGTTTTAGTAAGCACAAGGTTTTACTGGACAGCGGAGTAACATTACGAACAATAAGGAAACAAAAACTACACAAGCAAAAAGTTAGGAGAGCTGTAATACAGACAAATGACGCATAAGCATACTTGCGAAACTTGGTTAATCATACTCCCAATGTAATTTTACAGATTGACCTTGGGAACAACTCAACGGCTCGTTAGCGAAATATTGGATAAGGACCAACCCCTTTTAAAAATCAACCTGGGTACAGCGAGAGTGGTAAAATCATTTAAAATAATTAAACATGTAATTCACCTTAAAAATTATGAGGAATCGGCAGCTAAAATACAGGAGGTGATAGGAAACCTACCCGACGAACAGGGTTTTGAAGATTTGAAACTCACTTTACATCAAAAATTATCTCAAGTTCAACAAAGACTAAATTCCTTGCTTCCCAACAAGGGGGGTAATAGGCCCAGGAGAGAATTAATTAATGGATTAGCCCACATAGTTAAAATAGTTTCAGGAAATATGGACGCCTATGACGAGGCAAAAATAAACAAAGACTTAGAGGCCTTGCGCAGTAATTCCGAAACGAACCTTATTTTCCAAAACGAAACACGTATAAGATTTGAGGAAATAACTAACCACATTAACAGGGAGCAAGAGCTTATAGGCAATTTTGTAAATTCATACCAGAATAAAATCTTTAAACAAATAGATGAGGAACAGAAAAACATTCAACTTATCCAATATATAGACAGGATTAATTTCAACATAGATTTACTTTACAATCACTTAAATAATATAGCAGAAAGCCTACTATTTGCCAAATTAAAAATAGTCCCGAAATACTTATTAAATTCTATGGAAATGGAAAAATTTAAAATTTTACTAGCAGATCAGAAAGTAGAAGTTCAGTTGGAACACGAATTATATAATGTGCTTTCATTAGAATCCACTACTATTAATAAAACACTCATATTTAACATTAAAGTTCCAAAGTTCCGAATAACACAGAATGCCTCTACAACCTTCTGGACGACAGGGAAGCGACCTGCAGCACAATAAAAAGGGACCATCAACCACAGATCTTCATTCCCATAAAGGGATTGATGGTGATCCTCAATGTGGAGAACTTGAACATCACCTCCAACTGCATCTCCAGTAAGATCTTTAACGGCTCTATGCTCATAAAATACGATAACTGTTCTATCTCCGCCAACGGGACCAAGTACGTCGAGGCCGCCACTACAATAATTGACGACATCGAAGTAAACCTCGCTCACATCCAACACTTAACAACAATTCCCGAGGTCGAACCCTTAAACCTTCAAGTACTACATCTGAGCAACCTGGAAAATGGATTGGCAGTTTCCAACATAGAAGAACGTGCCACTACTCACCTGTCAATCATATACTTACTCGTGGCATCGTCAATCCTGATTACAACTGTGGCTTGGATCTTTAAAAGGAAGGAGATAATTTTTTCCCCTACCCCTGCGGACCCCATTGTCACTCCAGCCATACCTTCATTATGGCCATCGTTCCAAGTTAAGGGGGGAGGAGTTACCGCTGATGTCTTCCCGATGACATCACCTCCACCCAAACCCCCTCGGGCATTGTCCCACTAACGGCGATGCCGTTCAACCCGGACATAGGATCGCCAATGCAGCGGTTTCTGGATGCCGGATCGTGTAAACAACTGGGTCTCGGGCATCCGGCCGAAACCGCTGACCTAGGAGATTTCGCAAACTCAACATATGTACCCCACCCGCAAACGAAGCTCTCATTGTACTTGAAACCAGAAATAAAAATCAGTCTTAGAGCGACACTTGAAAGTATAAGTCTTTCATTCCCGAAACCTCCTAACTCGACAGCCTACACCAGCCAGATCCGACCTCTAATTACACCAGCCAGATCCGACCTCTAATCTACACCAGCCAGATCCGGCCTTCGACTATAATTGGCGCAGCCGGTTTTTAAAAGAACAAAGGATGAAATTCAGCGAGATCATCATAGTAGTTACTATGTAAAAATTCGGGTAAGCCAAGGGGCACAGTAAAATAAAATATACCAGTGGAAATGAAAGTGCAAACATTTTTGTGTGCCCACAAAGAAATGTGGATAATAAAGAAAATATATATATTTGAACAAAATTTTTCTCAACGATCTGAGTCAACGAGTTAGTGACGGTTAACAAAAATTTATAACAAATACCCATTTGGTGTTTATCAATTGTTGACCAGCACAGTATACACGGTACATTAAATGTGGTTATCTCAATCTATCTAAATGTGGCCATCTAAATCAAACTATGTATCTATACGAATTGTGACCATCAATCGCTGATCGGCACAAAATGCATCGCGCATTGTTATAGATATATAAAACGACATGTTAAAAGAAAAAATATATATAAATAAAATTTTACACACGACAAATTTTTATTATATAACTATACCAATTGTGACCATCAATCGCTGATCGGCACAAAATGCATCGCGCATTATTATAGATATATAAAACGACATGTTTAAAAGAAGTGTAAATAGAGATTTTTATACACATTTCTATTATATATCTATATCAATTGTGACCATCAATCGCTGATCGGCACAAAATGCATCGCGCATTATTATAGATATATAAAACGATATGCTTAAAAGAAATATAAATAAAGATTTTTATACACATTTTTATTATATATCTGTATCAATTGTGACCATCAATTGCTGATCGGCACAAAATGCATCGCGCATTTCTACAGATATGTACAACCTAAAATACTCCAAGTAAAACGTACACTGAAAATTTGATTTCCATACCCACATCATATAAAGATACAAAAAAAAAAAATAAACAACTACAATGCTGCAGAAAAGAATACAAACTCGTCGATGAAATCGTTGAATGGAAAACAAAGCCCTAAACTACTTACATTGTTGGCATTTCAACTATAATTTAAGAGTAAAATCAAATAACAATTTGCAAAAGAAGCACACAGTAATCTTAGTAATCATTGCCTCACCAACGGATTGAATAATTACTTTGCCCCATGGTCACCACAAAAAAAAAAAAGTACACACACACACACTAATTATGTCAGTTTTACAGATTCTCAGCGTAATACAACGACACAAATTTCCGTAACTATTAGCATAGACTAAGCCATACACCCGTATTTATATTTACACGTAAAATTACCTATATACAAGAAAAAATATATATATTTATTTTTTTAATTACACATACGACATTTACACAAACGTTTTCTTATTAAGTAAGCTACACGAGAAAATATAGGTAATACGATTTTTTTTCCTTTTCCACACAATTTATAATTTTACACCTCTCCTTTTAAAGCACATAATATCTACCAAAACATATAATTCCAAAATTCACATATATATCTCCTAAATCTTTAATTACGCAAATTCGTATTTTCCCCACCTAATGTCAAGGAAAACAATAGTAGAGAAAACTAGAACTAGACTAGGTCTCAGGAATAGTACTAGCCTACCCAATATTAGGGAAGAAGAAATTATAATCATGGATTCGGGAAACGCATCGGGCTCTAGGACCACTAGCCCCACTGATAGTGCCACTAACAATATAGGAAATGCTAGTACCATTCTAAACACTTCATCAACCACAACCCTAAATACCACTCTTAACCCAACCGATATATTAGCCTTCGTCAAACAATTGCCTACTTTCGAAGGGACCTCAGGTACCCTCCAGAAATTTATTGTAAGCGTTGAGGAAATTATTATGCTAATAAGGGGAACGGACCAGACCCCGTACGGACAATTACTACTAAGAACCTTGAGAAACAAAATTATAGGAAAAGCGGACGAGACCCTGAATATCTTGGACACCAAGCTAGAATGGGACAGTATCAGGGAAAATCTGAAGCGTATGTATGCCTGCAAAAAGACAGAACCAATACTCATCGCCGAAATTCTGAACCTTCCCGCTAGTTTGTCCCTGGGTAAATTATTTTTCGAAATCACAAGACTCCGTAGCGAACTTTTGTCACTCCCCGCAGACCCAGACCACGGTGTAAGTGCAGCATCAAAAAGAGCTCTTTATGATGGAATTTGCCTTAACGCCTTCCTCGTCGGGCTACGACACCCACTCAGAACGGTCATCCGAGCCCGGAATCCGACAACGATCGAGGCGGCTTACGAGTGGTGCCAAGCTGAGCAGAACTTCATTTATCAAAAACAAAACAAACTACAAAACAATAGATTCAACTCAGACCGCAATAGACCCTATCAGAGGGGTTCGTACCAGAACAACTCCGTTGGTGGAAATAACTACTCTTCCAATAATTACCCGTTCCGCCAAGGCCCCAACCAAAGCCAGCATCGTTTCAATAACAACAGGCAGAATAACGACAATAGAATGGGAGGAAATAATACTGATCAAAATCGTAGCAGTTCCTCACGCAGGCCTGCTCCCAATTTTAACAACATTGACGACAGCTCAAATTTTCAACAAGAAGCCTCGACCGACAAGTCGGTTACATAAACAAAAAAACCCACGGTCTATCTCTTCCCTATATAGTTATCACTCTATACTATTCCCCAAAACCACTAAAATTCCTCATCGACACAGGTTCCACTTATTCTTTTGTAGACCCAAGCCTTATCCCGCAAGATGACATACAAAAATTAGAAAATGATGTCCGAATCACAACAGTACTGGAAAGTTATTCGCTGACCTTAAGGGCTGTACTACCCATACCAATAGAATTTAAAGAACATGGAGAAATTCAGTTACTACTTTTAAAATTCCACCCATACTTTGATGGTCTTCTTGGAATGGATTTCCTAACAGACCGGAAAGTAAAGATTAATATTGAGGAACTTAAAGTCGAAACCCCATTCACCACAATCAACATTATTACAGAAGTTAATAGAGGAACAGACGAACTTTTTATCCAGCCCCAAAGTAAAACCATTATCAAACTACCAGTAAATCTAATGGAAGGTGACTTTCTCTGTAATTCAGTAGAGGTAGACAGCAACCTTTCTGTTTCCGGGGGACTTTACACAGCCTCAGACGGCCATAGCTTCTTCGAAATAACTAACAATTCCGGGACTGGACAGATCCTATGCCTCGACCAACCATTGAAGGTACTACCATATAACAAAGAATGTTACGACCAAATTAACGGGGTAACACTCAACCCAAGCTACCAACAAATAAGGGGCAATCTTAGCGAACAAATTTTAATGGACCATCTAACGGACGAGGAAAAACAAGGGCTGGTTAAAATTTGCAAAAAATTTCAAGATCTTTTCTATGATGACGCGACACCTCTCACATTTTCCAACACGGTCAAGCACCCTATCCCGACCACCGACAACATACCAATACATGTCAAAACGTACAGATATCCATATTTACATAAGGAGGAGGTCCGAAAACAAATATCCAAAATGCTTGAACAAAATATTATAAAAAATAGCCACTCCCCTTTGGGGTGCCCCCGTGTGGGTAGTTCCAAAAAAATCTGACTCCCCCGAACAAAAGAAGTGGAGATTGGTAATAGATTTCAGGAAACTGAACGAAAAAACCATCTCCGACAGGTATCCGATCCCCAATATTAACGACATTCTTGACAACATCGGTAGGGCCAAATATTTTTCCACTTTAGATTTGGTTAGCGGGTTTCATCAAATCCAGATGGACCCCAGGGACATGGCCAAAACAGCCTTCTCGGTGGAAAACGGACATTACGAATTCACGAGAATGCCCTTCGGACTGAAAAACGCCCCAGCTACCTTCCAAAGAGTAATGGATAATGTACTAGGCGAATTAATAGGAGACATCTGCTTAGTCTATCTTGACGACATCATTATATTCTCTGCCTCCCTCCAAAAACACTTAATGGACATAAACTCTGTATTTCAGAGATTACGCCAAGCCAATCTAAAAATAAAACACGGACACGTATAACGGAACCATCTTATACCTTAGAAGGAATCATAGATATTTTAAAACAAATTTTAACACCAAACAAGACCTTGGCAGTTCACTCACCTGACGAAATTTTCGATATAATTCAAAATGCTTACACCATATATTTCGCAGACTCCGGTTTGTATAAGATTTACAGATGTCTCATTCTCTTACACGAGCCTATCGACCCGAACGAAATTAACTGCCTAATAAAAACTCATCATTCTAACAACAATCATAGAGGTGTGGAAGAGATGTACCAGCATCTAAAAAGGGAAATTTACGTACCCCAACTAAAATCTCTAATCTCACAAGCAATCCGGGATTGCGAAACCTGCCTTACACTTAAGTACGATAGGTGTCCACAAAAACCACCATTTGTTTTACCAGAAATACCGAACAGGCCCCTAGAAATAATACACACGGACATATATACTATCAATAATAATTATAACTTAACAATTATTGTTAAATTCTCCAAATTCGCTCAAGCCTACCAGTTAACCAACAGAAACTCAATTCTTGTTATCAAAGCCTTTAAAACCTTCTTTTGCCAGTTTGGAATACCCAAAAAAATAATACTTGATCAGGGGGCCGAGTTCTCTGGTGCTATTTTCAAAGACTTCTTGGCAAAATACGAAATAGAACTTCATATTACTTCCTTTCAACAGTCCAGTAGTAACTCTGTAGTAGAACGTTTACATTCCACTCTAACAGAGATTTATAGAATCATTTTAAGTAAGAGAAAAGAATTGAAATTAACCATTGAACACGATGAGATACTTTCCGAAACCATAATAACCTACAACAATGCGATCCACTCTAGTACAAATTTAACTCCATTCGAACTTTTTAGTGGCCGCACTCACATCTTTGAAAAAACAATCAAATTCGACAGTGAACACGATTACCTCAAAAAAACTTAAAGAATTCCAAACTGAACTATACCCGACCTTAAAGAAACACATGACGGACGCAACGAAAAGACGAATATATCGCTTAAACGAGAACAGGACAACCCCCCCTGACTTACCGGTTGGAACTTCTATTTTTCGCAAGGAAAATAGGAGAAATAAAATCACACCTCGTTTTAGTAAGCATAAGGTTTTACTGGACAGCGGATTAACATTACGAACAATAAGGAAACAAAAACTACACAAACAAAAAGTTAGGAGAGCTGTAATACAGACAAATGACACATAAGCATACTTGCGAAACTTGGTTAATCATACTCCCAATGTAATTTTACAGATTGACCTTGGGAACAACTCAACGGCTCGTTAGCGAAATATTGGGTAAAGACCAACCCCTTTTAAAAATCAACCTGGGTACAGCGAGAGTGGTAAAATCATTTAAAATATTTAAACATGTAATTCACCTAAAAAATTATGGGGAATCGGCAGCTAAAATACAGGAGGTGATGGAAACCTACCCGACGAACAGGGTTTTGAAGATTTGAAACTAACTTTACATCAAAAATTATCTCAAGTTCAACAAAGACTAAATTCCTTGCTTCCCAACAATGGGGGTAATAGGCCCAGGAGAGGATTAATTAATGGATTAGGCCACATAGTTAAAATAGTTTCAGGAAATATGGACGCCTATGACGAGGCAAAAATAAACAAAGACTTAGAGGCCTTGCGCAGTAATTCCGAAACGAAGCTTATTTTCCAAAACGAAACACGTATAAGATTTGAGGAAATAACTAACTACATTAACAGGGAGCAAGAGCTTATAGGCAATTTTGTAAATTCATACCAGAATAAAATCTTTAAACAAATAGATGAGGAACAGAAAAACATTCAACTTATCCAATATATAGACAGGATTAATTTCAACATAGATTTACTTTACAATCACTTAAATAATATAGCACAAAGCCTACTATTTGCCAAATTAAAAATAGTCCCGAAATACTTATTAAATTCTATGGAAATGGAAAAATTTAAAATTTTACTAGCAGATCAGAAAGTAGAAGTTCAGTTGGAACACGAATTATATAATGTGCTTTCATTAGAATCCACTACTATTAATAAAACACTCATATTTAACATTAAAGTTCCAATTCTGTCCCAACAATCTTACAATTTATACCGACTCATAGCACTACCACTTAACAAAATAATGTTTGTAACGTACCGAATGTTATTATTAAGAATGATGTAGAAATTAAGATTATTGATACACCTTGTATAAAAGTGGGTAGTACACATGTTTGCGAAACTCCTTCGACTCCGAATAACACAGAATGCCTCTACAACCTTCTGGATGACAGGGAAGCGACCTGCAGCACAATAAAAAGGGACCATCAACCACAGATCTTCATTCCCATAAAGGGATTGATGGTGATCCTCAATGTGGAGAACTTGAACATCACCTCCAACTGCATCTCCAGTAAGATCTTTAGCGGCTCTATGCTCATAAAATACGATAACTGTTCTATCTCCGCCAACGGGACCAAGTACGTCGAGGCCGATGACGACATCGAAGTAAACCTCCCTCACATCCAACACTTAACAACAATTCCCGAGGTCGAACCCTTAAACCTTCAAGTACTACATCTGAGCAACCTGGAAAATGGATTGGCAGTTTCCAACATAGAAGAACGTGCCACTACTCACCTGTCAATCATATACTTACTCGTGGCATCGTCAATCCCGATTACAACTGTGGCTTGGATCTTTAAATGGAAGGAGATAATTTTTTCCCCTACCCCTGCGGACCCCATTGTCACTCCCGCCATACCTTCATTATGACCATCGTTCCAAGTTAAGGGGGGAGGAGTTACCGCTGATGTCTTCCCGATGACATCACCTCCACCCAAACCCCCTCGGGCATTGTCCCACTAACGGCGATGCCGTTCAACCCGGACATAGGATCGCCAACGCAGCGGTTTCTGGATGCTGGATCGTGTAAACAACTGGGTCTCGGGCATCCGGCCGAAACCGCTGACCTAGGAGATTTCGCAAACTCAACATATGTACCCCACCCGCAAACGAAGCTCTCATTGTACTTGAAACCAGAAATAAAAATCAGTCTTAGAGCGACACTTGAAAGTATAAGTCTTTCATTCCCGAAACCTCCTAACTCGACAGCCTACACCAGCCAGATCCGACCTCTAATTACACCAGCCAGATCCGACCTCTAATCTACACCAGCCAGATCCGGCCTTCGACTATAATTGGCGCAGCCGGTTTTTAAAAGAACAAAGGATGAAATTCAGCGAGATCATCATAGTAGTTACTATGTAAAAATTCGTGTAAGCCAAGGGGCACAGTAAAATAAAATATACCAGTGGAAATGAAAGTGCAAACATTTTTGTGTGCCCACAAAGAAATGTGGATAATAAAGAAAATATATATATTTGAACAAAATTTTTCTCAACGATCTGAGTCAACGAGTTAGTGACGGTTAACAAAAATTTATAACAAATACCCATTTGGTGTTTATCAATTGTTGACCAGCACAGTATACACGGTACATTAAATGTGGTTATCTCAATCTATCTAAATGTGGCCATCTAAATCAAACTATGTATCTATACGAATTGTGACCATCAATCGCTGATTGGCACAAAATGCATCGCGCATTGTTATAAATATATAAAACGACATGTTAAAAGAAAAAATATATATAAATAAAATTTTACACACGACAAATTTTTATTATATAACTATACCAATTGTGACCATCAATCGCTGATCGGCACAAAATGCATCGCGCATTATTATAGATATATAAAACGACATGTTTAAAAGAAGTGTAAATAGAGATTTTAATACACATTTCTATTATATATCTATATCAATTGTGACCATCAATCGCTGATCGGCACAAAATGCATCGCGCATTATTATAGATATATAAAACGATATGCTTAAAAGAAATATAAATAAAGATTTTTATACACATTTTTATTATATATCTGTATCAATTGTGACTATCAATTGCTGATCGGCACAAAATGTATCGCGCATTTCTACAGATATGTACAACCTAAAATACTCCAAGTAAAACGTACACTGAAAATTTGATTTCCATACCCACATCATATAAAGATACAAAAAAAAAAATAAACAACTACAATGCTGCAGAAAAGAATACAAACTCGTCGATGAAATCGTTGAATGGAAAACAAAGCCCTAAAGTACTTACATTGTTGGCATTTCAACTATAATTTAAGAGTAAAATCAAATAACAATTTGCAAAAGAAGCACACAGTAATCTTAGTAATCATTGCCTCACCAACGGATTGAATAATTACTTTGCCCCATGGTCACCACAAAAAAAAAAAGTACACACACACACACTAATTATGTCAGTTTTACAGATTCTCAGCGTAATACAACGACACAAATTTCCGTAACTATTAGCATAGACTAAGCCATACACCCGTATTTATATTTACACGTAAAATTACCTATATACAAGAAAAAATATATATATTTATTTTTTTAATTACACATACGACATTTACACAAACGTTTTCTTATTAAGTAAGCTACACGAGAAAATATAGGTAATACGATTTTTTTTTCCTTTTCCACACAATTTATAATTTTACACCTCTCCTTTTAAAGCACATAATATCTACCAAAACATATAATTCCAAAATTCACATATATATCTCCTAAATCTTTAATTACGCAAATTCGTATTTTCCCCACCTAATGTCAAGGAAAACAATAGTAGAGAAAACTAGAACTAGACTAGGTCTCAGGAATAGTACTAGCCTACCCAATATTAGGGAAGAAGAAATTATAATCATGGATTCGGGAAACGCATCGGGCTCTAGGACCACTAGCCCCACTGATAGTGCCACTAACAATATAGGAAATGCTAGTACCATTCTAAACACTTCATCAACCACAACCCTAAATACCACTCTTAACCCAACCGATATATTAGCCTTCGTCAAACAATTGCCTACTTTCGAAGGGACCTCAGGTACCCTCCAGAAATTTATTGTAAGCGTTGAGGAAATTATTATGCTAATAAGGGGAACGGACCAGACCCCGTACGGACAATTACTACTAAGAACCTTAAGAAACAAAATTATAGGAAAAGCGGACGAGACCCTGAATATCTTGGACACCAAGCTAGAATGGGACAGTATCAGGGAAAATCTGAAGCGGATGTATGCCTGCAAAAAGACAGAACCAATACTCATCGCCGAAATTCAGAACCTTCCCGCTAGTTTGTCCCTGGGTAAATTATTTTTCGAAATCACAAGACTCCGTAGCGAACTTTTGTCACTCCCCGCAGACCCAGACCACGGTGTAAGTGCAGCATCAAAAAGAGCTCTTTATGATGGAATTTGCCTTAACGCCTTCCTCGTCGGGCTACGACACCCACTCAGAACGGTCATCCGAGCCCGGAATCCGACAACGATCGAGGCGGCTTACGAGTGGTGCCAAGCTGAGCAGAACTTCATTTATCAAAAACAAAACAAACTACAAAACAATAGATTCAACTCAGACCGCAATAGACCCTATCAGAGGGGTTCGTACCAGAACAACTCCGTTGGTGGAAATAACTACTCTTCCAATAATTACCCGTTCCGCCAAGGCCCCAACCAAAGCCAGCATCGTTTCAATAACAACAGGCAGAATAACGACAATAGAATGGGAGGAAATAATACTGATCAAAATCGTAGCAGTTCCTCACGCAGGCCTGCTCCTAATTTTAACAACATTGACGACAGCTCAAATTTTCAACAAGAAGCCTCGACCGACAAGTCGGTTACATAAACAAAAAAACCCACGGTCTATCTCTTCCCTATATAGTTATCACTCTATACTATTCCCCAAAACCACTAAAATTCCTCATCGACACAGGTTCCACTTATTCTTTTGTAGACCCAAGCCTTATCCCGCAAGATGACATACAAAAATTAGAAAATGATGTCCGAATCACAACAGTACTGGAAAGTTATTCGCTGACCTTAAGGGCTGTACTACCCATACCAATAGAATTTAAAGAACATGGAGAAATTCAGTTACTACTTTTCAAATTCCACCCATACTTTGATGGTCTTCTTGGAATGGATTTCCTAACAGACCGGAAAGTAAAGATTAATATTGAGGAACTTAAAGTCGAAACCCCATTCACCACAATCAACATTATTACAGAAGTTAATAGAGGAACAGACGAACTTTTTATCCAGCCCCAAAGTAAAACCATTATCAAACTACCAGTAAATCTAATGGAAGGTGACTTTCTCTGTAATTCATTAGAGGTAGACAGCAACCTTTCTGTTTCCGGGGGACTTTACACAGCCTCAGACGGCCATAGCTTCTTCGAAATAACTAACAATTCCGGGACTGGACAGATCCTATGCCTCGACCAACCATTGAAGGTACTACCATATAACAAAGAATGTTACGACCAAATAAACGGGGTAACACTCAACCCAAGCTACCAACAAATAAGGGGCAATCTTAGCGAACAAATTTTAATGGACCATCTAACGGACGAGGAAAAACAAGGGCTGGTTAAAATTTGAAAAAAATTTCAAGATCTTTTCTATGATGACGCGACACCTCTCACATTTTCCAACACGGTCAAGCACCCTATCCCGACCACCGACAACATACCAATACATTTCAAAACGTACAGATATCCATATATACATAAGGAGGAGGTCCGAAAACAAATATCCAAAATGCTTGAACAAAATATTATAAAAAATAGCCACTCCCCTTGGGGTGCCCCCGTGTGGGTAGTTCCAAAAAAATCTGACTCCCCCGAACAAAAGAAGTGGAGATTGGTAATAGATTTCAGGAAACTGAACGAAAAAACCATCTCCGACAGGTATCCGATCCCCAATATTAACGACATTCTTGACAACATCGGTAGGGCCAAATATTTTTCCACTTTAGATTTGGTTAGCGGGTTTCATCAAATCCAGATGGACCCCAGGGACATGGCCAAAACAGCCTTCTCGGTGGAAAACGGACATTACGAATTCACGAGAATGCCCTTCGGACTGAAAAACGCCCCAGCTACCTTCCAAAGAGTAATGGATAATGTACTAGGCGAATTAATAGGAGACATCTGCTTAGTCTATCTTGACGACATCATTATATTCTCTGCCTCCCTCCAAAAACACTTAATGGACATAAACTCTGTATTTCAGAGATTACGCCAAGCCAATCTAAAAATAAAACACGGACACGTATAACGGAACCATCTTATACCTTAGAAGGAATCATAGATATTTTAAAACAAATTTTAACACCAAACAAGACCTTGGCAGTTCACTCACCTGACGAAATTTTCGATATAATTCAAAATGCTTACACCATATATTTCGCAGACTCCGGTTTGTATAAGATTTACAGATGTCTCATTCTCTTACACGAGCCTATCGACCCGAACGAAATTAACTGCCTAATAAAAACTCATCATTCTAACAACAATCATAGAGGTGTGGAAGAGATGTACCAGCATCTAAAAAGGGAAATTTACGTACCCCAACTAAAATCTCTAATCTCACAAGCAATCCGGGATTGCGAAACCTGCCTTACACTTAAGTACGATAGGTGTCCACAAAAACCACCATTTGTTTTACCAGAAATACCGAACAGGCCCCTAGAAATAATACACACGGACATATATACTATCAATAATAATTATAACTTAACAATTATTGTTAAATTCTCCAAATTCGCTCAAGCCTACCAGTTAACCAACAGAAACTCAATTCTTGTTATCAAAGCCTTTAAAACCTTCTTTTGCCAGTTTGGAATACCCAAAAAAATAATACTTGATCAGGGGGCCGAGTTCTCTGGTGCTATTTTCAAAGACTTCTTGGCACAATACGAAATAGAACTTCATATTACTTCCTTTCAACAGTCCAGTAGTAACTCTGTAGTAGAACGTTTACATTCCACTCTAACAGAGATTTATAGAATCATTTTAAGTAAGAGAAAGGAATTGAAATTAACCATTGAACACGATGAGATACTTTCCGAAACCATAATAACCTACAACAATGCGATCCACTCTAGTACAAATTTAACTCCATTCGAACTTTTTAGTGGCCGCACTCACATCTTTGAAAAAACAATCAAATTCGACAGTGAACACGATTACCTCAAAAAAACTTAAAGAATTCCAAACTGAACTATACCCGACCTTAAAGAAACACATGACGGACGCAACGAAAAGACGAATATATCGCTTAAACGAGAACAGGACAACCCCCCTGACTTACCGGTTGGAACTTCTATTTTTCGCAAGGAAAATAGGAGAAATAAAATCACACCTCGTTTTAGTAAGCATAAGGTTTTACTGGACAGCGGATTAACATTACGAACAATAAGGAAACAAAAACTACACAAACAAAAAGTTAGGAGAGCTGTAATACAGACAAATGACACATAAGCATACTTGCGAAACTTGGTTAATCATACTCCCAATGTAATTTTACAGATTGACCTTGGGAACAACTCAACGGCTCGTTAGCGAAATATTGGGTAAAGACCAACCCCTTTTAAAAATCAACCTGGGTACAGCGAGAGTGGTAAAATCATTTAAAATATTTAAACATGTAATTCACCTAAAAAATTATGAGGAATCGGCAGCTAAAATACAGGAGGTGATGGAAACCTACCCGACGAACAGGGTTTTGAAGATTTGAAACTAACTTTACATCAAAAATTATCTCAAGTTCAACAAAGACTAAATTCCTTGCTTCCCAACAATGGGGGTAATAGGCCCAGGAGAGGATTAATTAATGGATTAGGCCACATAGTTAAAATAGTTTCAGGAAATATGGACGCCTATGACGAGGCAAAAATAAACAAAGTCTTAGAGGCCTTGCGCAGTAATTCCGAAACGAAGCTTATTTTCCAAAACGAAACACGTATAAGATTTGAGGAAATAACTAACTACATTAACAGGGAGCAAGAGCTTATAGGCAATTTTGTAAATTCATACCAGAATAAAATCTTTAAACAAATAGATGAGGAACAGAAAAACATTCAACTTATCCAATATATAGACAGGATTAATTTCAACATAGATTTACTTTACAATCACTTAAATAATATAGCACAAAGCCTACTATTTGCCAAATTAAAAATAGTCCCGAAATACTTATTAAATTCTATGGAAATGGAAAAATTTAAAATTTTACTAGCAGATCAGAAAGTAGAAGTTCAGTTGGAACACGAATTATATAATGTGCTTTCATTAGAATCCACTACTATTAATAAAACACTCATATTTAACATTAAAGTTCCAATTCTGTCCCAACAATCTTACAATTTATACCGACTCATAGCACTACCACTTAACAAAACAATGTTTGTAACGTACCGAATGTTATTATTAAGAATGATGTAGAAATTAAGATTATTGATACACCTTGTATAAAAGTGGGTAGTACACATGTTTGCGAAACTCCTTCGACTCCGAATAACACAGAATGCCTCTACAACCTTCTGGATGACAGGGAAGCGACCTGCAGCACAATAAAAAGGGACCATCAACCACAGATCTTCATTCCCATAAAGGGATTGATGGTGATCCTCAATGTGGAGAACTTGAACATCACCTCCAACTGCATCTCCAGTAAGATCTTTAACGGCTCTATGCTCATAAAATACGATAACTGTTCTATCTCCGCCAACGGGACCAAGTACGTCGAGGCCGATGACGACATCGAAGTAAACCTCCCTCACATCCAACACTTAACAACAATTCCCGAGGTCGAACCCTTAAACCTTCAAGTACTACATCTGAGCAACCTGGAACATGGATTGGCAGTTTCCAACATAGAAGAACGTGCCACTACTCACCTGTCAATCATATACTTACTCGTGGCATCGTCAATCCCGATTACAACTGTGGCTTGGATCTTTAAATGGAAGGAGATAATTTTTTCCCCTACCCCTGCGGACCCCATTGTCCCCCCCGCCATACCTTCATTATGACCATCGTTCCAAGTTAAGGGGGGAGGAGTTACCGCTGATGTCTTCCCGATGACATCACCTCCACCCAAACCCCCCTCGGGCATTGTCCCACTAACGGCGATGCCGTTCAACCCGGACATAGGATCGCCAACGCAGCGGTTTCTGGATGCCGGATCGTGTAAACAACTGGGTCTCGGGCATCCGGCCGAAACCGCTGACCTAGGAGATTTCGCAAACTCAACATATGTACCCCACCCGCAAACGAAGCTCTCATTGTACTTGAAACCAGAAATAAAAATCAGTCTTAGAGCGACACTAAGTCTTTCATTCCCGAAACCTCCTAACTCGTCAGCCTACACCAGCCAGATCCGACCTCTAATTACACCAGCCAGATCCGACCTCTAATCCTCACCAGCCAGATCCGGCCTTCGACTATAATTCGTGCGGTCGGCGGCTAATCGCTTAGTACAGCGATGTCCACGCCGCGCTCCTACAATATTTGGGATGGCAGGTCTTGCGCTGTCGTGCAGTGATTCAAATTCAGCTGAATCATATACATGCCTTTTTGGTTGATGTTACTCCGCTCCGCATTCGGCGACGTTTGTGGCCCGGCACGGTTTGAAAACTTGCATCCGTCCCTCCTTGTAAACAGCTAAGGCCTTTCCGCCGAGCTGTTGGATGATCGCGTTCTTCATCGCCTGGTTGATGCTCTGAACTTTCTGGTCTATAACTTTCCCAACTATGTCGTCCAGAATTTCCCCCAGTTCCGTGACATCGCGGTGCGGCGATTTGGCCTTCTTAGGAGGAATGGGTCCGTTTAATCGGGGGTGGGGAGTAGGGATGTAGCAACCCAGCGCACAGTGGATCCGCTTGCATGGAGCCGCGACCATATATAATTCCAGATCCTGTGATGTGCAGTTTTATATGTTTCCAAAATTTGTTTAACCCTGAATTTGCTGCTTTTTAACCGTAAATTATTGGTGAATACATAAATTTACTCCCATTTTTTTTAAGCTATAGCTTTTTTTCCACTACACATCTTGACTTTTCCCGAAATCTGTTTTACAAGTTCTGGTTTATTTATCCGTAAAAAACTCATTTCAGATTGTAAATTAAGACACCAAGCCCTTATACAAAAAACGGAACTTATGGCCCCCAGTAAGACCAGTTTGCCAAAGGTTGAAGCAGCAACAGTTTTGGAACAAAAAAACCATTCAGAAACGGATTTACCATAGAAATACCCTTTCGCCAGGGATATCCGCTTTGTCCCAAAAAATAAATTAGTGACCCCAACACCTCATGTTGACTTAACGTCCGGATTACAGTGTGACTCTGGTAAACTGTTACATGTGTGGTACCAAAAAAGGTTACGTGTGTTCAGGTACCACAATTAAAATACATTTTTATTTCACGGCTTGCCCCTGATTTTTCATCACTAGGAATTATGGTTTATATCCGTAACAAAGTCAAAGTTAATAATTTAAAGGCCGAACAGTTTACATTTTCTCATGCCAGGAATGTATCATCTTGTATGAGTGGTATTCCTTGTGCGCATTTTCCAACCCTGTGCTAAGCCAGTTTCCGGCCAAGGGTATATTTGTGAAAGAGTACGATCTTAGAAAAAAAGAATAGTGCAACGGAAATGGGATATACCGTTAAAGAGCCACTCCCAGCGCCGTCTCTTGTCTCTGGGAACTAACGTCTTTCGCTATAAATGGTTTCAGAAATATCCTTCAGACTGACGTTTCTTACTCTGACTTTAGTAAAGCGTTTGATTGTGTAAATCACTCTCTTCTTGTATGGATGTTAGACTTATTAGGGTTTTGAAATGATCTTCTAACATGGATTTTGTGTAATCTAAGTGGTAGGACACAACGAAATCTCTTTAAAAGCCCCATCTCTAAAATTATCCAAGTTACTTCAGACGTCCCACAAGGGAGTCACCTGGACCCGCTTCTTTTTACACTATTAGTTAACGATCTGCCTCTAGTTTTGACAAAGTCGCGTGTCCTTATATACGCAGATGACGTCAAGTTATGCCTGGAACATAGCGTTATTTCCCTCTGTTCAGATTAACAAACGAACCCTAATGCTTTTCAAACATGTTGTTCTATAAGTCTATTGGACTTAAATAGCACTAAATGCAAAGTAATAAGATTTTAATGGGTCATCCCAAATTATGCCACGTATACGTTAGGTGGTTGTGAGTTGAACATACCGATATTTCCCTTTGTTCAGAATTAGAAACGGATCCTAATGCTTCAAGGAAGCGGCGCTCGGCCTTTAATCTCCCACATGCGAAGACTGCATGTTCCGCACTATGTGCAGTCGCCACTGCTTTCATAGTCGAACCTATGTCTGTTAAGAACTTGCGTGAGGAGGAAGTTGATTTGCCTGTGCTTTCTTTCCACCCAGACAGTTTTGGGGTCTCACTGTGACTGCCACGAGGCCAATCCTCCTTCTCCAAGGCAGTGCTGTTCTGGCTATGAAGAAGCCCACAGATCGCAGCCTGTTTAGCGGCCAAGAGCTTCAAGGGTGGGGTCCCAGCGATTTCATTGGCAGTCTAATCCGACAGCGTTCTAAAAGTAATGCAGATGCGCAGGGCGACTAGTCTATGGGTGGATTCTAGACTTTTAGACCAGCCCAGCGTTGGCTAGCTATGCGCTGATTACCTCAATTCTCCGGTCACCGGCCTGTTCGAGCTTCTTTTCCACGATCACGGCAATGTCATCCGCAAAGCCCACTACCTCGGTCCTCCCTGGCAGAGCGAAAAGAAATACATACATCACGTTCCATAGCGAGAGCGGCTAATAGGCGTTACCCCATGGGTCGGGTCAGCAGAATCGCACAATTCCAGGAAACAACTTCTCTTGTATAGCCATCGTTAGGATTTTTGGGCAGGACTGATACGTGATCCGTCTTTCCAAGAAGTTTCGCGCGAGCGTTGGTAGAGGCGTTGAGCCTTGAGCGTTCTGGCCTCAACTGTAGAACCGTTCCACCAGTAAGCTGCTTCTCGAAAGGCATGCATCTAACGCAAGAGGCTTGGATTTGCTGCATAGAAGCGTCTGCGCTCTGGTCGGCTCATCCGTTGGGCTGTAGCTGCTCCATATGCTCCGCGAAAGCTTGCACATCCAGCTTCTTCGAGTCTGCGCGGGACGAGACGACGGGCGCGTCTGCTGCAAACCGCCAAGCCCTGCCTCTGGCGTTAGTTCGTTCACTGCCCCAGTCTACGGCCCAAGCGTTAAAGTCGTCTGCGATCAACGAGGGAAATTTACCTCTGGCAGCAGTGGCGAGGAGATCGACAGTGTCATTAAATGTGGAAAGCGACAAGCTCGGGGCGAGGTAAACGCTGTACACCCACCAGCCTCCAGTGTAAGCTCTCACGAAACAGTCTCCAGCAAGTATATTGGTCATCTGGGTGCCGCGTGCGGTCGGCGGCTAATCGCTAAGTACAGCGATGTCCACGCCGCGCTCCTACAATATTTGGGACGGCAGGTCTTGCTCTGTCGTGCAGTGATTCAAATTCAGCTGAATCAATTACATGCCTTTTTTTGGTTGATGTTAGTCCGCTCCGCATTCGGCATCTGAAGCACTCTTTGCTTCTGTACGTCTTGCTTCTAAGCGAGCATATTGCTACTTGGATACCGCGGGCAGCGCTGCCTGGTCGACAAGCGCGTCAGTCAGCGACCATAAATAATTCCAGATCCTGTGATGTGCAGTTATTATATGTATATGTAGTTTTAAGAGTCACTGTGTTATTTGTTTTTTATCTCTAAACAAAAGCTTAACCAAGACAAAGCCATGCTTATCAGCATATTATTTGTGTTATCTGACATATCTAAGTCAGCATCACAATGTTAAAGAAAGTTTACTCAACGGCCACGCGGGGCAATGGAAAACTTTAAGTTTATAGTTGATCAGGGTCCCTCAAGTGAATCACATCATTCTTGGTGGTTATTAAATTCAAGATGTGAAAGCACGTGTTTATTTTTTTTTTAACATGCCAAATTTTTAATGCATATTATTAATTAATTAATGAATAAATTTATAAACTGACAAAAGTGAAACAAAGTAATAACAACAATCAAGAGACCATTAAAACATTAGTTTTTGCAAAAGAATTTACGCAGGTTATCTTTGCCCTAAGACAGTGCCAGACATGTGACCTATTTAATATCAAGTTGGCAGGATTGGAAAAGAAAATTAAATCAAAAAACATCTCGCGCACCTATTGGAAATTAATTTACCTGAATGTTAAAATTAATAAAATGTATTAAAATAATACTAAAGCAAAAGCACACATCAATGCACTTTACGTTTAACACAAATTTCTAAATGCTGAAGAGTGTTAAGAAGGTAGGGCGGGTAATAAAGAGCATTAACACCAAGCTCTAAAGAAAACAATGTGCATAAACAAAACATAAAATTAACATCTTTCAGAGTTAGCACACATTCTCTTGTAAATTCGTTAGCTATGTTTGATTAAAGATCCTCCCCCAATCCAACGAGTCATAGCTGAAAACTTCCCAGTTATAACCGCTATCAAATCGGATCTAGTTAAAGGCAACTCAACTTGCCACGAGAAACAACTTTCAGCAAAAATCTAGAAAAATATTATAACTTTATATTGTTTACGAAAAAACTTCGAAATAACTTTTAATTTCAAGTAAATAACTTTATTTTCAAAATGCATTTTAAATGAATAAATTTTCTTATCACGTGTTCATGCTTTCGAGATTATTTTTAGTGGTTTGTCATTAAAAAGTATTTTCAAACTTTAAGAGACAATTTGTTCAAAATAAGAGATCAATTTATTTGACTTTGGGCGTCACAACCGTTGGGATAAACGAGCGTTGGAAGGGTCTTTGCTCGCAGTCTCCTACATTTGTCGCATTTAGTGGGGCGTCGGCCAAGTGGGCCGCCGCAGCTTTGGCTAAAATTAAGGTTGAGGCCTCCACTTAAGTATCAGCCACATGGAGTAGCTGTGTTGTGACTCGACTTCAGCCTTGTTTGCGTTTTACACCTTCCGCCAGGTGAAGATAAAGCTGACGACCGCTCCGGTTCAGACGCAGACGCACCACCGACCACTGCGGCACAGACGCGATGCGGGTCTTAGCAGATTAGACTGCCTAGAAGGGATATTAGAGCCTTGCCGAGGCGATTGGGCCGCCGATGTCCTATTTTGCACGGTTAGTATGAGCATCCCACGGTGACCGAAGATTTCCCTCAAACTCAAAAGAGTGGCTTACCGCCATGAGTGCGTTAGCCCAAGACTCAAAAACTTTCGGCCCCGATTTGGACTGTAATATCTCCTTCAATACAGCCTCCATCGGTGCCACCAGATAGGTACACTGTTGAACACCGTGTGACATTTAAACACCAGCTTGGGACGGCCGCGACCCCGCTTCGGCACTCCACTTCCTCATAAAAAAACGTCGATACGACGTGTCCGCGTGCAGCAAGTTGCAGATGCTATTATCTGAAATTGCCTCTCGTACCTGCGGGCCAGTTTCGCGCAAAATCTTCTTCTGTCTTGGATAGATGGTGGTCCTTGGCTCAGGACGTGATTAGAGTCCGTCCGATGACAATTTTATTGTCCTGTCGCGGAATAAATAATTTTCCACTGGCCCAAGTCTTCTCCGGATGATGGGAGCAGCCCACGGACCGCGTAGGAAGTAGAGTTTGCACTAGTTATAGCAAACAGTTTTATATCCATGCAGAGGTTCCCGAGCTACAATCTATTGGTTCGATCCACTGCGTTTGTCCTGAGGTTCATTCGACAGTGCCGTGGGTGACGTGACGAGCGAGAGGAGTACGGCCTCTCTTCTGCTGAGTGCGCTGAAGCAGAGCGCTTATTCCTTCTTCGTGCGCAATCTGAGGCGTTCGTGGTACAAACATAGCGTCTGGCGTAGCGAAAGGCGAACATTTCACTATGTAAACGAGGTCACACAGATTTAGGCTAGATAAAGCTTAGCTTCGCGCTCTGGAAAAACTACGAAAATTATCTAAATGTTAAGTAAAAGGTTAAGTCCTAAATCGTGAATTTTGGCTACAGAATAAAACCCTATTAAATACCATTCTTACGCTACAAGATTTGGCTTTTTCTTGTTTCGGTGCGGTATAGCGAGTTAAAGGCAACTCCTGGTGGCCATCTTTCGGTCGGCGTCATTTCTTTTATTCGCACTCCTTTATTGTGCTATCCTTCACATTTACCCCGCGGAGGGCTCGACTTGAAGAGGCGGGGGCTACCACAGGTGCAACGACTTCGAGCACATCAGCCGACACTCCGAAAATCATAACGAGAGCGGCGGCTGGCGTTAAGAAGCAGCGGGCACAAATTCCTAAGGACAGCGGGCTTCAAGGATAGAAGCCGAGTGGCGGTCAACAGCCTGGCGGATCAGGCCAAGTTGCGGCTCTAATAGATCGGATTGCAAGGAGCTACAAAGTGCAAGGGCAGGTGAAGGGCAAGATGCAGTCGCTAAGAATGCCGTTGGAATCGGGTTGAGCAGTATTGGAGCGAGCGGAGCGGCGAATGCGTCGCCATGTTTGAGTGGATCGCCTCTACAAATCTGTGTGAGTCAGTGGCGCCATCTTTAGATGAACAGTTGCCGCCATCATTGAGTGGAACTTTGCCGCCACAATTGAGTGGAATTTGGCATTAGTGCGATTGTTCCTATGATTTTAAAATATTAGTATTTCCTTTTTTTTATATTGTTTTGCTTATTAAACTGAGAGAAATAAAATATACCAAATTTTATGTGTATGCTGAATTCAAATTGCATGACAAGATCACATTGTAATGTAGGTATAGGTAGGTTTCTTAGGTTTATCTTCTATGTAACTTTGGTTTATAAGCAAATTAATTGTAAAAATTATGAGTGTATGCCGAATTCAATTTGCATGGCAGTACAATATTGTAATACAAGTATACCTATGTAAGTAATTAATTTTAAAGATCGTTTAAAAGTTGTGATAACGACCTGTTTTTAATATCGTTCCTGAGAATTATCTTAAAAAAATAATTTTGTATAAAGATCCATATCAGGGATGCCTCCTCGGGGTATTCAATATTAAGGACTTGAAATATTTGGAAGCATGAATTAATGCATTCCAAAATATTTTTGAACTCGTAGTATACTCCAGAGACGTGTACAAAAAACTGGGTTAAGATTTACGGAGAATCACGAATACAACAGATTTTTTGTTGACACCTTTTCATTAAGTTGAAGGCTTCGTCGACTCCAATCTTGGTAAATGTCTTTAGCTCTGCTTCCATGTGAAAAATGCGTTCCTCCCATATTTATTAGTATACTTTTTGTTCTGGATTCTCTGATTTTTTCTTCCTCGCGCAGAAGGTACCAACAGGGCTGGCAGCAAAAAGCAAATCAGAGCGTCTATGAAAAAAATAAATAATTATTTATTATTATATAGAAATATTAAAATAAAAAAACAATGAAGGAACTTAGTTAATTATAACTTTTTAAATATTTATGCCTAGTTTGCATATTTTAAAATTGGTTATTTAAAATTTGCATAGCGCACCATATGAAAGAAAAAGAAAATTAAAAAAACAACAAAAATTTAAGTTATAACTTTGCTGTTTTTTTTATTAATTAACTTCAAGGTTTCGCCATTGTTTACTATTTCATAATAACTATTTTAACTTAATTAATATCGGACAACAGTTTCATATATCAAAATCGACATATTATTTTTGAAAATATACGCATAAAAGCCAAAATGTAGTTCATATACTTTTCGACTTGCCCAAGTTTTCTTTCTTTCTTGATAAATATATAAATTTGGACTTACCACTTGACTCCTCATTCGACTTTTGTAAGAGAGCACAACAATTTTTGCCGTTATGTTGTTTTTAAATATTGGGAATATTTTTGTTTTAAAATAACCCCAGTTATCCACGAGTAGTTTATCCTTGCCTGGTCGAGCGAAACGTGTCCAAACGACTGGCGAAGGATTGGGTATTCCTGGAAATTTCGTCTAGGGTCGCGAAAGATTGAACAAATTATCCCCTTATTTCGTAAAGGCTGTTCCACTTGGCAGGGACTTCGCTCATGGGCTCAACATTGTAGCGAAGCCAGTGTTTTGCTAGTTCACACTCATCTGAAAAACTAAACAAATATTATAAGCATTTGAAATTAAAAGAGAATTACGCGGCCCCATTTTGGCAAACTAATTATGACTTAGTGATCTTCCAATAATTTCACGTGACTAAACTTAAACAAACTTCGATATAAACACCAAAGCATAGAAAAAAATAGAACCGTTATATTAAAAAGGAACGGTGATTTACACAGCAGCAAAGTAGGTGGTTGAAATAAGCTGTGGCCTTATTTTTTGTTGATTTTTTGTTCTTAATTAAATTAAAAATATTTACAAAATTATATGAAGTTACAAAATAATAAATATAAATATTTTTTTGGCTGCCGGTTGAAATAAGCTGTGAGCCACTGTAAATAAATATAACTTTAAATCTCTATTTACTCTTGTTAATCAAATTTGAGCACCAACAATGCGAGATCACTTAGCACCAAAAGCGGTTGTTTTTTTGCATATGCGTGTATGTATGAATATACGCCATATTTTTATAAAAAAAATAAATTTTTTTATATATATTTACAAAAACGTAATTTTTTAACGTGTATGTGTGCGAGAAGATGTTTTTTAAATGTGTTGTGTGTTTCCTAACTGTTTCTCATTTCCATTTATATTTATTGCATTTAACTTTCCTTTTGCTACTTCGTTACATTTTTGAAAATATTTACTGCTTGGCCAAACAGCTCCTTAGGTATGTGATGCCATATTTGATCCATTTGAAGGCCTTCCAACGCCCTTTTGGTGATGTTTAGTTCTGAAACATGCAACATTTAAATATAAATAAATTTAATTATTTAAAAACTATCAAAGTTAAGAAAGTTTTTTTTCTTAAAAGTTCACAATCAGAATGGATTTCCATTTTTAAATACAATTTTTTCTTGAATCAAGAAATTTTTGTCATTGATTCAAAGACTGGGCGATTAAAAGGCGGAATTTAAATATTTTTGGGAATTTTTTTCTATGAGTGTAATTCTTCTACAAATCTACGTAAACAAGAAAGGAAGCAAACTTCGGCAAGCCGAAGTTCATATACCCTTGCAGCTATTGCAAGAATTATTAGATAGTTATTTTAAATATTTTTATTATTTCTATGGTAGCTATATAATATAGTCGTCCGATTTTGATGAAATTTAAACCGTAACTCTGGAATATTTAACCATTACTATATGTCGAAGAACTAAAAATAAAATTAAAAAACAGAAAAGTTATAAATTTTCTTATTAATTTTTTCGATTGTTCCTATAGGAGCTATATGATATAGTCGTCCGATTTTTATGAAAATTAAAGCGTAATTCTGAAATATTTAATTATTACTTAATCTCGAACAACTAAAAAAAAATTTAAAAACAGCAAAGTTATAATTTTTTTTTGTATTTTTTTTTCCAATTGTTCCTATGGGAGCTATATGATATAGTCGTCCGATTTTTATGAAATTTAAACCATAATTCGGAAATATTTAACCATTTCTATATGTCGAAGAACTAAAAAAAACAGAAAAGTTGTCATTTTTTTAAATTTATTTTTTCGATTGTTCCTATGGGTTCTATATGCTATAGTCGTCCGATCCGGCTCATTCCGACTTATATACTACCTGCAATAGAAAGACAACTTTTGGGAAAGTTTCATGCAGATAGCTTTAAAACTGAGAGACTAGTTTGCGTAGAAACGGACGGACAGACGGACGGACAGACGGACTGACGGACATGGCTAGATCGACTCTGCTAGTGATCCTGATCAAGAATATATATACTTTATAGGGTCGGAGATGTCGCCTTCACTGCGTTGCAAACTTCTGACTGAAATTATAATACCCTCTGCAAGGGTATAAAAATTAGAACTTTTCTGTATTTCATTTATTTTTTTGGTTCTTCGACATATAGTAATAGTTAAATATTTTAGAATTACGGTATGAATTTCATTAAAATCGGATGACTATATTATATAGCTCCCATAAAAATAATCAAAAATATATAAAATAACTATCTAATAATTGAGCTGAAAATCGTCATAGCTTCAATGTTTTTAAGCATGTACGCAAGTAAATCATAGTTTTAATGTTTTCAAAAATATTTAATTCTTGCAATAGCTTCAAGGGTATATGAACTTCGGCTTGCCGAAGTTTGCTTTCTTTCTTGTTTAATTATGTAGCTTAAAATAAACCATTGACCATGTCTTTGGAATGTGCCTTTAAATTTGAAATCTGTTATTTTTCAAAATTTCTTCGTTCTTAAAGTGCTTCAAAAAATATTTCTTCAATGGAAACTATTTTATTTTCTTGGAATCTAATATTCCCTATGGGTTGTAATTTCGGTTTGAAGAGAATTTATAAGAATACTTCATTGGATTTTCAATATCACTAAAAGCAACATTTTTTGGGCATTATCCATTTTTAAAAAGTCATGGCATATCTCGAAATTTTTTAAATTACGATAGTTATCGGTCGTTTGGTGGACCGTTGTTAAGCGCGAATTATAGTCGAAGGCCGGATCTGGCTGGTGTAGATTAGAGGTCCGATCTGGCTGGTGTAATTAGAGGTCGGATCTGGCTGGTGTAGGCTGTCGAGTTAGGAGGTTTCGGGAATGAAAGACTTATACTTCCAATTGTCACTCTAAGACTGATTTTTATTTCTGGTTTCAAGTACAATGAGAGCTTCGTTGCGGGTGGGGTACATATGTTGAGTTTGCGAAATCTCCTAGGTCAGCGGTTTCGGCCGGATGCCCAAGACCCAGTTGTTTACACGATCCGGCATCCAGAAACCGCTGCGTTGGCGATCCTATGTCCGGGTTGAACGGCATCGCCGTTAGTGGGAAAATGCCCGAGGGGGTTTGGGTGGAGGTGATGTCATCGGGAAGACATCAGCGGTAACTCCTCCCCCTTAACTTGGAACGATGGCCATAATGAAGGTATGGCGGGAGTGACAATGGGGTCCGCAGGGGTAGGGGAAAAAATTATCTCCTTCCTTTTAAAGATCCAAGCCACAGTTGTAATCAGGATTGACGATGCCACGAGTATGTATATGATTGACAGGTGAGTAGTGGCACGTTCTTCTATGTTGGAAACTGCCAATCCATTTTCCAGGTTGCTCAGATGTAGTACTTCAAGGTTTAAGGGTTCGACCTCGGGAATTGTTGTTAAGTGTTGGATGTGAGGGAGGTTTACTTCGATGTCGTCATCGGCCTTGACGTACTTGGTCCCGTTGGCGGAGATAGAACAGTTATCGTATTTTATGAGCATAGAGCCGCTAAAGATCTTACTGGAGATGCAGTTGGAGGTGATGTTCAAGTTCTCCACATTGAGGATCACCATCAATCCCTTTATGGGAATGAAGATCTGTGGTTGATGGTCCCTTTTTATTGTGCTGCAGGTCGCTTCCCTGTCGTCCAGAAGGTTGTAGAGGCATTCTGTGTTATTCGGAGTCGAAGGAGTTTCGCAAACATGTGTACTACCCACTTTTATACAAGGTGTATCAATAATCTTAATTTCTACATCATTCTTAATAATAACATTCGGTACGTTTACAAACATTGTTTTGTTAAGTGGTAGTGCTATGAGTCGGTATAAATTGTAAGATTGTTGGGACAGAATTGGAACTTTAATGTTAAATATGAGTGTTTTATTAATAGTAGTGGATTCTAATGAAAGCACATTATATAATTCGTGTTCCAACTGAACTTCTACTTTCTGATCTGCTAGTAACATTTTTAATTTTTCCATTTCCATAGAATTTAATAAGTATTTCGGGACTATTTTTAATTTGGCAAATAGTTGGCTTTCTGCTATATTATTTAAGTGATTGTAAAGTAAATCTATGTTGAAATTAATCCTGTCTATATATTGGATAAGTTGAATGTTTTTCTGTTCCTCATCTATTTGTTTAAAGATTTTATTCTGGTATGAATTTACAAAATTGCCTATAAGCTCTTGCTCCCTGTTAATGTAGTTAGTTATTTCCTCAAATCTTATACGTGTTTCGTTTTGGAATTACTGCGCAAGGCCTCTAAGTCTTTGTTTATTTTTGCCTCGTCATAGGCGTCCATATTTCCTGAAACTATTTTAACTATGTGGCCTAATCCATTAATTAATCCTCTCCTGGGCCTATTACCCCCATTGTTGGGAAGCAAGGAATTTAGTCTTTGTTGAACTTGAGATAATTTTTGATGTAAAGTTAGTTTCAAATCTTCAAAACCCTGTTCGTCGGGTAGGTTTCCTATCACCTCCTGTATTTTAGCTGCCGATTCCTCATAATTTTTAAGGTGAATTACATGTTTAAATATTTTAAATGATTTTACCACTCTCGCTGTACCCAGGTTGATTTTTAAAAGGGGTTGGTCTTTATCCAATATTTCGCTAACGAGCCGTTGAGTTGTTCCCAAGGTCAATTTGTAAAATTACATTGGGTGTATGATTAACCAAGTTTCGCAAGTATGCTTATGTGTCATTTGTCTGTATTACAGCTCTCCTAACTTTTTGTTTGTGTAGTTTTTGTTTCCTTATTGTTCGTAATGTTACTCCGCTGTCCAGTAAAACCTTATGCTTACTAAAACGAGGTGTGATTTTATTTCTCCTATTTTCCTTGCGAAAAATAGAAGTTCCAACCGGTAAGTCAGGGGGGTTGTCCTGTTCTCGTTTAAGCGATCTATTCGTCTTTTCGTTGCGTCCGCCATGTGTTTCTTTAAGGTCGGGTATAGTTCAGTTTGGAATTCGTTAAGTTTTTGTAGGTAATCGTGTTCACTGTCGAATTTGATTGTTTTTTCAAAGATGTGAGTGCGGCCACTAAAAAGTTCGAATGGAGTTAAATTTGTACTAGAGTGGATCGCATTGTTGTAGGTTATTATGGTTTCGGAAAGTATCTCATCGTGTTCAATGGTTAATTTTAATTCCTTTCTCTTACTCAAAATGATTCTATAAATCTCTGTTAGAGTGGAATGTAAACGTTCTACTACAGAGTTACTACTGGACTGTTGAAAAGAAGTAATATGAAGTTCTATTTCGTATTGTGCCAAGAAGTCTTTGAAAATAGCACCAGAGAACTCGGCCCCCTGATCAAGTATTATTTTTTTGGGTATTCCAAACTGGCAAAAGAAGGTTTTAAAGGCTTTGATAACAAGAATTGAGTTTCTGTTGGTTAACTGGTAGGCTTGAGCGAATTTGGAGAATTTATCAATAATTGTTAAGTTATAATTATTATTGATAGTATATATGTCCGTGTGTATTATTTCTAGAGGCCTGTTCGGTATTTCTGGTAAAACAAATGGTGGTTTTTGTGGACACCTATCGTACTTAAGTGTAAGGCAGGTTTCGCAATCCCGGATTGCTTGTGAGATTAGAGATTTTAGTTGGGGTACGTAAATTTCCCTTTTCAGATGCTGGTACATCTCTTCCACACCTCTATGATTGTTGTTAGAATGATGAGTTTTTATTAGGCAGTTAATTTCGTTCGGGTCGATAGGCTCGTGTAAGAGAATGAGACATCTGTAAATCTTATACAAACCGGAGTCTGCGAAATATTTAGTGTAAGCATTTTGAATTATATCGAAAATTTCGTCGGGTGAATGAACTGCCAAGGTCTTGTTTGGTGTTAAAATTTGTTTTAAAATATCTGTGATTCCTTCTAAGGTATAAGACGGTTCCGTTATACGTGTCCGTGTTTTATTTTTAGATGGATTGCTTGTTACAAATGAGGGGGTCTGGCCGATTTCGAATATAACTTGTGTGTTGAATGTGTTAAGTGCCTTTTGGGCTACTGGGATACTAGGTGAAATGGTGCAGTCGCCGTCGTTGGCAAGTATGTTTGGCTCAATTCGACTCAAAGCATCGGCAATGACGTTTTGTGAGCCTTTTTTGTAGACAATATCGTAATCGTACTCAGAGAGGGTTAGTTTCCAACGAAGGAGCTTCGGGTTTTGGCCCTTAAAGTTTTGTAACCATACTAAGGGCTTGTGATCTGTAATGATTTTGAATTTGTTGCCATACAAATATGGGCGAAAGTACTTAACTTCCCAGATTATTGCTAACATTTCTTTCTCTATAGTTGAATACCGGGTTTCCGCTTCATTCAAGGTTCTACTCGCGAAACAAATTGGTCTGTCAGACCCGTCAGGGCCCTGGGAGAGAAAGGCACCAATGGCGAAGTTACTTGCGTCCGTAGTGAGAGAAAATGGTTTTTGGAAGTTTGGGTGTTGCAAGATCGGGTTGTTTGCTAGAAGAATTTTGCAAATTTCAAACGCCTCTATAAATTCTGCATCTATAATGACGGATTTGCCACCCTTAAGCTGGCGAGAAATGGGTTTCGTTATTCTAGCAAAGTCCTTTATAAACTTCCTATAATAACCCAATAATCCTAAAAAAGATTTTATTTGTTTAGCAGTTTTTGGGCAAGGGAAATTTTTCACCGCTTCTATTTTGTCTGGGTTTGGTTTGATACCATCTTGTGTTATTACGTGTCCCAAGAAATCGATTTCTTTTCTCAAGAAATTTGACTTGATGATTTCAATTTTTAGATTGGCTTGGCGTAATCTCTGTGTTTGCGCACTCAGCGCTTGTATTTAAATCACTAGTTGTAGGGCGAGAGCGGGAGCCAATAAAGCTTTCGTCTGTTCGCTCTTGCGAATTCGCCCCGTCTCTCGCCACCGTAGCATAAGTAAGGTTCTAAGAGAAATTATTGAAATATAATTGTTAGTGATCCATCGAACACCATCGTAGCCACTCCTTTTCGTCGCGCTTTCGACATAGTTTCACAATTTTTCGCAAATTAAAATCGCCAGAACTACTGCGTTCACAAAGTTTTCGCGTTGTTAATACAAAATAGTATTAAATTTTCATGGTGACCCCGACGTGATCAGCAGTAGAGTTCGCGAGTTTTAATTTTTTTTGTCGGTGAAAACTATAAACAATACCAACAACAACCAATTTATTCGTGTCGGTTCGGCCAATAAATTAAATTCAATAATTTCGTCGCTGGAAATTTTCTGCCGTTCTTGAAGTTGCGCCTGACGTTTCGGCAATTTTAATTGCTCAATTTGCTGCTGCCGCCAAATGGAAGACAAAAAGGAAGTTGCAATTATCAAGTCGGCCATCCAGGTATAGAGTGCCAAAAGTTGAAAGTTAATCTGTGGCGTTTTGTCAATTGTGTTTTGGCCCATCTTTCAACTTTTTGCATTCGTGTAAAAATCGGTAGATAGTGAGCATTCTAACCAAGAAATAAAAATTTGCATGTACTAACAACCAACATAAACATAATATATTTCGAATTATATGTGAATCGCTTTGGCCAAAGAACAAACAATAAAATACTCGTCGTCGACCCAATTAGTGCGAACTTATTTCCCCCATTATTCGTCGTAGTGAGCACCAATTTAGGGTATAAATAAAAATAGCTGGAAAAAAGTGCAAATTGTGAAAATTGTAGCTCTCAGAAAATTAGCGGCAATAACTTTCGCTGCAGTTTGTCCAAACATTTCCCGCGCTTTTCAGAATTTTCCCGCGCTTTTCCAATTTTTCCGCGTCAGGCTTATATATTCGTTGCCCTTAGTTATCGGTCAGTGTATCATTCTCCGTTAGCATCTGCATAGGAAGAGCCGCTAGCCGCGTACACATACACACGCACACCGACACCGCTGCCGCTATTTCGAGTTATCTTTTGTCGTTTTCGTTCTCGATCGCTGCAGCAGTGCAATTTTCGGTCTGCCTAAACGTTTGTTCGTTTTTTCGGTGCGCTTGAGCTTGAGCGGTAGCTCCCCTACAGTGCGTGCGTGCGGCATATACTGTCGCAGGGTTTATATAAAAAATATAAAAACCCTATTTAGATTTTTCGCTGTAATTCTCTCGGCACTTAGCTCCCTTACACCGTGTGCGATCGGTATAGTACTCGTTGATTTTTTATTTTATTATTTAATAAAAAAAAAAATAATTTAATAAAAATAAATATTTAACACCTCTTCGATACCAACCAAATAAATACAAATAAACGCAATGGCAACTAAGGATATCGAAGAGCTTAAACTCCAACGAGATGTCTGCATGAAAAGTATTAACCGAACTTATCGCCACTTAAAAGAAGCTAAATTATCTATAAATCCGGTCGAGCTTGAGTGTCGATTAGAGATTCTAAATACGCACATTGAAAATGCTTCACTTTTGCAAAACCAAATAGAAGTGAAAGATACAAAAGATGTATACCGCGAAGAGTTGGAAGAGAGGGCCGTAATGACAAAGTCATTGCTGATTTCAATTTTAAATAAGTCCAAACAAAATAATATCGAGAAATCCGCTCCGCCAGCAAATCGCCCGCCTCAATGCCGTCTGCCGAGCGTTGCTCTCCCAACTTTTAGCGGAAAACACTCCGAATTTAAAAATTTTATAAGCCTTTTCGAAACTTTCGTTGACAAAGATGACACTTTACACGATATTGAAAAATTCAATCATTTAATTTCGTGTTTAGCTGGAGACGCTTTAGGAACAGTTAGGGCCTTCCAAGTCACTGCGGAAAATTATCCCAAAGCCCTTGCTAGCCTGAAGCGGGTGTACGATAATGATTGTCTTATTTTTTTTGACAACATATCGACACTTTTTAATTTGCAAAAAATTTCCCAGCCTTCAGCTACAGCCTTGAGAACCCTCATCGACACGGTCACAGCCTTGTATGACTCCTTGCTGTCTATTGGGGATGATAGACGCATTACTAATGCCATTTTAATACATCTGGTAATGAGCAAGGTCGATGCAGGAACTAAAAGAAAATGGGAAGAACTGCTAAATTATACTTCGCTTCCACTTTGGAGCGAATGTGAGGCGGCCCTCAACAGGCGATACCAACACATGGTAGCAGAAGAGGCTTCCAAGCCCAAAACTGTTCAGCAGGCCCAATCTAACCCTAAGAAGAATGGAAATAGGAGTTTTTCGTTTGTCGCTGCCAGGAACGACTCTGTTCAATGCATGTATTGCAACTCAGCTGAACATCAGATTGGAAACTGCGCTTCCTTCGCAGCCCTGACAGTTCAGCAAAGATTCGATTTCGCTAGAAGAGCACCCTTATGCATTAACTGTTTAAGAAATCGAACAGATGTAGAGTGTGCAATTCCTCACATCACACTTTGCTACATATATATGCCCCAAACACAAATCTCGCGTTGCCACCTCCTTCTCAGCCCACGCTCATGCAGGAGTCTCCATCCACTTCGCATGTTTTGCATGCGAATGCATCGGATCGATTGATTCTTGCAACTGCTGTTGTGAGCGTCCAAACAAAAAGCGGCGAGTTTGTATTAGCTCGAGCGTTGCTCGACTCTGGTTCACAAATAAACTTTGTAACCGACGAGCTCGCTCAGAGGCTCAAAATTACAAGAGAGGACGTGTGCATTAGCTTGCGAGGCATTGGTGGAACTAATGCCCAAGCCACAAAAAAATACACACGATTGTGAAGTCGCGAGTAGGGAACAGCCAATTGTCGTCCGATTTTTGGATTATGAAAAATATTTCTGGTTATCATCCGGATCAAGCGGTGAACACCAGCGGGTGGAGGGTGCCTGAAAATATTCAGTTGGCAGATCCATTCTTCTTCAAGCCCCAAAAAATAGATATGCTTATCGGCGCTGAAACATTCTTTGAACTTTTATCGATTGGCCAGATAAAGCAGGGCCCTGAATTCCCCATCCTACAAAAGACAGTTCTCGGCTGGATAGTGTCAGGCTGAAAATAATGTGCCTCTGAAAATAATAAAAACGCTGAAAAAATGGTACATCTCAGCTGCCAGGAGGAAGCGTTGGAGTCAATTGACACAACCCTGCAGAAATTTTGGTCTGTGGAGGACTTGCCGCCCAAGGCTAAAGTCCATACTCCTGAGCAACAACTCTGTCAACAACACTTTGAGAAAAATACTCAAAGATTGTCGTCCGGTAGATTTTCGGTTCGTTTGCCGTTTAAATCTGACCCAAATACTCTTGGTTCGTCATACGAAGTTGCGAAACGTAGATTTTTGTCGCTAGAAAGGAAATTGTCAAAGGACCCTTCGCTGAAGAAGATGTATATTGAATTCATGGAGGAATATGTTTCACTGGGCCACATGTCTTCCACCAATGACAAAATTCCGAATACTCCGCACTATTTCATTCCGCACCAATGCGTTTTACGGCCACAAAGTACATCAACTAAGTTGAGAGTAGTTTTCGATGCATCGAGCCGTACTTCTACGCAGGTAGCGTTGAATGACATCTTGATGGTAGGCCCAACTATTCAAGAGGAGCTGTACTCGACTCTGCTTCGGTTTAGATTGCATAAGTTTGCCCTTGCGGCCGACGTCAAAAAAATGTATCGCCAAGTGATGGTGGACGAAGCTGATCGTGACTTCCAGCTCATAGTATGGAGACGAGATCCTTCTGAGTCCCTGAAAATCTTTAAGTTGAACACCGTTACATATGGAACTTCGCCAGCACCCTTTTTGGCGATTCGGTGTTTAATGCGGCTAGGAGAGATGGGGCAAGCAACTCATCCAAAAGCCGCAAAGGTTATTCAGAATGATTTTTATGTTGACGATTTGTTGACTGGCGCCGGATGCGTTGAGGACCTGCAAAGCCTTCGAGACGAAGTTTCTCATGTCTTGCAAGAGGCAGGCTTTGAATTGGCAAAGTGGTTTTCAAACTGCCCAGAGTTATCCGCATCTGATAGCGCTGTAATGCCACTTATGGCAGACTCAGACGTAACCAAGACCCTTGGCGTGGTTTGGTTACCGGTTAAAGATTACTTTCAATTTCGGTTGGATGACTCTTTCCTGGATCTTCGCGCGACAAAACGAAATATTTTGTCGGTGACTGCTCGACTTTTCGACCCACTTGGCCTCTTGTGTCCTTTGGTCACAAAGGCAAAGATGTTGTTGCAGGAACTGTGGCTTCGAAAATTAGATTGGGACGAGTCGCTACCGATGCAGTTGCTCACGTCGTGGGAGACGTTCAAAGCGACGCTTCTGCAGCTGCCTAAAATTAAGGTATGGCGATTCGTCAACACAGATCCACAAGTCCCGATTCAAATACATGGTTTCGCTGACGCTTCCATGCGAGCGTATGGAGCGTGCATCTACGTTCGGACTCAAACTGCTGAAGGTTTGAAAGTGTCTTTATTGACCGCCAAATCGAAAGTAGCTCCCCTCAAGACGAAAACTTTGCCTCGCCTTGAGCTGTGTGCAGCTCACCTTTTAGCAGATCTCTATAATCGTGTCAGGCCATTGCTAAATTCTCCCATTGAGAATGTTTTCCTGTGGACAGACTCCGAGATCACTTTACACTGGATTAAAACCCATCCCTCGTCGTTGTCGGTTTTTGTTTCGAACCGGGTTGCAGAAATTCAGGAGTGGTCGGAGAAAGCAATTTGGAGACACGTTCCCACGAAAGTCAACCCAGCAGATATAGTGTCCCGAGGATGTGACGTAGAGGAGCTTACAACGTCCATTTGGTTCGGTGGGCCTTCGTTCTTGTTAGACTCAGAAAATAATTGGCCTGTAAATAAACATTTCGAACTGCCGGCTGATGTAATGTCGATGGAGCTACGCAAATCGGCAATAGCTCTCGTAGTCAGCCCAGAGCCAAATTATGTGCTTCAGAAAATAGAGTCCTTTTCGTCGCACCTGAAGCTTCTGAGAGTTTTCGTGTGGGTTTTTCGTTTTATTCAAAGGTGCAGAAAGGTGTCGAAGCCCTTTGAAAAAAGTATTTCGCCAAGAGAACTGGATTTCGCTTTTGATAAAATTGTCGAAGTTGTCCAATTTCACGAGTTCAGGGACGACATAAGTAAAATTCGGAAGAAAAAACCGGTAGCAACGAATATTCAAAAGTTAAACAGCTCACAGTTCGTCAGATCCTATGTGTCATACCTGCACGTTACGAACTGTCACGCTGGCCCACGAGCTCTCGTAAGCCGTCTGCGCGAGAAAATCTGGCTAGTTAATGCTCAAGAAGTCTGCCGACAAACAGTTCGATCGTGCATGCGCTGCTTTCGCTGTAAGCCGCAACTCTTGACGCAAATTATGGGAAACTTGCCAGCAGATAGACTTCGAGCTCTCCGCCCGTTCAATATTTGTGGCGTTGATTTTTGTGGTCCCTTCAGCACAACGTATCGTATCCGTGGTAAGCCACCGTACAAGTCGTACGTGGCCTTGTTCGTCTGTTTTGCGTCCAAAGCGGTCCACTTAGAATTAGTGTCTGACCTAACCACTGATGCGTTCTTGTTGGCATTTCAAAGGTTCGTGAGTCGTCGCGGGATTTCGGAGAAGGTGTGGTGCGACAACGCCACCAATTTCGTCGGCGCAGATCGCCACATGAGAGAGTTCCGAGCCCGTCTGGAGGAGCAGGGGGGCGGTATCGAAACATTCGCATCAAAAAAAGGATGCGAGTTTGTGTTCATACCGCCCAGAGCACCGCACTTCGGCGGACTATGGGAGGCAGGTGTGAAGTCTGCAAAGCACCTGTTCCTTCGGACGGTAGGCCAAGACCTCTTGACCGCGGAGGAGCTCGGAACTCTGCTCACCAGGGGGAGCCCAACCTCGTCGTGGGAGCGCTCGTCGTCGTCGCAGAAGACAATCTTCCGCCCCAGCAGTGGAGGATCGGACGAGTGGTAGCGGTGCACGCCGGCGCCGATAGCAAGGTTCGCGTGGCGGACGTCAGGACGCAGGACGGCGACTGGCCCTGTTGCCCGTTCTGGGCTGAAGGACGTCGTCCCTTCAGAGGGGGCGGTGTTTGCGCACTCAGCGCTTGTATTTAAATCACTAGTTGTAGGGCGAGAGCGGGAGCCAATAAAGCTTTCGTCTGTTCGCTCTTGCGAATTCGCCCCCGTCTCTCGCCACCGTAGCATAAGTAAGGTTCTAAGAGAAATTATTGAAATATAATTGTTAGTGATCCATCGAACACCATCGTAGCCACTCCTTTTCGTCGCGCTTTCGACATAGTTTCACAATTTTTCGCAAATTAAAATCGCCAGAACTACTGCGTTCACAAAGTTTTCGCGTTGTTAATACAAAATAGTATTAAATTTTCACTCTGAAATACAGAGTTTATGTCCATTAAGTGTTTTTGGAGGGAGGCAGAGAATATAATGATGTCGTCAAGATAGACTAAGCAGATGTCTCCTATTAATTCGCCTAGTACATTATCCATTACTCTTTGGAAGGTAGCTGGGGCGTTTTTCAGTCCGAAGGGCATTCTCGTGAATTCGTAATGTCCGTTTTCCACCGAGAAGGCTGTTTTGGCCATGTCCCTGGGGTCCATCTGGATTTGATGAAACCCGCTAGCCAAATCTAAAGTGGAAAAATATTTGGCCCTACCGATGTTGTCAAGAATGTCGTTAATATTGGGGATCGGATACCTGTCGGAGATGTTTTTTTGGTTCAGTTTCCTGAAATCTATTACCAATCTCCACTTCTTTTGTTCGGGGGAGTCAGATTTTTTTGGAACTACCCACACGGGGGCACCCCGAGGGGAGTGGCTGTTTTTTATAATATTTTGTTCAAGCATTTTGGATATTTGTTTTCGGACCTCCTCCTTATGTATATATGGATATCTGTACGTTTTGACATGTATTGGTATGTTGTCGGTGGTCGGGATAGGGTGCTTGACCGTGTTGGAAAATGTGAGAGGTGTCGCGTCATCATAGAAAAGATCTTGAAATTTTTTGCAAATTTTAACCAGCCCTTGTTCTTCCTCGTCCGTTAGATGGTCCATTAAAATTTGTTCGCTAAGATTGCCCCATATTTGTTGGTAGCTTGGGTTGAGTGTTACCCCGTTTATTTGGTCGTAACATTCTTTGTTATATGGTAGTACCTTCAATGGTTGGTCGAGGCATAGGATCTGTCCTGTCCCGGAATTGTTAGTTATTTCGAGGAAGCTATGGCCGTCTGAGGCTGTGTAAAGTCCCCCGGAAACAGAAAGGTTGCTGTCTACCTCTAATGAATTACAGAAAAAGTCACCTTCCATTAGATTTACTGGTAGTTTGATAATGGTTTTACTTTGGGGCTGGATAAAAAGTTCGTCTGTTCCTCTATTAACTTCTGTAATAATGTTGATTGTGGTGAATGGGGTTTCGATTTTAAGTTCCTCAATATTAATCTTTACTTTCCGGTCTGTTAGGAAATCCATTCCAAGAATACCATCAAAGTATGGGTGGAATTTGAAAAGTAGTAACTGAATTTCTCCATGTTCTTTAAATTCTATTGGTATGGGTAGTACAGCCCTTAAGGTCAGCGAATAACTTTCCAGTACTGTTGTGATTCGGACATCATTTTCTAATTTTTGTATGTCATCTTGCGGGATAAGGCTTGGGTCTACAAAAGAATAAGTGGAACCTGTGTCGATGAGGAATTTTAGTGGTTTTGGGGAATAGGATAGAGTGATAACTATATATGGAAGAGATAGACCGTGCGTTTTTTTGTTTATGTAACCGACTTGTCGGTCGAGGCTTCTTGTTGAAAATTTGAGCTGTCGTCAATGTTGTTAAAATTGGGAGCAGGCCTGCGTGAGGTACTGCTACGATTTTGATCAGTATTATTTCCTCCCATTCTATTGTCGTTATTCTGCCTGTTGTTATTGAAATGATGCTGGCTTTAGTTGGGACCATGGCGGAACGGGTTTCCCGAGGAATAGGAATTTCCACGATAATCTTGCCCGTAATTATTGGAAGAGTAGTTATTTCGACCAACGGAGTTGTTCTGGTACGAACCCCTCTGATAGGGTCTATTGCGGTCTGAGTTGAATCTATTGTTTTGTAGTTTGTTTTGTTTTTGATAAATGAAGTTCTGCTTAGCTTGGCACCACTCGTAAGCCGCCTCGATCGTTGTCGGATTCCGGGCTCGGATGACCGTTCTGAGTGGGTCTCGTAGCCCGACGAGGAAGACGTTAAGGAAAATTCCATCATAAAGAGCTCTTTTTGATGCTGCACTTACACCGTGGTCTGGGTCTGCGGGGAGTGACAAAAGTTCGCTACGGAGTCTTGTGATTTCGAAAAATAATTTACCCAGGGACAAACTAGCGGGAAGGTTCTGAATTTCGGCGATGAGTATTGGTTCTGTTTTTTTGCAGGCATACATACGCTTCAGATTTTCCCTGATACTGTCCCATTCTAGTTTGGTGTCCAAGATATTCAGGGTCTCGTCCGCTTTTCCTATAATTTTGTTTCTCAAGGTTCTTAGTAGTAATTGTCCGTACGGGGTCTGGTCCGTTCCCCTTATTAGCATAATAATTTCCTCAACGCTTACAATAAATTTCTGGAGGGTACCTGGGGTCCCTTCGAAAGTAGGCAATTATTTGACGAAGGCTAATATATCGGTTGGGTTAAGAGTGGTATTTAGGGTTGTGGTTGACGAAGTGTTTAGAATGGTACTAGCATTTATGTGCTTTAAAAGGAGAGGTGTAAAATTATAAATTGTGTGGAAAAGGAAAAAAAAAAATCGTATTACTTATATTTTCTCGTGTAGCTAACTTAATAAGAAAACGTTTGTGTAAATGTCGTATGTGTAATTAAAAAAAAATAAATATATATAATTTTTGCTTGTATATAGGTAATTTTACGTGTAAATATATATACGGGTGTATGGCTTAGTCTATGCTAATAGTTACGGAAATTTGTGTCGTTGTATTACGCTGAGAATCTGTAAAACTGACATAATTAGTGTGTGTGTGTGTACTTTTTTTCCTGTGGTAACCATGGGGCAAAGTAATTATTCAATCCGTTGGTGAGGCAATGATTACTAAGATTACTGTGTGCTTCTTTTGCAAATTGTTATTTGATTTTACTCTTAAATTATAGTTGAAATGCCAACAATGTAAGTAGTTTAGGGCTTTTTTCCTTTCAACGATTTCATCGACGAGTTTGTATTCTTTTCTGCAGCATTGTAGCTTATTTATGATTTTTTTTTATTATCTTTTGATGATGTGGGTGTGGAAATCAAATTTTCAGTGTACGTTTTACTTGGAGTATTTTAGGTTGTACATATCTGTAGAAATGCGCGATGCATTTTGTGCCGATCAGCAATTGATGGTCACAATTGATACAGATATATAATAAAAATGTGTATAAAAATCTTTATTTATATTTCTTTTAAGCATGTCGTTTTATATATCTATAATAATGCGCGATGCATTTTGTGCCGATCAGCGATTGATGGTCACAATTGATATAGATATATAATAAAAATGTGTGTAAAAATCTTTATTTATATTTCTTTTAAGCATATCGTTTTATATATCTTTAATAATGCGCGATGCATTTTGTGCCGATCAGCGATTGATGGTCACAATTGGTATAGTTATATAATACAAATTTGTCGTGTATAAAATTTTATTTATATATATTTTTTCTTTTAACATGTCGTTTTATATATCTATAACAATGCGCGATGCATTTTGGGCCGATCAGCGATTGATGGTCACAATTCGTATAGATACATAGTTTGATTTAGATGGCCACATTTAGATAGATTGAGATAACCACATTTAATGTACAGTGTATACTGTGCTGGTCAACAATTGATAAACACCAAATGGGTATTTGTTATAAATTTTTGTTAACCGTCACTAACTCGTTGACTCAGATCGTTGAGAAAAATTTTGTTCAAATATATATATTTTCTTTATTATCCACATTTCTTTGTGGGCACACAAAAATGTTTGCACTTTCATTTCCACTGGTATATTTTATTTTACTTTGCCCCTTGGCTTACCCGAATTATTACATAGTAACTACTATGATGATCTCGCTGATTTTCATCCTTGGTTCTTTTAAAAACCGGCTGCGCCAATTATAGTCGAAGGCCGGATCTGGCTGGTGTAGATTAGAGGTCCGATCTGGCTGGTGTAATTAGAGCTCGGATCTGGCTGGTGTAGGCTGTCGAGTTAGGAGGTTTCGGGAATGAAAGACTTATACTTCCAAGTGTCACTCTAAGACTGATTTTTATTTCTGGTTTCAAGTACAATGAGAGCTTCGTTGCGGGTGGGGTACATATGTTGAGTTTGCGAAATCTCCTAGGTCAGCGGTTTCGGCCGGATGCCCAAGACCCAGTTGTTTACACGATCCGGCATCCAGAAACCGCTGCGTTGGCGATCCTATGTCCGGGTTGAACGGCATCGCCGTTAGTGGGACAATGCCCGAGGGGGTTTGGGTGGAGGTGATGTCATCGGGAAGACATCAGCGGTAACTCCTCCCCCCTTAACTTGGAACGATGGCCATAATGAAGGTATGGCGGGAGTGACAATGGGGTCCGCAGGGGTAGGGGAAAAAATTATCTCCTTCCTTTTAAAGATCCAAGCCACAGTTGTAATCAGGATTGACGATGCCACGAGTAAGTATATGATTGACAGGTGAGTAGTGGCACGTTCTTCTATGTTGGAAACTGCCAATCCATTTTCCAGGTTGCTCAGATGTAGTACTTCAAGGTTTAAGGGTTCGACCACGGGAATCGTTGTTAAGTGTTGGATGTGAGGGAGGTTTACTTCGATGTCGTCAATTATTGTAGTGGCGGCCTCGACGTACTTGGTCCCGTTGGCGGAGATAGAACAGTTATCGTATTTTATGAGCATAGAGCCGCTAAAGATTTTACTGGAGATGCAGTTGGAGGTGATGTTCAAGTTCTCCACATTGAGGATCACCATCAATCCCTTTATGGGAAAGAAGATCTGTGGTTGATGGTCCCTTTTTATTGTGTTGCAGGTCGCTTCCCTGTCGTCCAGAAGGTTGTAGAGGCATTCTGTGTTATTCGGAGTCGAAGGAGTTTCAGAAACATGTGTACTACCCACTTTTATACAAGGTGTATCAATAATCTTAATTTCTACATCATTCTTAATAATAACATTCGGTACGTTTACAAACATTGTTTTGTTAAGTGGTAGTGCTATGAGTCGGTATAAATTGTAAGATTGTTGGGACAGAATTGGAACTTTAATGTTAAATATGAGTGTTTTATTAATAGTAGTGGATTCTAATGAAAGCACATTATATAATTCGTGTTCCAACTGAACTTCTACTTTCTGATCTGCTAGTAACATTTTTAATTTTTCCATTTCCATAGAATTTAATAAGTATTTCGGGACTATTTTTAATTTGGCAAATAGTAGGCTTTCTGCTATATTATTTAAGTGATTGTAAAGTAAATCTATGTTGAAATTAATCCTGTCTATATATTGGATAAGTTGAATGTTTTTCTGTTCCTCATCTATTTGTTTAAAGATTTTATTCTGGTATGAATTTACAAAATTGCCTATAAGCTCTTGCTCCCTGTTAATGTGGTTAGTTATTTCCTCAAATCTTATACGTGTTTCGTTTTGGAAAATAAGGTTCGTTTCGGAATTACTGCGTAAGGCCTCTAAGTCTTTGTTTATTTTTGCCTCGTCATAGGCGTCCATATTTCCTGAAACTATTTTAACTATGTGGCCTAATCCATTAATTAATCCTCTCCTGGGCCTATTACCCCTATTGTTGGGAAGCAAGGAATTTAGTCTTTGTTGAACTTGAGATAATTTTTGATGTAAAGTTAGTTTCAAATCTTCAAAACCCTGTTCGTCGGGTAGGTTTCCTATCACCTCCTGTATTTTAGCTGCCGATTCCTCATAATTTTTTAGGTGAATTACATGTTAAAATATTTTAAATGATTTTACCACTCTCGCTGTACCCAGGTTGATTTTTAAAAGGGGTTGGTCTTTATCCAATATTTCGTTAACGAGCCGTTGAGTTGTTCCCAAGGTCAATCTGTAAAATTACATTGGGAGTGTGATTAACCAAGTTTCGCAAGTATGCTTATGTGTCATTTGTCTGTATTGCAGCTCTCCTAACTTTTTGTTTGTGTAGTTTTTGTTTCCTTATTGTTCGTAATGTTAATCCGCTGTCCAGTAAAGCCTTATGCTTACTAAAACGAGGTGTGATTTTATTTCTCCTATTTTCCTTGCGAAAAATAGAAGTTCCAACCGGTAAGTCAGGGGGGGTTGTCCTGTTCTCGTTTAAGCGATCTATTCGTCTTTTCGTTGCGTCCGCCATGTGTTTCTTTAAGGTCGGGTATAGTTCAGTTTGGAATTCGTTAAGTTTTTGTAGGTAATCGTGTTCACTGTCGAATTTGATTGTTTTTTCAAAGATGTGAGTGCGGCCACTAAAAAGTTCGAATGGAGTTAAACTTGTACTAGAGTGGATCGCATTGTTGTAGGTTATTATGGTTTCGGAAAGTATCTCATCGTGTTCAATGGTTAATTTTAATTCCTTTCTCTTACTCAAAATGATTCTATAAATCTCTGCTAGAGTGGAATGTAAACGTTCTACTACAGAGTTACTACTGGACTGTTGAAAAGAAGTAATATGAAGTTCTATTTCGTATTGTGCCAAGAAGTCTTTGAAAATAGCACCAGAGAACTCGGCCCCCTGATCAAGTATTATTTTTTTGGGTATTCCAAACTGGCAAAAGAAGGTTTTAAAGGCTTTGATAACAAGAATTGAGTTTCTGTTGGTTAACTGGTAGGCTTGAGCGAATTTGGAGAATTTATCAATAATTGTTAAGTTATAATTATTATTGATAGTATATATGTCCGTGTGTATTATTTCTAGGGGCCTGTTCGGTATTTCTGGTAAAACAAATGGTGGTTTTTGTGGACACCTATCGTACTTAAGTGTAAGGCAGGTTTCGCAATCCCGGATTGCTTGTGAGATTAGAGATTTTAGTTGGGGTACGTAAATTTCCCTTTTTAGATGCTGGTACATCTCTTCCACACCTCTATGATTGTTGTTAGAATGATGAGTTTTTATTAGGCAGTTAATTTCGTTTGGGTCGATAGGCTCGTGTAAGAGAATGAGACATCTGTAAATCTTATACAAACCGGAGTCTGCGAAATATTTGGTGTAAGCATTTTGAATTATATCGAAAATTTCGTCGGGTGAATGAACTGCCAAGGTCTTGTTTGGTGTTAAAATTTGTTTTAAAATATCTGTGATTCCTTCTAAGGTATAAGACGGTTCCGTTATACGTGTCCGTGTTTTATTTTTAGATGGATTGCTCGTTACAAATGAGGGGGTCTGGCCGATTTCGAATATAACTTGTGTGTTGAATGTGTTAAGTGCCTTTTGGGCTACTGGGATACTAGGTGAAATGGTGCAGTCGCCGTCGTTGGCAAGTATGTTTGGCTCAATTCTACTCAAAGCATCGGCAGTGACGTTTTGTGAGCCTTTTTTGTAGACAATATCGTAATCGTACTCAGAGAGGGTTAGTTTCCAACGAAGGAGCTTCGGGTTTTGGCCCTTAAAGTTTTGTAACCATACTAAGGGCTTGTGATCTGTAATGATTCTGAATTTGTTGCCATACAAATATGGGCGAAAGTACTTAACTGCCCAGATTATTGCTAACATTTCTTTCTCTATAGTTGAATACCGGGTTTCCGCTTCATTGAAGGTTCTACTCGCGAAACAAATTGGTCTGTCGGACCCGTCAGGGCCCTGGGAGAGAACGGCACCAATGGCGAAGTTACTTGCGTCCGTAGTGAGAGAAAATGGTTTTTGGAAGTTTGGGTGTTGCAAGATCGGGTTGTTTGCTAGAAGAATTTTGCAAATTTCAAACGCCTCTATAAATTCGGCATCTATAATGACGGATTTGCCACCCTTAAGCTGGCGAGAAATGGGTTTCGTTATTCTAGCAAAGTCCTTTATAAACTTCCTATAATAACCCAATAATCCTAAAAAAAATTTTTTATTTGTTTAGCAGTTTTTGGGCAAGGGGAATTTTTCACCGCTGCTATTTTGTCTGGGTTTGGTTTGATACCATCCTGTGTTATTACGTGTCCCAAGAAATCGATTTCTTTTCTCAAGAAATTTGACTTGGTGATTTGAATTTTTAGATTGGCTTGGAGTAATCTCTGAAATACAGAGTTTGTGTCCATTAAGTGTTTTTGGAGGGAGGCAGAGAATATAATGATGTCGTCAAGATAGACTAAGCAGATGTCTCCTATTAATTCGCCTAGTACATTATCCATTACTCTTTGGAAGGTAGCTGGGGCGTTTTTCAGTCCGAAGGGCATTCTCGTGAATTCGTAATGTCCGTTTTCCACCGAGAAGGCTGTTTTGGCCATGTCCCTGGGGTCCATCTGGATTTGATGAAACCCGCTAGCCAAATCTAAAGTGGAAAAATATTTGGCCCTACCGATGTTGTCAAGAATGTCGTTAATATTGGGGATCGGATACCTGTCGGAGATGGTTTTTTCGTTCAGTTTCCTGAAATCTATTACCAATCTCCACTTCTTTTGTTCGGGGGAGTCAGATTTTTTTGGAACTACCCACACGGGGGCACCCCAAGGGGAGTGGCTATTTTTTATAATATTTTGTTCAAGCATTTTAGATATTTGTTTTCGGACCTCCTCCTTATGTAAATATGGATATCTGTACGTTTTGACATGTATTGGTATGTTGTCGGTGGTCGGGATAGGGTGCTTGACCATGTTGGAAAATGTGAGAGGTGTCGCGTCATCATAGAAAAGATCTTGAAATTTTTTGCAAATTTTAACCAGCCCTTGTTTTTCCTCGTCCGTTAGATGGTCCATTAAAATTTGTTCGCTAAGATTGCCCCTTATTTGTTGGTAGCTTGGGTTGAGTGTTACCCCGTTAATTTGGTCGTAACATTCTTTGTTATATGGTAGTACCTTCAATGGTTGGTCGAGGCATAGGATCTGTCCAGTCCCGGAATTGTTAGTTATTTCGAAGAAGCTATGGCCGTCTGAGGCTGTGTAAAGTCCCCCGGAAACAGAAAGGTTGCTGTCTACCTCTAATGAATTACAGAGAAAGTCACCTTCCATTAGATTTACTGGTAGTTTGATAATGGTTTTACTTTGGGGCTGGATAAAAAGTTCGTCTGTTCCTCTATTAACTTCTGTAATAATGTTGATTGTGGTGAATGGGGTTTCGACTTTAAGTTCCTCAATATTAATCTTTACTTTCCGGTCTGTTAGGAAATCCATTCCAAGAAGACCATCAAAGTATGGGTGGAATTTGAAAAGTAGTAACTGAATTTCTCCATGTTCTTTAAATTCTATTGGTATGGGTAGTACAGCCCTTAAGGTCAGCGAATAACTTTCCAGTACTGTTGTGATTCGGACATCATTTTCTAATTTTTGTATGTCATCTTGCGGGATAAGGCTTGGGTCTACAAAAGAATAAGTGGAACCTGTGTCGATGAGGAATTTTATTGGTTTTGGGGAATAGTATAGAGTGATAACTATATAGGGAAGAGATAGACCGTGGGTTTTTTTGTTTATGTAACCGACTTGTCGGTCGAGGCTTCTTGTTGAAAATTTGAGCTGTCGTCAATGTTGTTAAAATTGGGAGCAGGCCTGCGTGAGGTACTGCTACGATTTTGATCAGTATTATTTCCTCCCATTCTATTGTCGTTATTCTGCCTGTTGTTATTGAAATGATGCTGGCTTTGGTTGGGACCTTGGCGGAACGGGTTTCCCGAGGAATAGGAATTTCCACGATAATCTTGCCCGTAATTATTGGAAGAGTAGTTATTTCGACCAACGGAGTTGTTCTGGTACGAACCCCTCTGATAGGGTCTATTGCGGTCTGAGTTGAATCTATTGTTTTGTAGTTTGTTTTGTTTTTGATAAATGAAGTTCTGCTCAGCTTGGCACCACTCGTAAGCCGCCTCGATCGTTGTCGGATTCCGGGCTCGGATGACCGTTCTGAGTGGGTCTCGTAGCCCGACGAGGAAGACGTTAAGGCAAATTCCATCATAAAGAGCTCTTTTTGATGCTGCACTTACACCGTGGTCTGGGTCTGCGGGGAGTGACAAAAGTTCGCTACGGAGTCTTGTGATTTCGAAAAATAATTTACCCAGGGACAAACTAGCGGGAAGGTTCTGAATTTCGGCGATGAGTATTGGTTCTGTTTTTTTGCAGGCATACATACGCTTCAGATTTTCCCTGATACTGTCCCATTCTAGTTTGGTGTCCAAGATATTCAGGGTCTCGTCCGCTTTTCCTATAATTTTGTTTCTCAAGGTTCTTAGTAGTAATTGTCCGTACGGGGTCTGGTCCGTTCCCCTTATTAGCATAATAATTTCCCCAACGCTTACAATAAATTTCTGGAGGGTACCTGGGGTCCCTTCGAAAGTAGGCAATTGTTTGACGAAGGCTAATATATCGGTTGGGTTAAGAGTGGTATTTAGGGTTGTGGTTGACGAAGTGTTTAGAATGGTACTAGCATTTCCTATATTGTTAGTGGCACTATCAGTGGGGCTAGTGGTCCTAGAGCCCGATGCGTTTCCCGAATCCATGATTATAATTTCTTCTTCCCTAATATTGGGTAGGCTAGTACTATTCCTGAGACCTAGTCTAGTTCTAGTTTTCTCTACTATTGTTTTCCTTGACATTAGGTGGGGAAAATACGTATTTGCGTAATTAAAGATTTAGGAGATATATATGTGAATTTTGGAATTATATGTTTTGGTAGATATTATGTGCTTTAAAAGTAGAGGTGTAAAATTATAAATTGTGCGGAAAAGGGGGAAAAAAAAAAAATAAGAAAACGTTTGTGTAAATGTCGTATGTGTAATTAAAAAAAATAAATATATATAATTTTTGCTTGTATATAGGTAATTTTACGTGTAAATATATATACGGGTGTATGGCTTAGTCTATGCTAATAGTTACGGAAATTTGTGTCGTTGTATTACGCTGAGAATCTGTAAAACTGACATAATTAGTGTGTGTGTGTGTGTACTTTTTTTCCTGTGGTAACCATGGGGCAAAGTAATTATTCAATCCGTTGGTGAGGCAATGATTACTAAGATTACTGTGTGCTTCTTTTGCAAATTGTTATTTGATTTTACTCTTAAATTATTGTTGAAATGCCAACAATGTAAGTAGTTTAGGGCTTTTTTCCTTTCAACGATTTCATCGACGAGTTTGTATTCTTTTCTGCAGCATGTAAAGATGCTCTCTGGCCGGGGTACAGATCTCAGTCAGATCCAGGAGTCCTTTACAAGAAATTTGTAAATCACCGAAACACCGGACTAGAGAGTATCATTCAACGAGTGAATGAGTCGTTTGGGGAGTCACACCGAAGGTTCTCATTGACGCCGGGAGAGAGAGAGTTGGTGTCGGAGTTGGTCGCGCCGTACCTTGCTCCTGGGTCAAAAATTCCACGGGCTGGACCGTGGGGCGAGGCCAAGCCAGACGAACGGTTTCGCGAGTATGGGGACGCCGGGTAGTCCCGCTGATCACTTCCGCGATTGGGACACGTAAGTCGCTTTCCGCGTGTCGTAGGCCAAAAATTCACCGGGCTGGACCTTCGGACGGGGCCAAGCCAGGATAGGATTTGTCAGACATGAGGGGGGATTGGAGGAGAATGGATGGCGGTACGATTGACCAGTCGGGAATGATGTCCCCGCGCAGGTCACATGCACAACGAAGAGAAAAGCTATTGTACTAGACCAGACGGGCCGGGTGTCCACGTGCCGGTCGCATGCGCTACGAGGAGGAAAGCTAGGGTACTAGACCAGACGGGCCGAGTGTCCGCAAGTCGGTCGCATGCGCTACGAGGAGGAAAGCTAGGGTACTAGACCAGACGGACCGGGTGTCTGCGTGCCGGCCGCATGCGCTACGAGAAGGAAAACTAGGGTACTAGACCAGACGGGACGGGTGTCCACGTGTCGGTCGCATGCGCTACGAGGAGGAAAGCTAGGGTACTAGACCAGACGGGCCGGGTGTCCACGTGCCGGTCGCATGCGCTACGAGGAGGGAAGCTAGGGTACTAGACCAGACGGGCCGGGTGTCCGCGTGCCAGTCGCATGCGCTACGAGGAGGGAAGCTAGGGTACTAGACCAGACGGGCCGGGTGTCCACGTACAGGCCACATGCACTACGAGGAGGGGAATCTAAGGTACTAGACCGAACGGGATGGGTGTCCACGTTGGGTCTCAAATGCTACGATGTGGGGAAACCAAGATACTAGACCCGACGGGCCGGGTGTCCGTGTACTGGTCTCAAATACTACGGGGAGGGAGGTAGGATACTAGGCCAAACGGGACGGATGTCCGCGTACAGGCCACATGCACTACGAGGAAGGAAGCTAGGATACTACGAATAAAAAGAATCACGATCATGGAATTCAATCATTTACTTCTCTTTATTATTTTTCTATGTTATTTTTATTGATCTACTATCTTCCTACGAGTCCGCTACACCGTCTTTGCTTAACGGATAGGAATTTTGTGTACACTAACCTCGAAACACTAATCAGCCCACTTCTTCACTGACCGCGTGCCTTCGCGCGGTCGAGGCGTCACTCGGATTATCCGGCAAGCACGTTACGGGAGACACGTCCGCTCCGTTTTACTGTTCCGGCACGAGAGCCCCTTATTCATTTGTCGTCGCGCGGTCGAGGCGTTACTCGAATTGCACGGAAAATTACTGCGGGAGACACGACCCCTCGCTCGATCGGTGTGTGACCACCTTCCCCACGCTCCCTTTTTCCCGCTTTCGGGATTTCTAGTATATTTCTTAATTTCTTGTATTTTCTTTACTCACTAAATATCGGCTGGCGTTGCCACTCGGGTTTGGAACTTAACTTAACTACTGCTTAATATTCAGTTTCAACTTAATATTTATTATTCATTATGCGTCGCTTACACCTATAACCTTACATACTATTAAAAATTGTATCGTACACCTAGGTGTTTACGTTACACCCCTCCCTTTCTTCCCGTGGCGCGATAAAAAGGCGCCCGTCGCCGGTAAACTAACCTTCGAGTTCCCTACGTGACGGCGTAGCTAACAAAGGACTCGGTCTTAATCTATTACAATGGTTATACGAGGCTTATACAGTGGTTATACAATGGTTATACGGTGGTTATACAATGAATATTACATTTATTTGCGGCTGCATGCTGTTTACTGTGTCGGGTTACTCAGTCCGGCGACGCTGTCATCGATCCTGTCTGGAGTGGCTTCTGCGTAGTATGGTTTGAGCTGGGATATGTTGGCGATCCGTCGCCGTCGATCTCCGGGACGTTGCAGGCGTACCAAGATCGGAGATGTGAACTTCGTAACGGTGTAAGGGCCGTCATACTTGGGAGCAAGTTTGGCGGCGAATCCCTCGGCTGCTTTCGATAAGGGATGCTGTCGCAGCCAAACTTGACCGCCGAGCGTGGGTCTCCATTCTCGCCTTCGTAGGTTATAATGTTTCGCCTGGTCTTGAGACGCTTGCTAAAGATTCGCTCGTACGATGTCGAAGATTCCTTTGAGGTGAGACGCCTTGTCTTCAGGACCTGTATGCACGACCGCCGATCCGGGGGTGAGTTCATCATACAGCATCGCAGGCAAGCGTGGTTCCCGTCCTTGAGTTAGGAACGCGGGGCTATACCCCGTTGAATCTGATATACTGCTATTGATCACGAGGGATATCTCTGGCAGCATATTATCCCACGAACTCTGGTCGCCTTCCGACAGCTGGGATATCAGCGTCTTCACAGTGCGGTTGGTCCTTTCTGTGGGATTCTCTTGTGGACAATATGGAGCCGTGTACTGGACTTCTACGCCGAGCTTGGTGAAATAGTCTTTTAGGACCCGGCTTGTGAATTGGGTTCCATTGTCGCATACGAACTTCCGGGGAATGCCCACTCGTGCAAGTATGCGTTCCCGAAACGCCTTCTGTACTTGAGCTGCGGTGGCTTTCCGGAGTGGTATCAGTTCTATCCATTTTGAAAATACGTCGTGAAACCCCAGAAGCATGGTATTTCCTTGTTTTGACCGGGGTAGCGGGCCTACAAAATCCGCGCAGAGAATGTCGAAAGGTTCGCTGACGACCCGGGTTAGCATCTTACCTGCCGCTTTGGTTTGTTCAGTCTTAAACTTTTGGCAGGATTCACAATGGCGAACATGACGTTTCGCGTCGCGATACATACCGGGCCAGAAATACCTCTGGGTATTGTCCTGCGGTCGGGGAATCGTGACATTCACGTAAGACGCGGCCTCTACGGGAAGTTGGCACACAGAGCTTCCACGGGAAGTAGTCCTCATCATCAGCTCGGTAGCCCATGTTCCTGTAGAGCTGGTCGTTTTCGATCATGTAGTCAGCGAATTTCTCGGGTTCCTCCTGTATCTGGCCTTTCATCTTTTTGATCCAGTCCCAGTGGTCTTCGAGTTCGACAGCACCTTGCAGTACCTCACAAGGCTGTCGAGAAAGTGCGTCAGCCACGACGTTCAATTTACCTCGTCGATAGCGTACGTCGAATTGGAATTGCTGCAATTCTAGCGCCCAACGCGCTATTCGGCCAGAAGGGCTTTCAATAGAATTTAGCCACTTGAGAGCTAGATGGTCAGTAACGACCTCGAATCGGTGCCCTCCCAGGTAGCACCGCATATTCCTGATTGCCCAGATTATGGCCAGACACTGTTTCTCCGTGGTAGTGTAATTTTGTTCCGCGGGGGTTAATCGGCGGCTGGCGTATGCGATGACCTTCTCTTGACTTTCGGAGCCCTGTGATAAAACTACGCCCAAGCCGACGTCACTCGCGTCTGTTTGCAAAATGAACTTCTGGTCGAAATCCGGACAGCCTAGTACGGGAGCAGTAGTCAGGCATCTTTTAATTTCTTCCAAGGCGGCTTGCTGTTCTGGTCCCAAGGTTCACTTCCGTCCTTTCTTTAGTAGCGCGGTCATCGGTTGCACGATAGTCGCGAAGCTAGGGACAAATCGCCGATACCACGAGGCCATCCCGATCCATTGGCGGAGTTCCTTTAAGTTAGAGGGGGCCTTCAACCCGTTGATCGCAGACACCTTCTCGGGATCAGTCTGAATTCCGTCACTGCTGATGACGTGGCCGAGGTAAACGAGTTTCTGCTTGAAGAAGCAACACTTCTTTGGATTTATCCTTAAATTCGCAGCCCGCAATCTGCGGAAAACTTCCGAGAGATGAGTAAAGTGCTGTTCTTCTGTCGCGCTTATGATAATAATATCGTCTAGGTAAGCGAAGGCGACCGGTTCCATTTCCACGCCGATTACACTATCCAGAGCGCGTTGAAACGTGGCGCTGGCAGAATGCAACCCGAAATGCATGACCTTCCATTGATACAATCCTCTCCCAGGGACCGTGAACGCTGTATATTGGCGACTATCCCTAGCCATGGGAATTTGCCAATAGCCATGCTTCAAGTCCAACGTGGAGATATATCGGGCGTGGCGTAATTTCTCCAGAATGTGATTGATTCTCGGGACTGGGCAGGCGTCGGGCACTGAGTGTGCGTTTAACTGACGGTAATCTATACACATGCGCCAATCGCCAGTTTTCTTCTTGACCAATACGATAGGAGCGCAGTGCGGGCTTCTGGAGGGTTCAATGGCCCCGTCACGGAGCAGTTCGTCTACTTGGGAATCGATGACATGTTGCATCGCGGGGTTCCGGGGATAATATCTTTGTTTTACGGGCTTGTCGTCGCGTATGACGATGGTGTGCTCGGCGACGTGAGACACCCCGTGCAGTTTCTCGAATAAGGCCAGTTCCCGATCGATGAAGCTTTGTTGCGCCGGACTCAATAATGTGCTCTGTCGCTGTTCTTCGTTTTCTATCGTCCCCATCCTAATGGGCGCGCCGGCATTGATGTTCGGGGTTATAGTTCGCGTAGGACTGGGTATCTCTGCTTCTTCTGGCCTGGCAGTTCCCAAATGGGCACCAACCGCAACAGGGTGTACCGTTTTCTCCTGGTTGCCCCGCGTCTTTATAAGTACTGGCTGTAAGAAATGGTCTCCAGCCGCTTGGGCTTCATTTTGCAAGTCGAGGGTAGCTCGACCACATCGCACCTGAGTTCCCGCTACTTTGAGGAAGTCCATCCCAAGTATTACACGATCTAACATGGTGGGCATTACTAACATGGGTAAGAGCACCGTAGTGCCGGCCAACGTAACCGAGGTTCGCCAGAGCTTTGTCACATCCAGACATGACCGATCGGCCAACGCTATTCTAGTGACAACATCCTGTAACTCGTCTGCACTCGCGGCCAGTCGAGTAAAACTTTCACTGACGAAACTCCTCGATGCCCCTGTAGCAATGGTGGCGTCCACACGTTGTCCTCCGACTTCTATCGCTGCTGTGATGAGCCCGCCGTGTAATCTCAACGGGGGTTTTACTGGGGTCGGGTTGCTGCTCCGTTCGTCTCCGCCGCACCCGGGTTCCGGCGGAGGCGTTCTCCGTTTCCCGACGCATTTCGACGGCGACATTCTATAGTTAAAACTCCTGGTCGCCCACAGTCCCAACAGAAATCCCGACGTGGGTTGGGGCAGTTCCTTTGGAGATGCCCGTTCTCTCCACAGCGATTACAAGCCCGCCGTATGTCCACTCGAGAGGTTCCTTGACCGATCATCTGGTGGGTCACGTGTCCTGTCTGCGTTGTATTCACCGGATCTCGGAATGGGTTCGGCGATCGGCGAAGTTGAGGTTCTTCTTGGTTCCTGTCCATGGTTGCTTTTGGCTCGCGTCGAGTCGTCTCGAGTTGCTTGACACTCTCATATTCTGTGGCCATATGGGTCAAATGTGTCAAAGTAGCGAATTCACTGCTTTTAATATACAGTCGGTATTCTGGAGCCATGTTTTCATATGCCCGGTACAATTCTTCCTCTTCTCGATAACCGGCTTGCTGCATCTTGGTTCTGAGCTCGAACAAGTAGGTCTTGAAAGGCTCTCCTCTCCGCTGCACGTGGATCCGTATCTCATCTTCCAACCGCTCGAAATATCGAGGTGGTAGGAAGAAGTCGAGGAATTCCCTCCTGAAAGTTCCCCATGAGGCCGACTGTAGGTGGCTCGTGCGAAACCACCGTGCCGCCGGGCCCTCCAAGATCTCGGACATAACGCGGGGTACCTCCTCTGGATTTATCCTGTAAGTCGTCATCTTTTCCTCGAGCGCGGCGATGAGAGTCAACGGATCCGAACTCCCATCGAACCGTAAATTCCATTTGTGCATCTTCTCGGGGAGCAGATGTTGAGTTGGAGCCGTGCTGCTTCGTGTGTCTTGTCCTTGTAGGTCGGCGGGTAAGCGGGCGTCTACCGGTGGCATCCAGGTACCGTGCGTCGATCCTGGGTGGATCCCTCGATGGCGGGCTGGAGTCCCGATCGATGTGGCTCCGGACATCATGGGAATGGTGAGGGATTCTGCGAACTGTCCCGTCTCACCGTTCCTGCCTGGAGGGTTCGGACTTGGGACCCGGCTACTATATTGCTCCTGCAACTGAGCCAGTCGGTCCCACACACTTTGTGGGAACGACCCTGTGTTGACGAGGTTGGCGAATGCCTTTCTGGTCTCCTCGACGGTTCCGTCGGCTTTAAAACCAAACTCCAGGGCGAGAGAGCTGAGTTCGTCTTTTCGACGAGCGTATATCCAGCGGACTCCTATACCTGGATTCTTAACAAAATCGGCTTCTTCGTACTCACCGTCAGATTCCTTAGGGTTACTCATCGTTGGTTATCCTCTTCGGTTTAGTCTGGTGTGAACTTCCTTCTCAAGTCTTCTAGATCCTTCCGGAGATCGGTTCGGGTGACTCTACCCTTCTTTTTCTTCAGTGGGTCTTTAAGCCACTTGGGTGATTCTCTAGCTAGTCTCGGTGTCCCTGCTCGGGCGCCACTTGTAAGGATGCTCTCTGGCCGGGTTACAGATCTCAGTCAGATCCAGGAGTCCTTTACAAGAAATTTGTAAATCACCGAAACACCGGACTAGAGAGTATCATTCAACGAGTGAATGAGTCGTTTGGGGAGTCACACCGAAGGTTCTCATTGACGCCGGGAGAGAGAGAGTTGGTGTCGGAGTTGGTCGCGCCGTACCTTGCTCCTGGGTCAAAAATTCCACGGGCTGGACCGTGGGGCGAGGCCAAGCCAGACGAACGGTTTCGCGAGTATGGGGACGCCGGGTAGTCCCGCTGATCACTTCCGCGATTGGGACACGTAAGTCGCTTTCCGCGTGTCGTAGGCCAAAAATTCACCGGGCTGGACCTTCGGACGGGGCCAAGCCAGGATAGGATTTGTCAGACATGAGGGGGGATTGGAGGAGAATGGATGGCGGTACGATTGACCAGTCGGGAATGATGTCCCCGCGCAGGTCACATGCACAACGAAGAGAAAAGCTATTGTACTAGACCAGACGGGCCGGGTGTCCACGTGCCGGTCGCATGCGCTACGAGGAGGAAAGCTAGGGTACTAGACCAGACGGGCCGAGTGTCCGCAAGTCGGTCGCATGCGCTACGAGGAGGAAAGCTAGGGTACTAGACCAGACGGACCGGGTGTCTGCGTGCCGGCCGCATGCGCTACGAGAAGGAAAACTAGGGTACTAGACCAGACGGGACGGGTGTCCACGTGTCGGTCGCATGCGCTACGAGGAGGAAAGCTAGGGTACTAGACCAGACGGGCCGGGTGTCCACGTGCCGGTCGCATGCGCTACGAGGAGGGAAGCTAGGGTACTAGACCAGACGGGCCGGGTGTCCGCGTGCCAGTCGCATGCGCTACGAGGAGGGAAGCTAGGGTACTAGACCAGACGGGCCGGGTGTCCACGTACAGGCCACATGCACTACGAGGAGGGGAATCTAAGGTACTAGACCGAACGGGATGGGTGTCCACGTTGGGTCTCAAATGCTACGATGTGGGGAAACCAAGATACTAGACCCGACGGGCCGGGTGTCCGTGTACTGGTCTCAAATACTACGGGGAGGGAGGTAGGATACTAGGCCAAACGGGACGGATGTCCGCGTACAGGCCACATGCACTACGAGGAAGGAAGCTAGGATACTACGAATAAAAAGAATCACGATCATGGAATTCAATCATTTACTTCTCTTTATTATTTTTCTATGTTATTTTTATTGATCTACTATCTTCCTACGAGTCCGCTACACCGTCTTTGCTTAACGGATAGGAATTTTGTGTACACTAACCTCGAAACACTAATCAGCCCACTTCTTCACTGACCGCGTGCCTTCGCGCGGTCGAGGCGTCACTCGGATTATCCGGCAAGCACGTTACGGGCGACACGTCCGCTCCGTTTTACTGTTCCGGCACGAGAGCCCCTTATTCATTTGTCGTCGCGCGGTCGAGGCGTTACTCGAATTGCACGGAAAATTACTGCGGGAGACACGTCCGCCCCGTCTTACCATTCCGACACAAGAGACCCCTCGCTCGATCGGTGTGTGACCACCTTCCTCACGCTCCCTTTTTCCCGCTTTCGGGATTTCTAGTATATTTCTTAATTTCTAGTATTTTCTTTACTCACTAAATATCGGCTGGCGTTGCCACTCGGGTTTGGAACTTAACTTAACTACTGCTTAATATTCAGTTTCAACTTAATATTTATTATTCATTATGCGTCGCTTACACCTATAACCTTACATACTATTAAAAATTGTATCGTACACCTAGGTGTGTACGTTACACCCCCCCTTTCTTCCCGTGGCGCGATAAAAAGGCGCCCGTCGCCGGTAAACTAACCTTCGAGTTCCCTACGTGACGGCGTAGCTAACAAAGGACTCGGTCTTAATCTATTACAATGGTTATACGAGGCTTATACAGTGGTTATACAATGGTTATACGGTGGTTATACAATGAATATTACATTTATTTGCGGCTGCATGCTGTTTACTGTGTCGGGTTACTCAGTCCGGCGACGCTGTCATCGATCCTGTCTGGAGTGGCTTCTGCGTAGTATGGTTTGAGCTGGGATATGTTGGCGATCCGTCGCCGTCGATCTCCGGGACGTTGCAGGCGTACCAAGATCGGAGATGTGAACTTCGTAACGGTGTAAGGGCCGTCATACTTGGGAGCAAGTTTGGCGGCGAATCCCTCGGCTGCTTTCGATAAGGGATGCTGTCGCAGCCAAACTTGACCGCCGAGCGTGGGTCTCCATTCTCGCCTTCGTAGGTTATAATGTTTCGCCTGGTCTTGAGACGCTCGCTGAAGATTCGCTCGTATGATGTCGAAGATTCCTTTGAGGTGAGACGCCTTGTCTTCAGGACCTGTATGCACGACCGCCGATCCGGGGGTGAGTTCATCATACAGCATCGCAGGCAAGCGTGGTTCCCGTCCTTGAGTTAGGAACGCGGGGCTATACCCCGTCGAATCTGATATACTGCTATTGATCACGAGGGATATCTCTGGCAGCATATTATCCCACGAACTCTGGTCGCCTTCCGACAGCTGGGATATCAGCGTCTTCACAGTGCGGTTGGTCCTTTCTGTGGGATTCTCTTGTGGACAATATGGAGCCGTGTACTGGACTTCTACGCCGAGCTTGGTGAAATAGTCTTTTAGGACCCGGCTTGTGAATTGGGTTCCATTGTCGCATACGAACTTCCGGGGAATGCCCACTCGTGCAAGTATGCGTTCCCGAAACGCCTTCTGTACTTGAGCTGCGGTGGCTTTCCGGAGTGGTATCAGTTCTATCCATTTTGAAAATACGTCGTGAAACACCAGAAGCATGGTATTTCCTTGTTTTGACCGGGGTAGCGGGCCTACAAAATCCGCGCAGAGAATGTCGAAAGGTTCGCTGACGACCCGGGTTAGCATCTTACCTGCCGCTTTGGTTTGTTCAGTCTTAAACTTTTGGCAGGATTCACAATGGCGAACATGACGTTTCGCGTCGCGATACATACCGGGCCAGAAATACCTCTGGGTATTGTCCTGCGGTCGGGGAATCGTGACATTCACGTAAGACGCGGCCTCTACGGGAAGTTGGCACACAGAGCTTCCACGGGAAGTAGTCCTCATCATCAGCTCGGTAGCCCATGTTCCTGTAGAGCTGGTCTTTTTCGATCATGTAGTCAGCGAATTTCTCGGGTTCCTCCTGTATCTGGCCTTTCATCTTTTTGATCCAGTCCCAGTGGTCTTCGAGTTCGACAGCACCTTGCAGTACCTCACAAGGCTGTCGAGAAAGTGCGTCAGCCACGACGTTCAATTTACCTCGTCGATAGCGTACGTCGAATTGGAATTGCTGCAATTCTAGCGCCCAACGCGCTATTCGGCCAGAAGGGCTTTCAATAGAATTTAGCCACTTGAGAGCTAGATGGTCAGTAACGACCTCGAATCGGTGCCCTCCCAGGTAGCACCGCATATTCCTGATTGCCCAGATTATGGCCAGACACTCTTTCTCCGTGGTAGTGTAATTTTGTTCCGCGGGGGTTAATCGGCGGCTAGCGTATGCGATGACCTTCTCTTGACTTTCGGAGCCCTGTGATAAAACTACGCCCAAGCCGACGTCACTTGCGTCTGTTTGCAAAATGAACTTCTGGTCGAAATCCGGACAGCCTAGTACGGGAGCAGTAGTCAGGCATCTTTTAATTTCTTCCAAGGCGGCTTGCTGTTCTGGTCCCAAGGTCCACTTCCGTCCTTTCTTTAGTAGCGCGGTCATCGGTTGCACGATAGTCGCGAAGCTAGGGACAAATCGCCGATACCACGAGGCCATCCCGATCCATTGGCGGAGTTCCTTTAAGTTAGAGGGGGCCTTCAACCCGTTGATCGCAGACACCTTCTCGGGATCAGTCTGAATTCCGTCACTGCTGATGACGTGGCCGAGGTAAACGAGTTTCTGCTTGAAGAAGCAACACTTCTTTGGATTTATCCTTAAATTCGCAGCCCGCAATCTGCGGAAAACTTCCGAGAGATGAGTAAAGTGCTGTTCTTTTGTCGCGCTTATGATAATAATATCGTCTAGGTAAGCGAAGGCGACCGGTTCCATTTCCACGCCGATTACACTATCCAGAGCGCGTTGAAACGTGGCGCTGGCAGAATGCAACCCGAAATGCATGACCTTCCATTGATACAATCCTCTCCCAGGGACCGTGAACGCTGTATATTGGCGACTATCCCTAGCCATGGGAATTTGCCAATAGCCATGCTTCAAGTCCAACGTGGAGATATATCGGGCGTGGCGTAATTTCTCCAGAATGTGATTGATTCTCGGGACTGGGCAGGCGTCGGGCACTGAGTGTGCGTTTAACTGACGGTAATCTATACACATGCGCCAATCGCCAGTTTTCTTCTTGACCAATACGATAGGAGCGCAGTGCGGGCTTCTGGAGGGTTCAATGGCCCCGTCACGGAGCAGTTCGTCTACTTGGGAATCGATGACATGTTGCATCGCGGGGTTCCGGGGATAATATCTTTGTTTTACGGGCTTGTCGTCGCGCATGACGATGGTGTGCTCGGCGACGTGAGACACCCCGTGCAGTTTCTCGAATAAGGCCAGTTCCCGATCGATGAAGCTTTGTTGCGCCGGACTCAATAATGTGCTCTGTCGCTGTTCTTCGTTTTCTATCGTCCCCATCCTAATGGGCGCGCCGGCATTGATGTTCGGGGTTATAGTTCGCGTAGGACTGGGTATCTCTGCTTCTTCTGGCCTGGCAGTTCCCAAATGGGCACCAACCGCAACAGGGTGTACCGTTTTCTCCTGGTTGCCCCGCGTCTTTATAAGTACTGGCTGTAAGAAATGGTCTCCAGCCGCTTGGGCTTCATTTTGCAAGTCGAGGGTAGCTCGACCACATCGCACCTGAGTTCCCGCTACTTTGAGGAAGTCCATCCCAAGTATTACACGATCTAACATGGTGGGCATTACTAACATGGGTAAGAGCACCGTAGTGCCGGCCAACGTAACCGAGGTTCGCCAGAGCTTTGTCACATCCAGACATGACCGATCGGCCAACGCTATTCTAGTGACAACATCCTGTAACTCGTCTGCACTCGCGGCCAGTCGAGTAAAACTTTCACTGACGAAACTCCTCGATGCCCCTGTATCAATGGTGGCGTCCACACGTTGTCCTCCGACTTCTATCGCTGCTGTGATGAGCCCGCCGTGTAATCTCAACGGGGGTTTTACTGGGGTCGGGTTGCTGCTCCGTTCGTCTCCGCCGCACCCGGGTTCCGGCGGAGGCGTTCTCCGTTTCCCGACGCATTTCGACGGCGACATTCTATAGTTAAAACTCCTGGTCGCCCACAGTCCCAACATAAATCCCGACGTGGGTTGGGGCAGTTCCTTTGGAGATGCCCGTTCTCCCACAGCGATTACAAGCCCGCCGTATGTCCACTCGAGAGGTTCCTTGACCGATCATCTGGTGGGTCACGTGTCCTGTCTGCGTTGTATTCACCGGATCTCGGAATGGGTTCGGCGATCGGCGAAGTTGAGGTTCTTCTTGGTTCCTGTCCATGGTTGCTTTTGGCTCGCGTCGAGTCGTCTCGAGTTGCTTGACACTCTCATATTCTGTGGCCATATGGGTCAAATGTGTCAAAGTAGCGAATTCACTGCTTTTAATATACAGTCGGTATTCTGGAGCCATGTTTTCATATGCCCGGTACAATTCTTCCTCTTCTCGATAACCGGCTTGCTGCATCTTGGTTCTGAGCTCGATCAAGTAGGTCTTGAAAGGCTCTCCTCTCCGCTGCACGTGGATCCGTATCTCATCTTCCAACCGCTCGAAATATCGAGGTGGTAGGAAGAAGTCGAGGAATTCCCTCCTGAAAGTTCCCCATGAGGCCGACTGTAGGTGGCTCGTGCGAAACCACCTTGCCGCCGGGCCCTCCAAGATCTCGGACATAACGCGGGGTACCTCCTCTGGATTTATCCTGTAAGTCGTCATCTTTTCCTCGAGCGCGGCGATGAGAGTCAACGGATCCGAACTCCCATCGAACCGTAAATTCCATTTGTGCATCTTCTCGGGGAGCAGTTGTTGAGTTGGAGCCGTGCTGCTCCGTGTGTCTTGTCCTTGTAGGTCGGCGGGTAAGCGGGCGTCTACCGGTGGCATCCAGGTACCGTGCGTCGATCCTGGGTGGATCCCTCGATGGCGGGCTGGAGTCCCGATCGATGTGGCTCCGGACATCATGGGAATGGTGAGGGATTCTGTCCCGTCTCACCGTTCCTGCCTGGAGGGTTCGGACTTGGGACCCGGCTACTATATTGCTCCTGCAACTGAGCCAGTCGGTCCCACACACTTTGTGGGAACGACCCTGTGCTGTTCTTCTGTCGCGCTTATGATAATAATATCGTCTAGGTAAGCGAAGGCGACCGGTTCCATTTCCACGCCGATTACACTATCCAGAGCGCGTTGAAACGTGGCGCTGGCAGAATGCAACCCGAAATGCATGACCTTCCATTGATACAATCCTCTCCCAGGAACCGTGAATGCTGTATATTGGCGACTATCCCTAGCCATGGGAATTTGCCAATAGCCGTGCTTCAAGTCCAACGTGCAGATATATCGGGCGTGGCGTAATTTCTCCAGAATGTGATTGATTCTCGGGACTGGACAGGCGTCGGGCACTGAGTGTGCGTTTAACTGACGGTACTCTACACACATGCGCCAATCGCCAGTTTTCTTCTTGACCAATGCGATGGGAGCGCTGTGCGGGCTTCTGGAAGGTTCGATGGCCCCGTCACGGAGCAGTTCGTCTACTTGGGCATCGATGACATGTTGCATCGCGGGGTTTCGGGGATAATACCTTTGTTTTACGGGCTTGTTACGTTACAAGCATTGTAGCTTTTTTTTTTTTTATATTATCTTTTGATGATGTGGGTGTGGAAATCAAATTTTCAGTGTACGTTTTACTTGGAGTATTTTAGGTTGTACATATCTGTAGAAATGCGCGATGCATTTTGTGCCGATCAGCAATTGATGGTCACAATTGATACAGATATATAACAAAAATGTGTATAAAAATCTTTATTTATATTTCTTTTAAGCATGTCGTTTTATATATCTATAATAATGCGCGATGCATTTTGTGCCGATCAGCGATTGATGGTCACTATTGATATAGATATATAATAAAAATGTGTATAAAAATCTCTATTTACACTTCTTTTAAACATGTCGTTTTATATATCTATAATAATGCGCGATGCATTTTGTGCCGATCAGCGATTGATGGTCACAATTGGTATAGTTATATAATAAAAATTTGTCGTGTATAAAATTTTATTTATATATATTTTTTCTTTTAACATGTCGTTTTATATATCTATAACAATGCGCTATGCATTTTGTGCCGATCAGCGATTGATGGTCACAATTCGTATAGATACATAGTTTGATTTAGATGGCCACATTTAGATAGATTGAGATAACCACATTAAATGTACAGTGTATACTGTGCTAGTCAACAATTGATAAACACCAAATGGGTATTTGTTATAAATTTTTGTTAACCGTCACTAACTCGTTGACTCAGATCGTTGAGAAAAATTTTGTTCAAATATATATATTTTCTTTATTATCCACATTTCTTTGTGGGCACACAAAAATGTTTGCACTTTCATTTCCACAGGTATATTTTATTTTACTTTGCCCCTTGGCTTACCCGAATTATTACATAGTAACTACTATGAAGATCTCGCTGATTTTCATTCTTGGTTATTTAAAAACCGGCTGCGCCAATTATAGTCGAAGGCCGGATCTGGCTGGTGTAGATTAGAGGTCCGATCTGGCTGGTGTAATTAGAGGTCGGATCTGTCGAGTTAGGAGGTTTCGGGAATGAAAGACTTATACTTCCAAGTGTCACTCTAAGACTGATTTTAATTTCTGGTTTCAAGTACAATGAGAGCTTCGTTGCGGGTGGGGTACATATGTTGAGTTTGCGAAATATTCTAGGTAGGCGGTTTCGGCCGGATGCCCAAGACCCAGTTGTTTACACGATCCGGCATCCAGAAACCGCTGCGTTGGCGACCCTAAGTCCGGGTTGAACGGCATCGCCGTTAGTGGGACAATGCCCGAGGGGGTTTGGGTGGAGGTGATGTCATCGGGAAGACATCAGCGGTAACTCCTCCCCCCTTAACTTGGAACGATGGCCATAATGAAGGTATGGCGGGAGTGACAATGGGGTCCGCAGGGGTAGGGGAAAAAATTATCTCCTTCCTTTTAAAGATCCAAGCCACAGTTGTAATCAGGATTGACGATGCCACGAGTAAGTATATGATTGACAGGTGAGTAGTGGCACGTTCTTCTATGTTGGAAACTGCCAATCCATTTTCCAGGTTGCTCAGATGTAGTACTTCAAGGTTTAAGGGTTCGACCTCGGGAATTGTTGTTAAGTGTTGGATGTGAGGGAGGTTTACTTCGATGTCGTAAATTATTGTAGTGGCGGCCTCGACGTACTTGGTCCCGTTGGCGGAGATAGAACAGTTATCGTATTTAATGAGCATTGAGCCGCTAAAGATCTTACTGGAGATGCAGTTGGAGGTGATGTTCAAGTTCTCCACATTGAGGATCACCATCAATCCCTTTATGGGAATGAAGATCTGTGGTTGATGGTCCCTTTTTATTGTGCTGCAGGTCGCTTCCCTGTCGTCCAGAAGGTTGTAGAGGCATTCTGTGTTATTCGGAGTCGAAGGAGTTTCGCAAACATGTGTACTACCCACTTTTATACAAGGTGTATCAATAATCTTAATTTCTACATCATTCTTAATAATAACATTCGGTACGTTTACAAACATTGTTTTGTTAAGTGGTAGTGCTATGAGTCGGTATAAATTGTAAGATTGTTGGGACAGAATTGGAACTTTAATGTTAAATATGAGTGTTTTATTAATAGTAGTGGATTCTAATGAAAGCACATTATATAATTCGTATTCCAACTGAACTTCTACTTTCTGATTTACTAGTAACATTTTTAATTTTTCCATTTCCATAGAATTTAATAGGTATTTCGGGACTATTTTTAATTTGGCAAATAGTAGGCTTTCTGCTATATTTTTTAAGTGATTGTAAAGTAAATCTATGTTGAAATTAATCCTGTCTATATACTGGATAAGTTGAATGTTTTTCTGTTCCTCATCTATTTGTTTAAAGATTTTATTCTGGTATGAATTTACAAAATTGCCTATAAGCTCTTGCTCCCTGTTAATGTAGTTAGTTATTTCCTCAAATCTTATACGTGTTTCGTTTTGGAAAATAAGGTTCGTTTCGGAATTACTGCGCAAGGCCTCTAAGTCTTTGTTTATTTTTGCCTCGTCATAGGCGTCCATATTTCCTGAAACTATTTTAACTATGTGGCCTAATCCATTAATTAATCCTCTCCTGGGCCTATTACCCCCATTGTTGGGAAGCAAGGAATTTAGTCTTTGTTGAACTTGAGATAATTTTTGATGTAAAGTTAGTTTCAAATCTTCAAAACCCTGTTCGTCGGGTAGGTTTCCTATCACCTCCTGTATTTTAGCTGCCGATTCCTCATAATTTTTTAGGTGAATTACATGTTTAAATATTTTAAATGATTTTACCACTCTCGCTGTACCCAGGGTGATTTTTAAAAGGGGTTGGTCTTTATCCAATATTTCGCTAACGAGCCGTTGAGTTGTTCCCAAGGTCAATCTGTAAAATTACATTGAGAGTATGATTAACCAAGTTTCGCAAGTATGCTTATGTGTCATTTGTCTGTATTACAGCTCTCCTAACTTTTTGTTTGTGTAGTTTGTTTGTGTAGTTTTTGTTTCCTTATTGTTCGTAATGTTACTCCGCTGTCCAGTAAAACCTTATGCTTACTAAAACGAGGTGTGATTTTATTTCTCCTATTTTCCTTGCGAAAAATAGAAGTTCCAACCGGTAAGTCAGGGGGGGTTGTCCTGTTCTCGTTTAAGCGATCTATTCGTCTTTTCGTTGCGTCCGCCATGTGTTTCTTTAAGGTCGGGTATAGTTCAGTTTGGAATTCGTTAAGTTTTTGTAGGTAATCGTGTTCACTGTCGAATTTGATTGTTTTTTCAAAGATGTGAGTGCGGCCACTAAAAAGTTCGAATGGAGTTAAATTTGTACTAGAGTGGATCGCATTGTTGTAGGTTATTATGGTTTCGGAAAGTATCTCATCGTGTTCAATGGTTAATTTTAATTCCTTTCTCTTACTCAAAATGATTCTATAAATCTCTGTTAGAGTGGAATGTAAACGTTCTACTACAGAATTACTACTGGACTGTTGAAAGGAAGTAATATGAAGTTCTATTTCGTATTGTGCCAAGAAGTCTTTGAAAATAGCACCAGAGAACTCGGCCCTCTGATCAAGTATTATTTTCTTGGGTATTCCAAACTGGCAAAAGAAGGTTTTAAAGGCTTTGATAACAAGAATTGAGTTTCTGTTGGTTAACTGGTAGGCTTGAGCGAATTTGGAGAATTTATCAATAATTGTTAAGTTATAATTATTATTGATAGTATATATGTCCGTGTGTATTATTTCTAGGGGCCTGTTCGGTATTTCTGGTAAAACAAATGGTGGTTTTTGTCGACACCTAGCGTACTTAAGTGTAAGGCAGGTTTCGCAATCCCGGATTGCTTGTGAGATTAGAGATTTTAGTTGGGGTACGTAAATTTCCCTTTTTAGATGCTGGTACATCTCTTCCACACCTCTATGATTGTTGTTAGAATGATGAGTTTTTATTAGGCAGTTAATTTCGTTCGGGTCGATAGGCTCGTGTAAGAGAATGAGACATCTGTAAATCTTATACAAACCGGAGTCTGCGAAATATTTGGTGTAAGCATTTTGAATTATATCGAAAATTTCGTCGGGTGAATGAACTGCCAAGTTCTTGTTTGGTGTTAAAATTTGTTTTAAAATATCTGTGATTCCTTCTAAGGTATAAGACGGTTCCGTTATACGTGTCCGTGTTTTATTTTTAGATGGATTGCTCGTTACAAATGAGGGGGTCTGGCCGATTTCGAATATAACTTGTGTGTTGAATGTGTTAAGTGCCTTTTGGGCTACTGGGATACTAGGTGAAATGGTGCAGTCGCCGTCGTTGGCAAGTATGTTTGGCTCAATTCTACTCAAAGCATCGGCAATGACGTTTTGTGAGCCTTTTTTGTAGACAATATCGTAATCGTACTCAGAGAGGGTTAGTTTCCAACGAAGGAGCTTCGGGTTTTGGCCCTTAAAGTTTTGTAACCATACTAAGGGCTTGTGATCTGTAATGATTCTGAATTTGTTGCCATACAAATATGGGCGAAAGTACTTAACTGCCCAGATTATTGCTAACATTTCTTTCTCTATAGTTGAATACCGGGTTTCCGCTTCATTCAAGGTTCTACTCGCGAAACAAATTGGTCTGTCGGACCCGTCAGGGCCCTGGGAGAGAACGGCACCAATGGCGAAGTTACTTGCGTCCGTAGTGAGAGAAAATGGTTTTTGGAAGTTTGGGTGTTGCAAGATCGGGTTGTTTGTTAGAAGAGTTTTGCAAATTTCAAACGCCTCTATAAATTCTGCATCTATAATGACGGATTTGCCACCCTTAAGCTGGCGAGAAATGGGTTTCGTTATTCTAGCAAAGTCCTTTATAAACTTCCTATAATAACCCAATAATCCTAAAAAGGATTTTATTTGTTTAGCAGTTTTTGGGCAAAGGAAATTTTTCACCGCTGCTATTTTGTATGGGTTTGGTTTGATACCATCCTGTGTGATTACGTGTCCCAAGAAATCGATTTCTTTTCTCAAGAAATTTGACTTGGTGATTTGAATTTTTAGATTGGCTTGGAGTAATCTCTGAAATACAGAGTTTATGTCCATTAAGTGTTTTTGGAGGGAGGCAGAGAATATAATGATGTCGTCAAGATAGACTAAGCAGATGTCTCCTATTAATTCGCCTAGTACATTATCCATTACTCTTTGGAAGGTAGCTGGGGCGTTTTTCAGTCCGAAGGGCATTCTCGTGAATTCGTAATGTCCGTTTTCCACCGAGAAGGCTGTTTTGGCCATGTCCCTGGGGTCCATCTGGATTTGATGAAACCCGCTAGCCAAATCTAAAGTGGAAAAATATTTGGCCCTTCCGATGTTGTTAAGAATTATTTATTTATTTATTTATTCGCCAATGGATATATCCTTATCTGGCTATTATCTAACTTAACTTAAAACTAAGTATTAATTAAGTATTCATTAAAAAGTATTCCCTAAGTAATTGCCTAAGCACATCCTTCTTGGATCCCCAAACCAATCGAATTCTTAGTGGCAAAGAGTTAAAAAGTCTAAAAGTTCTTAAAATTGGCTCGTTACGCGCATAGTTAGTCCTCGCAGCACTTTCAAAGAATGGGATGAAGGTACGGAGACTCCTGGCAGGGATATTGAATTTAATTGAGCTTAATATTAAAGGACTATCTATATTACCAATTATAACATCATTAATAAATAGCAAGCTCGCTATCGAACGGCGATCTTCTAGACTGCAGGTATGCAGAAGGCAACATTGGCTAGAGTAAGCTGGCAAAGGTTCCGAAAAGTTTAACGGCTGAAGTGCAAATTTTAGGTACTTTTTCTGCAGCCTCTCAATTCTATTGATATGGACAGCACTTGACGGGTTCCAAATAAAGGAAGCATATTCCACTCTTGAACGCACAAAAGCTGAGAACACTGTCAGTCGTGAGAACGGGTCCTTAAAAAGTATGGTGTTTCTTTTGACAAATCCGAACATTGCATATGCCTTCGGCAGAACATGGTTCATATGGTTAATGTCGTTAATATTGGGGATCGGATACCTGTCGGAGATGGTTTTTTCGTTCAGTTTCCTGAAATCTATTACCAATCTCCACTTCTTTTGTTCGGGGGAGTCAGATTTTTTTGGAACTACCCACACGGGGGCACCCCAAGGGGAGTGGCTGTTTTTTATAATATTTTGTTCAAGCATTTTGGATATTTGTTTTCGGACCTCCTCCTTATGTATATATGGATATCTGTACGTTTTGACATGTATTGGTATGTTGTCGGTGGTCGGGATAGGGTGCTTGACCGTGTTGGAAAATGTGAGAGGTGTCGCGTCATCATAGAAAAGATCTTGAAATTTTTTGCAAATTTTAACCAGCCCTTGTTTTTCCTCGTCCGTTAGATGGTCCATTAAAATTTGTTCGCTAAGATTGCCCCTTATTTGTTGGTAGCTTGGGTTGAGTGTTACCCCGTTTATTTGGTCGTAACATTCTTTGTTATATGCTAGTACCTTCAATGGTTGGTCGAGGCATAGGATCTGTCCTGTCCCGGAATTGTTAGTTATTTCGAAGAAGCTATGGCCGTCTGAGGCTGTGTAAAGTCCCCCGAACACAGAAAGGTTGCTGTCTACCTCTAATGAATTACAGAGAAAGTCACCTTCCATTAGATTTACTGGTAGTTTGATAATGGTTTTACTTTGGGGCTGGATAAAAAGTTCGTCTGTTCCTCTATTAACTTCTGTAATAATGTTGATTGTGGTGAATGGGGTTTCGATTTTAAGTTCCTCAATATTAATCTTTACTTTCCGGTCTGTTAGGAAATCCATTCCAAGAAGACCATCAAAGTATGGGTGGAATTTGAAAAGTAGTAACTGAATTTCTCCATGTTCTTTAAATTCTATTGGTATGGGTAGTACAGCCCTTAAGGTCAGCGAATAACTTTCCAGTACTGTTGTGATTC